>NC_063201.1:22075722-22083222 GCF_017589495.1 Alosa alosa
GGTTCTTGGTTCATTAAAATAGAATAAAATAATTAAAACAATTGGGTCAGCCTGTCAGATCATTGGACAGTCAAACAGTGTCCTCGTGTTTGTCCTCTTACCAAACAACAACCTGTTTGTCTATTGGCTAAAATGCCTGGTTTCTCCTTTCCGTTTTAAAGCCTCAGTGCTGGTCTGCACATGTGGAGCTGGATTTGTCTGTTCCCATGCAGGAGGCCTCCCCTGTCTAGATACGCCCTCTCTTTGGCTTTGCCGTTTGGTTCTCTGTGAAATAAACTCGTAAAGTACCTTTCACTGTTTCCCATGGAACTGCCAAACCTCTGTGTGCATTTCGGTATTATTGATCCGCTTTGATTTCACCCATTTAACCATTCCCATGTCAGATGGTCCGATATGATGGAGTACGTCTTTACCTTCTGCCTTCTTCTGATGCCAGCAGCACGGTTTCCAGCTCATTCTGGTTGATTCGGTGGAAACAACTTCTTGATTTTAGTCTGTGAAAACCAGTTGGTCCTGAGGCCTATCCTGTCCTGTGTGTGTGTGCAGGGCTGCCAACTCTCACGCATTGGCCGTGAGACACATACATTTGGTTAGTTTCACACGCTCACACACCCCACCCCCGATTTCTCACGCTGAAGTGTCAATCCGGTCGGTCAAATGCCCAAAAGATGAGTTTATCTATAGATCTACCTGTTGTTATGCTTTCAGAGACGGTGAGGGCAGCCGTATGGTGAGGGGGTTCAAGAGCACCCCCTGTATGTGGAATGTTCTAAATTTTCTCTCATTTGCGATGCTACTTCACAAGCCATCCCAGGCGCATTTCCACACGCATTTTCCCGGTTTCAGGTATGCTTTGAGTATTTATTGAGTATTTTTCACGCTGAAGTGTCAACCTGGTAGGTCAAATACCTGGCAGATAAGGTTCAACTAAACTAAACCTATACAGATATCACACGAGCGGAATCTAAGCTTTCCAAATGATATTAGTGCCAAGTTTCTGTGATAAATGGTTTGCGAGAAAATTAACACTGAACTTACAGTACATGCAATTTAATCATATTTGCATTTTGCACACAGTGCACACCCATTACTCTCAGTTACTCTCAGTCACTAACCCTTTATACAAAACACATGGCAAACCCAATATCACAAGCAAACCGTACCGAATACGAGAATATAAAGCATGCCTCTGTGCAATAAGTGGTTCCTGTAGGCTAATCCGGTTTTGAAATTGCAACACATAGTCTCATTGGGCCAAAATTATAATGTATTCTAATGTAAACTATTTGTCAGTACATACATTTTTGTAAATTGCTCAGCCCTAGATTATCCCACTATCATGGTTCTTATATTGCCAGGTTCCAGCCAATCTCACTTACACAGATACATGTATATATTTCTATTGGCATGCTTCTTAGTGACATTAATGCAAAAATATGACGAAAATCAAATAATGAGACACAAATATTTTTTTCTTGATATAAAGCCTGACATAAGCCATATGCAAACATTCACATCATATGTTCCCAGATATGGGTACGTCCTGAAAAAGGAAGAACATGTAGGCTAAAGGCTAGATGGCCATTACAATGACCATTATCTTATCTTAAATGAACTAGGTGAATAACACAGGTGACCACTTCTGCGTAATTTCATGGAGTGCTGAAATGTACACACATTTTTGCTGTATGGTAATAATTACTGTACGGTAATAATGCTGAATGAGCCAAACAAAAATTTCCTATGTAGCCTATGCAGCAAAATTTTGGTTGGCCCCACCAAATCTCACTCCAAGGTTTTTTGAAAAGTTGGCAGCCCTGTGTGTGTGTATGTGTGTGTGTGTGTGTGTGTGTGTGCCAGTCCATTTGTCTGTCTGTTTGTCTCTCCTGATGCACGGCTCACTGCATGACTGTTTCACACCCATCCATCAAATGCTTTCCTGGAGTCCTATAGCCCCGCAGCCAACATCCATGAATCTCCCTGTCTTTGCCTATCTGGGATTTGCTTTCACACACACACACACACACACACACACACACACACACACACACACACACACACACACACACACACACACACACACACACACAGGCAAATAAAAGAAGTAATTAAATTTAAACATTTACTGTGGAATCCACCTACTTCATACAGTGAAGCTAGGGCCTAAAACACTACGACATACTGTATTTCCCCAAGCAGTCCATTTGTGACTCCATGGAAGAGATGGCATCACATAAGTACATGCTTGGGTCGGTCTTATCTGATTGTGGCCAGGGCAGAGAACTGACTTTAGGAAGCCAGTGCTGGCCTGTGGTTGTGGTTCTGTACAGGAAACCAGGGGCAAATGCACCATGGAGGAGTCAGACCACCGGCTCATGAAGTCCGTGCAACAGTTTGATTACAAAATCTGTGCCACACAGAAACACCGACGTCTCATACGTAAATTTACTCCAACGTGGCAGGTGCCTACCAGTGTACAAGACCGGCTCTGACCAGTTAATATGCATAAACACATTGTCATATGTGTATTAGACTCGTGCAGACAGACTGCAATGAGGATTATGGGATTGTATCACTAGGCTGAATGCATTCCACTTCCATTCAAAAGAAGTCAAAGGGTTCAGAATTTATGGGGAGATATTTTTAAGGCTCAAATTCCAAGGATGGTGATGGTTTGGTCGGCAGCCCTGAGGGTGTGTGTGTGTGTGTGTGTGTGTGTGTGTGTGTGTGTGTGCAATAAGGTAATGCAGGCATTAATGGCAGGCGCAGGCAGAAAGCGCAGGCGTGTGTGTGTGTGTGTGTGTCTCTGTCTGTCTGTGTGTGAACATAAGTCTGTGAGTTTGTGTGTATGTGTCCTTGTAATTGAGCGTGTGTTTGTAATTGAGTGAGTGTGTGTATTTTTGTGTGTGTGTGTGTGTGAGTGTGTGTGTGTGTATAAGAGAGAGACTACTCGTTGAGCCTTGAGCAAAAGTGCTAAGCCTTAAAGTGGCCCCAGCATCTTCCTCCACCACCCTCTTCTTCATCTTTATGTGTGACTGACTTCTACAGTTACCTCCCTGTTGCCAGAGTCAATCTTCTTCATCACACCACCACTGCATCCACAGCCAAATACATCATAACCAGCTCTTAACACACACACACACACACACACACACACACACACACACACGCACACGCACACGCACACGCACGCACGCACGCACGCACGCACGCACGCACGCACGCACGCACGCACGCACACATTCCAGAGTCAATCTTCTTCATCACACCACCACTGCATCCACAGCCAAATACATCATAACCAGCTCTTAACACACACACACACACACACTCACACACACACACACACACACACACACACACACGCACGCACACACACACACGCACGCACACATTCCATTTTCATCACTCCTTCTTCCCCCTCTTCCAAAACCTGGGAGCAATCCTTGCACATAGTCACACACGCACACACACACACACTCACACACACTCGCACACACACACACACACACACACACACACACACACACACACACACACACACACACACACACACACACACACGCTGACACACATACACGCTGACACACACACACTTGCACATTGTTTATCTACACTTCTCCTTCGATTTATTTCTGTCTGAAAAGCAGCCATGAGCACAGGGCTTTATCATGTCCCCTCAGAGTACCGGATCACCCCCTCCCACCTCTTTCTCTCGCTCTCTGTCTCTCTCTGTCTCTCTCTCCATCTCTCTTTTTTTCTTTCTTTCTTGGCTTGCTCTTTTTCCAGCCCAAGTGGGCAGGCAGGCAGGCAGACGGCTGAATTAGACCCGCTGCCTCATTAGCGCAGTCTGTCAATATTTAGAGCTCCGCGCTAGCAGGGGCGATTTACCCAGAGTGCTTTGCCCTGGCTCTGTCTGATCGGAGCCGTCACAGCGGGATCTGCCACCCGGCTACTGAGGCCTCGCCATCCCCACTTGTCATCCCTCATCCCTCTTCTTCTCCTCCTCCCTCATCTCTCCCCTTTCTCTCATCACTCTCTCACCCCCTCCTTTCTCTTTCAGCCTCACTCCCCCTCTTTTAGTGCCACTCTCCAAATATACCACAATTATCTCTCTTTTCAAAGATTTCTTCCCCTTTAATTACTCCAAGCCATGTTGTTGTTGTTCTTAGGGGAAAGGGGGGAGGGAGAGAGAGAACAAGAGAGAGAGAGAGAGTGAGTGTGAGAAAAAGAGAGAGTGGAAGAGACAGAGAAAAGGGGGATAGAGAAAGAAGAGGGAGCAGTACAGGGAGCAGAACTAGAGCAAGAGAAACCATTCTGGCATAGGGAGAGCAGTAGTATCAAGCAGGGGTGCGTTTCCCAAAAGCATATTTGCTAACCTGTTAGCAACTTAGTTGGTTGGCAATGGGAAACTGCATTGCAACCAACAAAGTTGCTAACTTAGTTAGCAACTATGCTTTTGGGAAACGCACCCCTGATGGGTAGATAGTGTGTGTAAAGGCCTGGCCCCTGACCCCAACCCTGTTGACCCCTGACCTTTCTGACCTTTCTCTAGGAGCTGGCACACTGCCAACATGGCGGCTCCTGACCCGTTTCTCTGGGACCCAGCCCACAGGCGCTGGTATTTCCAGACATCTCTCTCTCTCTCTCTCTCTCTCTCTCTCTCTCTCTCTCTCTCTCTCTCTTTATCGCTCTCTGTGCACGCTCTCTGAGGTTCTCACGGAGCCGCTGGCAGCAAGGGTCGCTCCGCTCCGGAGCCCCTAGACTGGACAAGCGGCTGCTGGAATGTGAAGTTCTTTGTGCCGCTCGCTGAGACGCCAGCACTCCTCGTGGCATGGCCGTGCCAGGGGGGTCATGGGAAATGCGCTTCGCCAAAAAAAGCCCCCAAAGCATCAAAGTGCCCTCTGAGTCGCTCAGGCCTAAGATGTCAGTGGAGTAATTACCCTGATATGACAACACTCCAGAATATGCCAGCCACTGGAACTGGACAACTATTTTTCTTGTCAAACTTTCCCTGAAAAGACTGCATATGTGAATGGGCATAATGTACAAATTCATGGCATAGTTCTGTTCTCCATGCAATCATGAGGCTGAATACAGAGGCTTTGCTACAGATCTTTTTGTGGTACACATCACTAATACATGACACTACTGTACCACTACAACGCGCAGGCCAGTCATGTTAATAGAGTAAGACCTTCATTTGACTATTTGTAGTAACAGCTTCAGAAGACCGACCTGCATGCATTCCATGCGATGGCAGTATTTGTTCTGCCACCAGTGTCTGCATAGATGTGCATTTCTTCAGACATTGAGAGCAGATGTTACAGTATATACTGTACTTACCTTATCAACTTATTTATAACCAGACAGATGGACTAGGCACTGACTACTGATGATAACTGAGGACTTACTTGTTCCAGGCTTGTCTGAGTTTCTTGGGACTGTAGACCGTGAAGCGATCTGTGAAGAGGAGGAAGAGTCAGTGGAGACAGGAGACACACACACACCAGCACACGCAGCAGCAAACAGTGCACGTAAAACACACATGGTTACACACACACACACACACACACACTGATGAGGACCATCTTCATTTCTTCTTCATTTCACTTCATTTCATGTGTTTGTTATGGAAACTGCACTTAAGCACACCATGTTTGAAAACAGTCTTTAATGATAATAGCATCCATGTGTGTGTGTGTTTCGGTCTGTGTGTGTTTCCCCCTCCCTCTCTAACACTAACACACACACACACACACACACACACACACACACACACACACACACACACACACACACACACACACACACACACACACACACACACACATCCTGCATCTTGGTGGTGAGCTGTGGCTGAGTTGTTCATTAGTGTGGCCACCTGCTGTGCTAATCAATACTACATCCCCTTGCCAATCCCTTCATCTGTGAACTCACTTACACACACACACACACACACACACACACACACACACACACACACAC
Source organism: Alosa alosa (assembly GCF_017589495.1). NCBI lineage: Eukaryota > Metazoa > Chordata > Actinopteri > Clupeiformes > Clupeidae > Alosa > Alosa alosa. The sequence continues at coordinate 22,081,711 of NC_063201.1, forward strand.
ACACACCCTCTCATCAATGATCAATCAGGCACACACACACACACACACACACACACACACACACACACATAGACAGACACACACACACACAGACTCATATGCTATGTCTGTCTGTCTTTTGTTTGATTGGAAGGAATATTAGTAGTCTACAAGCATAGTCTATCAGCAACACACACACACACACACACACACACACACACACACACACACACACACACACACACACACACACAAAGCATCTAAAGGCTACGAGTCATAACAAGCTACTTAAACACATATTAGCTGTAGATACACAGTACTTGGCACTACTAATTTTGGGGTTTTGCTATTAGGACTGAAGATGAGCAGAGACCAAAAGCTGCATTTTAACTGCAGCCCATACTGCCCTCTACTGTTGAAGAGGGTACACTGCACCTTCAACCCAGTGGAAATGTGCACTGTGCTGCGCTGCTACCAGTATCACGAAAACACACCATCTCCCTAATGACTCCTCTCTCTCTCTCTCTCTCTCTCTCTCTCTCTCTCTCTCTGTCTCTCTCTCTCTGTGTGTGTGTGTATGTGTGTGTGTAGGAGAAGGCTTTTGAACACTCAGGCCTTCTAGAAGAATACAGAGCTCCAGAGTGAAGTTTACTTCAGAGACTGAGCAGAAGCTGAATATCACTTGGGACACACACACACACAGAGAGAGAGAGAGAGAGAAAGGGAGAGAGGGAGAGAAAGAGAGAGAGAGGACTGTTGGACTATGGTAAAGTGACCTTGGGTGAGTGTGTGTTGTGCAGTGTGTGTTTGAAGGGCGAAACTCCAAGGGCCTCCTTGGAGTATTCTTTCAGCCCTCAGCAAAGCATCTCTCAGAGCAGAGCAGTGTTTCAGAACAAATCAAGCTTAACGGCAGCATTTTCCTGTCCATTTGATTGCAAAACCATAGAGAGAGAATACAAGTTTGGCTTACAGCTCTGTAATTATGTACAGAGATAATTGCACGACTAACGACTGTGTGCTGCTGGTTTTTCTGTTGTTGTCATAGTGCAGAAAGATATCCGCTGCAGTCACATGGGCCTTTGAAATGATCTCGTCCAGCAGAAGGTTGTGGTCAAGTCCAAGGACTCCATGTGCCAGATGCTGCACTCATTACCCGTGCCAGTGTCCAGCTTCCAGCCACCCGGTGGTTGCTGGTATAGCCATGGGGTAGACAAGGTCACCCAAGGTCACTCCCACACACTGCTCATCATCTCGGCTTGGCCAGCAGGAGAGTGACACGCTCAGAGAGGAGCATCACTGGACAGAGCACTTGTGTTGGCTACTTCCCCAGCCTCTGCCCTGCGTCTTCTCCACTACCTCCAGTGCTGCCAGCCTCAGCCCTGTGTCTTATCTACTACCCCCCAGGGCTGCCAGAGATGGTTCTGGTGGATCTTTAGCACTAGGGAGCAATAGACCTTCTGCTTTCTAAAGCCCAATTCACACTCGCGACAAGGTGAAACCGTTGCAGAAAGGAGTTGCAGCGGTGTGAGTTAA
>NC_063201.1:22088222-22093222 GCF_017589495.1 Alosa alosa
GTAGATACCAATCTGTTTGCTAGGCTGAGAACAGTCCTCTACATTATTGATGGGAGAGTTTAATGCTCTTTGAAGTGAGAGAGCAATGGGTGGAGCAAAATACAGGAACGATCAGGGTGCAGACACAAACACAGACACACACACACAGAGAGAGAGAGAGAGAGAGAGAGAGAGAGAGAGAGAGAGAGCGCGCGAGAGAGAGAGAGAGAGAGAGAGAGAGAGAGAGAGGATTACCCGATGAAAAGTGCAGCAGGGGTGAAGAGAGAAAGAGAGTGCTGCAGTATGAGTGAGTTGTCTTTTGCATTTCACTTGTTTATTACAAAACATTACTCGCCACTGTCCTCACCTGGAAGAGTATGAACGTGTGTGTGTGTGTGTGTGTGTGTGTGTGTGTGTGTGTGTGTGTGTGTGTGTGACTGTGCAAGAATGTTGTTAAAAATCTGCCCAATAACAAAGGATGACATATGACATACGGTCAAAGCAAGGTGTACAGTCAAGGCATCTGTAGACATATCCATCAGCCTGGACACACTCTATCTCCTCTCCACCCACAATCTCTCTCTCTCTCTCTCTTTCTCTCTCTGTTATTTGAGGCCTCGTCAGACTTCCCCAGGGGAAACACTGTTGTGCTTGGTGGTGACACCAGCTGCACATTAGATCATGTCTTGGACCCCAAACTGCTCCCAATGTGCTGGTTGGTGCCTTGCATGGCAGCCTCCTCCATCGGTGAATGGGTGAGTGTTAGGTATTACTCTGCATGCGTGAGTGAATGGGTGAGTGTTAGGTATTACTCTGCATGTGTGAGTGAATGGGTGAGTGTTAGGTATTATTCTGCAAGTGTGAGTGAATGGGTGAATGTTAGGTATTACTCTGCATGCGTGAGTGAATGGGTGAATATTAGGTATTACTCTGCATGCATGAGTGAATGGGTGAATATTAGGTATTACTCTGCATGCATGAGTGAATGGGTGAATGTTAGGTATTACTCTGCAAAGCGCTCTCAGTGGCCGGAGGAGTACAAAAGTCCTACATAAACGCAGCCCAGTGTAATGAGAACAGTGTTGTCCAAGTTGGGATTGCTGTGTTCATATCTTGTGGTAGAGTACACACAAGCAAACTGAAAATGAGGCTCAGTTCAATGTAGTGTTTCTAATCCTGTGTTCTTTTCATGAGGTTTTAAACAAAGGGTTTTAAAAGTTAAAGTCTCTCTCTCTCTCTCTCTCTCTCTCTCTCTCTTTCTCAACAGAAAAGAACTGTAGCATGTGTGTGAAGTTAGGGGTCATGGCCGAGGTCTTCGCCTGCTCCCTCTCCCCAGCCTATCCAAACAGGCCCACCCAGGACGCCTCATTAAGGGGTCCTCGCTGGATCTGGAGGCCGGATTTAACCTGGGTGACAGAGGGATGTCTGGAGCCCTGGGCCCTGAGCTACAGCGGGGTTAAGCAAGGTCACTGTGGCCCTCTGAGAGGGGGCAGAGTGGAGGGAGGTGGAGTGGAGAGTGGTTTGTGGACGGTCTCTCTCCAGGCCCTGAGCCAGACAGAGAGAGACATGTCAGATGAGATTGGGGCTCATGTGTACAGAGCCAAGGGATCACCAATCGGGCACAGAGGAATCCACGCAAGCCAGCAAATCTGCCAGCCCTGATAAAATAACACTACTACCACTATCAAAAGATGGGGTGTAGACAGAAATTCTATTTCATTCACCCTTTAAGGCAGTGTTTCTCAAACTTTTTCAGTTGTGCCAGAGGATTCATATGATTTAAATTGGCGTAGCTTACATAATTGCAGAACTGCTTGGACAGTGCAAAACATAACATTTCCTTGCACTACACTGCAACAGCTTAGTATCTAGTGTGTAAGGGTTGTGTAACAGAGCATGTACACATGTTTAGTTTCTTGTTTTGAAATTAGTTAGACAGCCAATGCCCACAGTCTGTGTGACTGTTTTAGTATTGTGTGTGTGTGTGTGTGTGTGTGTGTGTGTGTGTGTGTGTGTGTGTGTGTGTGTGTGTGTGTGTGTGTGTGTGTGTGTGTGTTTGTGTGTGTGTGTGTGTGTGTGCTTTTGAGATAGAGACAAGTTATAATGGATTGTTGAGGCTCATGTGTTAAACACCCAGCTCAGATGAATATGTCCCGGCTGGATGAGGGCATTAGCACTTGGATTAGACAGAATCCAGACCTGCATTCCTCAGGTCAGACACACACAATCCCCACAGACCAACAGATGAGACTGCCATTACTATGACAAACAGCCAGCCACACACAAAGCCAAGCTCTCTCTCTTTCTCTCTCTCACACACACATATAGATATGCAGACACACACACACACTCATACACTCACAGATATGCAGACACACACAGATACAACCCCCCACACACACACACACACACACACACACACACACACACACACACAAACAAATGCCTACACAATATCAATGTAGCAACACACTATAGCAAATTTTAAAATGTGTATGGCTAAATAAATTGGATGCATATGTATGTAAACACGCCAAATTACCCAGAGATTGGTAGCGAAACAGCTATGACAAGCCAATCAGCCAGCTGGCAGCATGGACAGACATTTACAATCTAACGCTAATGCATGGAGAACACCTCACTTCTTATCTATGCTACATTCAAATGAGCGTACACATCACATCACATCTCTCTCTCTCTTTCTCTCTCTCTCTCTCTCATACACACACACACACACACACACACACACACACACACACACACACACACACACACACACACATAGCCCCATTTTCTGCCAGACAAGCTGTCCATATTCATAGGCTGTGTGCTGGGCAGGTAATCTTCTCTGCCTGACAGGTAGTTTACGGGAGCGAGTCTTTCCTGCCTGCTCCCAAACAACGTTAATGCAGAGAGACAGCGCAAACCTGTATATAACCTGTATATAGCCGCCCATCCAACCTCTCATCCAATTCCACACACACACACACACACACACACACACACACACAAATACATGCATACATATACACACAGAAACATACACAAATCCATACAAACATATATGAATAATTTATACACAAAAATTGGAGCACAAATGGCCCAGGGCAGAGTGTTCATTCTTGATATTTTTGACACACCATTTTTACTCTCCCGTCATGAGCGGATTCCTCCCACATACATACACTCGCTAAAGCCGAGGACACATGACATGGCTGTCTGACGTGAGAGTAGACTATAATGTCCTAGTGCTGTGATTGGATCTGACAGCAGGTGGAATGTAAACATGGAAGTGAGAGGGACAGTGCATTTAAGCAGACAGTGCATTTAATTGCATTATGGACCGGAGTTCACCTAAGGTTTATAGCCTCCAGGCAATCAGCACTATAGAAACACACATACCCTCCTCACTATCCTCTCTAACCAGCACATCTAAGCAGACCTTTGCAGGAAGCAGGACAGCCACACACACACACACACACACACACACACACACACACACACACACACACACACAAACACAGACGCGCATATTATGGAAGGGAAGCGAGAGAGCTAAGAAAGTAAAAAGAGACTTGACAAGGTTTCCAAGGGTCTGGAGATATTAGAAAAGACAACAGTATCCATTTACAACAGGGGGGTTCAGAGAGATTGTGAGGGTAATTGAGTGTGCGATGTGTGTGAGCCTGAGTGTGTGCGTGTGTGTGTGTGTGTACACGTGCAAAGAGGTGGGTGGGAGGCTATTTCCTCTCTCTATCTTTCTCTGTCTCACACACACACACACACACACACACACACACACTGTCAAAACCCCGCTGCCGCACTGTGTGAGCCATCATTAAGCCCATGTGCGATTAACCTTGGATTGCAGGGATTTCTGGGTAGGGTAAAGCTTCCAGAAAGTTATATTTAAGAAACAGTAACTTCACTTCAAGACTTTGAACCTGACCTTAGGAAAATCTACCCCTCACCCCCTCCTCACAAAAATCCATAGGATGCCACACTACACTGGCACTATTTCTAAAATACCAAACTGTCTGGCTCCAGGCAGCTTCTTGAGTACCATGCATCAGCCCTAAGGTCAAATTATGATGCCTCTACTTGCCTTCGTCTTTGAGCCCCGTGGCCTTTTCCAAAGTGGTGCAATTAACTATCCTTTATTGACACTGCCCTTCATGCAGACCACTTCTAGGTTGGGCATCATGGCAGCAGGATTAGCGAACAGCACATGCACACACACACACAGACGCATGCAAACGCACATGCACACACACACACACAGACGCACACAAACACACATGCACACACACACACACACAGGCGCCCACACACGCACAAGCACATGCACGCGCACAGACGCAGACACACACAGACACGCAGACGGACACACGGATGCATACACAAATCCCAGACGAAGAGATACCGTCCCGAAATGGCAGAGAGAAAAAACACAAAAACCTTCTAGTTGATATGCAGAGGTCAGCTCTGGAAGCCAAGGCCGGAACATTGCAAAGTTCAGACTATTTCCACATTCTGCTTTAATTGCCTATTTATTCATGAAAGCATGAACCCTCAGAGCTGAACCTTGAACCTTTATTCAGCTAATAAGTGCTTTATCACTCTAACATTAAACTTTAATTGGTATCACTTTTTATATTTTATTTTTATATTTTATATCTAAGCAAGATCTCTTTCATGCTCCATGAGGTAAGGAACTTGATGGTGCTACTGTACAACTATCCATATTAAAACATGGGATTCAAACCAAACAAGTACTTGCAAATGAGCTAATCCTGCCTGGCCAGAGACGCTGTGCTTACTCCGGCGCTATAAGGGCAAAGAGGTGCTAGCATCCCCCCTATTCAGCCGAGCTCCCGCTCCACATGGGGAGGATGCTTTAGCCTGGTGAGGGGTAGAGTCGGGTGGGTGAGCAAAACTGGACAGGGAAGGAGTGTGCTGGGGCTGAAAGATAGAGTGCAGTCCTCCATCTAACACCCATGCACTCTCTCTCTCTCTGTCTC
>NC_063201.1:22098222-22103222 GCF_017589495.1 Alosa alosa
TCCTGTCTCTCTCTCACTTGTTCTCTCTTTTCTTCCCCCTATTGCTCTGCTGTCTATGTCCTTCTCTCACTGCTTATCTCTTTATCATCTCTACATTTTATCTTTCCCTTCCTCTCTCTCTTCTCTCTCTCTCTCTCTCTCTTCTCTGCATCTCCCCTGCTGTTCGTTAATGGCCCACAGTGGGCTGCAGCTGGGGTCCACGTTGTGGGGCGTCCCTGTGGACTGCCTGTGCCCGGAGATCGACACAGTCACCGCCCATTTCTCTGGCTTGCTGGACTCTCTCTCTCTCTCTCTCTCTCTCTCTCTCTCTCTCTCTCTATCACACACACACACACACACACACACACACACACACACACACACACACACACACACACACACACTCCCTTTCACTCTCTCACCCACTCTGTCCCCCATCAGACATCTTGGTCATATTCTGAACATTCACTAACTATAAAAGCCCAGATAATGATGAATGTCCATGCTTGTGCACTCTTTTCTTCCTGGGCGGACAGCGCTGAGCTCTTCTCTGAATCATAATTGGGTAGAATATGTGCAGTCCAGTGCTCTGTCTGGGCATTTGATTTCCTGGAAGGGGGATCTGTGTCACAGTGATATTTTTTGACATTTGAGTGACATTTCAACCACTTTCAACACAGACATCTCAGAGACCAGGGCCAAATGTCAGGTGACTAAGGCTGTATAGGTGTTGGTGTGTGTGCAAGTGTCTCTTGGAATACATGTGTGGATAGGTGGGTGGGTGAGTATATGTGAATGTGTGTGTGTGTGTGTGTGTGTGTGTGTGTGTGTGTGTGTGTGTGTGTGTGTGTGTGTGTGTGTGTGTGTGTGTGTGTGTGTGTGTGTGTGTGTGTGTGAGAGAGAGAGAGAGAGAAGAGAGAGAGAGAGAGAGTGTTTGCTCTTTGCAGACGATTTGGTTTTGCTGTCACCGATGAAAGAAGGCCTCCAACATCACATGGATGTACTGGCAAAATTCTGCCAGACATTGGCCCTGAAAATAAACCCTCAAAAAACCAAGGTACTTATCTTCCAAAAACGTTCCAGGCTACAGGGAAATGCAAACAACTTTAAAATAGGCAACATCAAAATTGATCATTACAAACAACTATACCTATTTAGGTATAAGCCCTAACTTCAACAGGACACTTTGGCTTGGCTGTGAAGGAACTAAAAGAAAAACAAAAAAGCATTTTTATGCCATCAAAAGATCAGTTAAATTGGAACTGCCAATTAGAATCTGGATTAAAATATTTAAAACTGTAATTGAGCCAATAGCACTATATGGCTGTGAGGTATGGGGGTTGATTTTTTTCAAGCTGGGATAAACATCAACCGAAGCCCTGCATACAGAGTTCTGCAGAAGTATCCTCGGCTACAGAGGAGGGCCTTGAACAACATGCAGGGCAGAATTAGGCCAATACCCCCTATTAATCAACATTCAAAAAGAGCCCTTAAATTCTGGCAACACATTAAAATGAGCCACCCGACTCACTCCACCATCTAGCCCTGAAAAGCCAAGAGCAAAACATAGGAAGGAGCCCACTTAGCCAACTTGTCCTGAGACTCAGTGACCTCACACCATCCCACGTCACTGAGGCCGGGACAATGTTACAATAACAAGAACAATTAGACCCAACAAATTACAAACAATGAAAAGGAAAATTACATCACCTATTGGAAAGAAGTCCACTAAAACACAACCTAAATTACAATGTTATTTGGCCCTAAAGCGGGAATACACAACAGCTACTTACCTGGGTACACTAAAAGACCCAAAACTTAGGAAAACCATGACAATGTACAGACTCAGTGAGCACAGTCTCCATAGAAAAAGGCAGACACAGGCAGACCTGGCTGCCCAGAGAGGAGAGGCTATGCTCACACTGCAGCAGGGGGCTGTGGAGACAGAACTGCACTTCTTGACAGAATGTCGAAATATGATGAAATTAGAACATTGTCATTCAGTAAACTAAATTCAATCCTCCCTGAGTTTGAACTTTGACAAATGAGGGATAAATTGCCTTACATCCTCGGAGAGAACGAGAATGTGGCCATTGTGGCTGCAAAATTTGTAGCAGCCTGCCATAACCTGAGGGACAGCCAGTGAGGCCACAGCCACAATAATAGGATTGTTATTATTATTAGAATTGTCTCTTAACTTGTATGTCTTACTTAATTTACAGTTCTGTTAAACATTATTTTATTTATATTTTTGTGTACATGTAATTGAGCTTTGGCAATAATGTTATTGAAACGTTCATGCCAATAAAGCTTTCTTGAATTGAATTGAGAGAGAGAGAGAGAGAGAGAGAGAGAGAGAGAGAGAGGTGCATTTACAGATACTGTAGCTGACTGTATAAAAAGCTTGTGTGGTTGTGCGAATAGTTATAGACCTGAAGACAGATAGGGTTTCAATAAAAGTGTAACAACTCGGGAGACGAGAGGTTGGACCAAAACAAATCCAAATCTGTTGCGGCTCAGCCTCTGCTGTGACACAAAGACCATGGTGGTCAGTCAGAGTGCACAGGCCTGGACTGCAAGTGAAACATGAAGGCCAAAACAAAGCAATCTTAGGTAAAGAGAAAAACAAACTGCAAGCAGGGATCAGGCCTGGTGACCTTGTCCAAAAACAGACTGGACAAAAGAGCAGCACAACAGAATAAAATGAGAATAAAACAGTGGAGTGTAACGCAGCTCTGTCAGATTTAATGCATGAGCCACTTAGACTTCAAATTGCACTGATTGCAAACCCAACAAACCTCAGAGCATAGTATCTCACACACAACAGAAACATACGTATGTGCCACAGGTGTAATAAGGTCTATGTAACAAGCAAAGTGGAGAAGCTGCTTTTATCCACTATGCACTGAAGCTATGGAACAACCAGCTTCTGTAGGTTGTGGGTCATGTGTTACTAAGATAGTATTATCATGTATTGTAGCCAATTGATGCTGGCTGTTTGCAATACAGAGGTAGCTGTCTACCATGACATTAACTAATCCAAATTAATGGACGGTTTGCTGATTATCACATCGCTGTGACCATCAATATGCCTGTAGATGGCACTAATGACCTCCCACAAGAGAGAAGTGTGTGTGTGTGTGTGTGTGTGTGTGTGTGTGTGTGTGTGTGTGTGTGTGTGTGTGTGTGTGTGGTTGTTTGAGTGCATGTGTGTATGTGCGTGCGTGACTAGTTTGCTCACGTAGAGGGTGCAAGCCTGTTTTCTTTGGCTGGGAGTGTAATCAGTGTCGATCTGCGCAGAGTCTGTGAAAGTGCCTCTCAATCAGAGTCGAAAACACTCTGCACACTTGACTGACCTCTTACACCCGTGCACTCGCACACAGAAAGCAAGGGACACAGTGATAGAGAAGGACTGAGAGTGAGGCAGTGATGGACACAAACACAGAGAAGGACTGAGAGCAAGAAAGCAAAGGACAGAGAGATAAAGAAGGACTGAGAGTGAGAAAGCGAGGGACACAGACACAGAGAAGAACTGAGAGCAAGTGGATTGGATGATGGTGAAAAAGAGGTGTGAAAAAAGAGCAAAATGGTGCAAGAAAGAATGATGAACACACAAAAACCGATACCTAAAAAAACAAAGCCAACATTGCAAAAAAAAAGAAAATAACACTTCTGCATATTTTTTAAATCAGACAGGTAGCTAGCCAGCCAGTCAGACAGGCAGACAGACAGACGGGTAGCCAGGTGGCACAGACAGACAAACACATAAACAAACAAACAGACAGACAGGTAGCCTTGCAGACTCAGACGGACATACAGACAGACAGATGTTCAGGTAGCCTTACCGCATGTCTTGCAGCCCCAGACAGACATACAGACAGACGGACGCTCAGGTAGCCTTACCACATGTCCAGGCAGGTGGAGTAGTCTGTGGAGCCCAGCAGGACGTCTGGGGGTCGATACCACAGGGTCACCACCTCGTTGGAGTACGTGTGGCTGGGGACAGACTTCGCCCGTGCCAGACCTGCAGACACGAGGCAGGACACACACACACACACACATACACATACACACACAGAAAGAGAGAGAGAGAGAGAGAAGAGTGGGAGTCAGCATCTTTCATACTCTTTCAGACTAGGCGGCATTGAACGGAGGAGCTTTAAAGACAACCTCAGGCGTGCTTTGGACAACAGTGCTGAAGAGAGACACAACTTCAACACTAGACTAGACGGTACAACCAACAAGACAAAATACAACAAGAGAAAAAAAAAAGAACATGAGAGGAGAGAAGATGAAAGAGGAGAAGAGAAGAGGGGAGAGAAGAGAAGAAGAGAAGATGAGAGGACAACAGAGGAGAAAAGAGGATAAGAAAACTTAGAGAAGAGAGGATGAGAAAGAGGAGAAGTGGAGTTCTGAGAGGAGACGGTGTCTCCATGGCCTGATATGACTGGGGGAACAGATGCTCAGATTTAGAACAGCACATCAGAGACAGCTCAGCACCTCAGGATACGACACAGGACGACAGCATTGCAATATTAAACACACCTAAAAAGGGTTGAGAGAGAGGCCCAGGGCCAATGTTATACAACACGACAACCCAGCCCGACACACACACACATGCACAAACTCAAGACCAGTAACACCCAGAGCTGTGAGAAAAGTTTCATTTCACAGACACACACACACACACACACACATAGTGCAAAGGTTTATGCTCAAGTTTATACAGAGTATGGGAGCGTGTATGGTGCAATTTTAATGTGGGAAGTGTGTGTGTATCTCTGTGTATATATGTGTGTGTGTGTGTGTGTGTGTGTGTGTGTGTGTGTGTGTGTGTGTGTGTGTGTGTGTGTGTGTGTGTGTGTGTGTGTGTGTGTGTGTGTGTGTGTGTGTGTGTGTGTGTGTGTGTGTTGTGTGTGAGACAGAGAGAGAGAAAGAGAGAAAGTCTAAGAATATGACCTCATGAAACATTCTCAGATCCGCAACATTCCTGTGTGGCGAATCAGACAGTGGGTGACAGA
>NC_063201.1:22110722-22115722 GCF_017589495.1 Alosa alosa
ACACACACACACACACACATACACACACACACACACACACACACACACACACACACACACCACACACACACACACACACACGCACACACACCTGAGGGGGCACCTGAGCAGACCACATAGACATAGACTGTGTCTGAAACGGGAAACAATGCAGTGTTTCCCATACATTGACTTATTTGTGGCGGCCCACCACAATATCAACACTGACCACCACACAGTGTTTCCCATACATTGACTAATCTGTGGCGGGGCGCCACAAAATAAAAATCGGCCGCCACACATAAATATTCTATATTTAATTAAATTTTTATTTAAATTACATATAAGATCAAATCTTTGCATTGCCATTGAGCTGCTCTTTTTACACACGCAGCCTTTCTTTGTCCCGTCCCGCTCTCTCTCGCAGCCCCCTGCCCCTCCTCTGCATGTGCATTTAACAAAATATTCACGATTGTTGAAGGATTGTTGTTGCCACATAGAAGCATTGCATAGAAGACGTCTGGCTAAATTGTTATTAAATCCGCTTAGCATCGCGGACCATGCTGCGCAAATTTGTTCAAAACTGCTGCATTGAAGTTAACTCTGCTAAGATCTTATCACAACATAGTAGGCTACATTGAAGAGACTAAACTAAGTTAAGTTATGCAATCAAGCAGTATTTCAAAGCTAACGTTATACTGTTTGGATGTCGAATTTAGCATGCTTAGCCTACTTACAGCTGCTTGTCAATTTCGTTGAAGGGCTCATTTTATTGACTCTGACACTAAATGTTTGCAAAATCCCGATGTAAATGGAAAAGTGTTTTCCAAAATTTAAAAGTGCTTGTCCCAAGGAGAAGTACGAACCTTTATTTTAACTATGTAGAAAAGGTTAGGAATTGCATCCACACATCAGCAGTGACAGGCACTCAATTAGACCTATACCCCCACCCCCCGTTGTCCAAGTCAGCTACCGCCACAAATTGAATCCAATTCTGTGGGAAACACTGACCACACAATGATTTTCCAGGTTGTACTGAATTGTAAATCTGGTTAGCATTATAACCACACTGTGCTAATTTGTTAAAAACTGTCGCATTCAAGTTAATTCTGCAAACCAACCACCACAAATGGAATTCAATTATCTGGGAAACACCTCAATGCTGCGATTTAAGATATTTAACAGGGGAGCGAGGGAGCGAGGCATCGAGGCATGTCCGAATGAAATATTTTTGTGAAATGATACCTTCTAAGATACCTTCGTTTTACCAAATTTTGAAGGCAGCGTAGATGTATCCTTCATGCTGCCTTCAATGTCCAAAATAATTGTGAGCAGCTATTGCTGAAGTCGAACGTTACTGTATATATTCTGCTTTCTGGTATCCTGACAACGGTGTTCTGTGTTGCTATCTTGCTAGGCTGTCTGAAACAAAATTCGTAGCTGGTACCTTGATGCCTGCTACGCCAAGTGACTCATTAGAGAGCTGAAGGCAGCGAGACAGCAGACAACTGCCTTCCATTTCAGACAGACCCATAGAAACACAAACACACACACACACACACACACACTCTGAAGTAAAACAGTGTGTGTGTGTGTGAGTGTGTGTGTGTTTGGTGAAGGGGGAGAACCAGTGAGGTTTCTCATTGTGCTCAGACTGATGAGATGAGACCTCTCAGACAGCAGTAAGTTCTCAGGGTGCAGGTTTACCAGCCACTCTGCCACACTATACTTCTGTGGTACCTCAAGAGAAGTTAAACACACACACACACACAAACACACACACACACACACACACACACACACACACACACACACACACACACACACACACACACATTCAGACATTCACAAATGATGTATGGCAAAGTATCTATCTATCTATCTATCTATCTATCTATCTATCTATCTATCTATCTATCACACACAAGTGAAACATCCACCAATATTACGTCACTGCAAATGTAAGCACCACACACTCTCATACAATAACTCCCTCCATCAAGCACAAAACACACACACACACACACACACACACACACACACACACACACACACACGCGTACACAGTGAGGTGGTGTGGTTGTGCGCTGGTGGTGGCGCGCTCTGAGACTCACCAAAGTCGGCCAGCTTGAGCTCTCCCGTGTCGCTGATGAGCAGGTTCTGTGGCTTGAGGTCGCGGTGCAGGATGTAGCGCTGGTGGATGTAGGACAGCCCCCGCAGCAGCTGGAACAGGAACAGCTGGAGGAACCACAAACACACACACACACACACACACATTTAATGCTTTTATTTGGACCTTAACTACAGAGGAAGATTCACAGATCCAAACATTGAAGGAACACACTTCCACGGACCACGGCAGGTCTGGCAGGTCAAACACATAATGACATAATGCATTGCGCTCCTTTCATTCTTTCTGCACTGCATGATTAAGATGACTTTGTCATTTCCAGATGGATATACTACCTATTATTGCAGAAATGGAGCAGTACTTAGTAGCTTAGTCCACACAGTTGCAATCCACGTAAAACAAGTTTGTGCACATGCCCAAGACTCCCAAACACAAGAATGACACACACACACACACACACACCACTATCAGCACTACAACAAACCCTATATTGATAATTGTTGTCACAGTCCTATATTATACTACATATTCTCTATTATACACTTCTTTTAATGTAATTACCTGAATATTCTCAGCTTATACATTGATTATGCAATTTTTCTTCAGTTATGAGGTTAATGCACAGGGGAGGGCTATACATGGGAATGCATTTCTTTTCTTCATTTTTCTTTATGATTGAAGCACAATCTGATTCTGATCTGAGTGGGCTATTGGGCACTGCAGTCTGATTCTGATCTGAGTGGGCTATTGGGCACTGCAGTCTGATTCTGATCTGAGTGGGCTATTGGGCACTGCAGTCTGATTCTGATCTGAGTGGGCTATTGGGCAATGCAGTCTGATTCTGATCTGAGTGGGCTATTGGGCACTGCAGTCTGATTCTGATCAGAGTGGGCTATTGGGCACTGCAGTCTGATTCTGATCTGAGTGGGCTATTGGGCACTGCAGTCTGATTCTGATCTGAGTGGGCTATTGGGCACTGCAGTCTGATTCTGATCTGAGTGGGCTATTGGGCCCTGCAGTCTGATTCTGATCTGAGTGGGCTATTGGGCACTGCAGTCTGATTCTGATCTGAGTGGGCTATTGGGCACTGCAGTCTGATTCTGATCTGAGTGGGCTATTGGGCACTGCAGTTATGCGGTCAATACATTTTTTTCTTTCCTTTCTTATTTGAATACAGCACTGTCATGCATTTTAAACAGTGTGGCTAATACACAGGAAATTACTACACATCTTTTTTTTCTTATTGCAATGTTCAGGTCTACAGACAGCTTTTATTCTCATTTCTTCCAATCCCATTTCACTTACAAAAATCAATTTGAATTGATCCCATTGTCTATACTTTCTTTATTCCTTATAATAACCGTGGATGATTCATGAGAAACATGGTCCACTTCAGAACCCAAAAACAATGGGGGAAAGCCTCAACTGATCTGCCAGTCATTTCAGACCGCGGTGCTGCTCTGACATCCCCTTGCACGCGGTGTTTAGCCCCTGTCCCCGGCTCGATACCCCTCTGCGTCCCTCTCCATGTGGACATTACCCTCTCTGTGCCCTATTGATGGCTGACCCAGTCGATAACCAGCCTGCCCTTTCTGATCCCACTCATCAATTTCCAAAAAAAAAAAAAAAGCCTGGCTGCTCTTTTAGAAGACTTCAGCAGAAGAAGAAGAATCCAGAAGACCAAGCAGCTTTGTTTACTGATTGTGCTTGCAACAGTATGTTTGTGTGCTTGTTTTGACCCAGTTAAAGACTCCAATCCCATCATCCCCCACCGAGAGCTATCAAGGTCTTGGTCAATTAGGCTGAGTGCTGCGGCGTATCCAGGCATGTGCAGTCACCAGGGCCGTGGAAGGGCACGGAAGATTCCTCTGCCAGGGAGAGGGGAGGGGACCGGCACTGCTGAAATGATCATGAGGAGTGTGTGTTTACTCATGTATATCAAAACACACTCCGCAGATACTCCCTCCCTCATTAAGAATGTGTGTGTGTGTGTGTGTGTGTGTGTGTGTGTGTGTGTGTGTGTGTGTGTGTGTGTGTGTTTGTGTGTGTGAGTATGTGTGGGATATTTTTGTGTGAGTGTTTCTATGTGTCTGTGTATGTGAGTCTATGGGTATGTGGAGATGTGTGTTGTATGTCATCTAAATTCCATTATTGTTATTTCTTCCTTTCTCCTTGTGTTTTCAAACTCCCTCAATCTGCTTTTCTAACATCTTTAAAAGGAAACTTTAAAAACAGAAACTGGATCGTCCTCCAGGACAACACCCAGCAGCCGAATTATAGTCTTGTGGGACGCTGCCAAAAAACATGAAAAAATTCAAAAAATACAAGTCACAAGCCCAACCAAAGAGACGAGTCTGACAGCTGAGAGCACACAGTTGTCTCTCTTGTCTCTGAAAAACAAAGCCATTGTTGCATAATTGTGGATAACTGTGGCAGGAGTGTGCTGCTGGGCTTAAAGGACGAGTTTGTGCCTCCAAAGCTTGTGACACTCACATGGACCTGGACATGCCTGGCCCACGCAAACGAGCCTGGCCAATAGTGGAACTGGGACAGAGAGAGAGAGAGAGAGAGAGAGAGAGAGAGAGAGAGAGAGAGAGAGAGAGAGAGAGAGATATGGAGTGGGGGGGGACATCTGCTAAGAGACTGCCCCTGCCTAAATATAATAAGTGAGTCAGAGCTGTCCATCTGGCTTAGACGAGACGAGACTGCCTGCAGACACAGAGTGGGTCTGGCTAATTAAGGGCCAGACAGCACCAAGAGAGCAGACCGAGGGAGGGACGCAGAGAGAGGAGGGAGAAAGAGATAGAGAGGAAGAGAGGAGGGGAGAGAG
The DNA here is from genome assembly GCF_017589495.1 of Alosa alosa. Classification (NCBI taxonomy): domain Eukaryota; kingdom Metazoa; phylum Chordata; class Actinopteri; order Clupeiformes; family Clupeidae; genus Alosa; species Alosa alosa. Next base: position 22,115,663 of record NC_063201.1, read on the forward strand.
ATAAAGAGAGAGGAAGAGAGATAAAAAGAGAGAGGGGGAGGATAGTTTTACAGAGAGAGA
>NC_063201.1:22125722-22160722 GCF_017589495.1 Alosa alosa
CAGCTGTCCTCCCTTTCAGGAGGACTGTCCTGCCTACAGTGTCAGCATCTCTCTCTAAAAACCATCTGGACAGGCACAGCAGCTTCCTCTAACGCAGGGCTAACCCAGTGTGTGTGTGTGTGTGTGTGTGTGTGTGTGTGTGTGTGTGTGTGTGTGTGTGTGTGTGTGTGCGTGTTTGTGCGTGTGTGTGTGTGTGTGTGTGTATGTGTGTGTGTGTGTGTGTGTGTGTGTGTGTGTGTGTGTGTGTGTGTATATGCGTGTTTTGTGTGTGTGTGTGTGTGTGTGTGTGTGTGTGTGTGTGTGTGTGTGTGTGTTTATCCACAGGCCTCATGAGGACGAGTTCTGCAGTCACCAGGCCCACATCTGGTGTGGCCAGTAGCCCCAGCACTCGTCGGCGTGGACGCCAAATTGAGCGTTAAGGCTTCAAAGGGAGCGGCGACCTGCGGCGGGTGGCCTGAATTCAGCTCTGTTCTGCGCCGGGCTAAACCTTTAGAGAGCACTAATCCACTCTGTAAACACACACGACACAGAGCCACACTCACATGAGCAGGAGAGGGAGGGGGGGGAGAGAGATAGAGAGAGAGAGAGAGAGAGAGAGAGAGAGAACAGATTCTCTGAAGGTTCTATAGAGTCATGTAGAGAGTCTTGCTTCACATGAGCTCCAGAAAATTAGCATTTTTCACCACACCAAACCCGCAAAACCTTGTGAGTAAGTAGAAGGAGAATGCAAATGAGACAGTGGGATGTTTTTCTCACCATCTTTTGTAATAACTTGCTGGAGAAAACCCAGAGAAGGACCTGAGAGGATATTACCATCCCAGTACAGCAACACCAACACCAACAGCACAGTGGCAGCAAAACAGCTAACACATACTGTCTGCTAACTGCATGCAACGCAAGCCAGCATCAGCGACGAGATCAGTTTGATTCCAATTAGACATTCCAATTAGTCCTGGATGCGAGCAAATCCGGAATCAATATCGGGCCAACCGGATGTCAGGTGGTAGTGTTATCGCTGCTCCACCATGCCCAATCACCTGCTGATGCCACTCTCAAAGCCAAGTCCAGCAAGGGACCAGAGAGGCTAGTGATACACAGCTGGAGCCGTCAGTCTGCCAAATTACAAAGAGCCTCTCTTTACAGGAGGGAGAACTGATAGAGCTCTCACATCTGAGCCATCTCAAAGTGCAATTGATGTCCTACATTAAGTAACTATGGTAAGAGATGGGGGAGATGGAGTGGGACAGAGAGAGACTCAGAGGGCACTTACGACACGGAGCGATCTCACTGGTCATACGAAACGGACTTTGGGGGTCAAAAGTACTCGGGTACGGTACATATGGCATAGTGTGAATACGCCCTAAGAGATGACGCTGTGCAACCATTTAGAGAGCAGTAAGCAACAGCCCAGTACATCCCCTACAGAGCTAGCTGCAACTCAGACACCCATGCTTCCCCCACCAGCAGGTCCTCGAATCCAGCAGCAACAGTCCCAAAAGACACCCCACATCATTTGGATTCACAAATAGTCATCCTAATGAACTGAAATGGGAAACTTATCAAGGCGGAAAAGCTATTTGCCAGTAAAACTTTGGTGTCCAAAGACTGATAGTGCCTGTCAGCAGCTGTGCTGGCAACATCTGGGTGAGCCCAGCCACATCATCATCCATGTGGGGACCAATGCAGTCTGTCATGCTAAAGTATAGTTACTCCCACAGTATAGCTCAGTAAATCTCGCAGTAGAAAATATAAACCACATATCTGATTTCTTCCTATATCCCTATATCTGTCCTACAATCCCACAAAAACATAAATATATCAAGAAATCCAAAACAACGTGATGAAAAGTAGTTTGATAATGAGAAAGCACAGTCAGAAAGAAGAAAGGACAGTATGTAACTACAAACAACAGAATGACTAAATATAACATAGAATGCACCTTGAAGAACCAGCCATACAAAATAGTGATACATTTGTAATGACTCTGCATGGCAAAACAGATATGACCCATTCCCATATTTTTTTTCTTTTATTGTTCCAGTGAATGCTTTGGCAATGCAGCATATATTTGTTTTCATGCCAGTAAAGCTGATTTGAATTGAATTGAATTGAATTGAATTAAATTGAGAGATAGATAGATAGAGAGAGAAAGTTGCCAAAGCAGACAAATATGGAGAGATTCGATGACAGAGACACAGAGAGAGACAACACACTAAGTCAATCAGAGATGGAGAGAGAGGTGGAGGAGAGAGAGAGACAGATAGAGATACAGCTTAGTCATGAAATAGAGGGAGGGAGAGAGAGACATCTCTGAAACAGAGAAAGAGAGAGAAAGTCCTTTAGGAAAGTGGAAGAGAGCAAGCGAAAGAGAGATGCAACGAGAGTGGCAATCACGATAAACAGAGACTAGCCAGAATCTTCAATTAGAGCCTTCATTTGTGGGCAGAAAGAAGGCAACCTTTGGCTGGCTAGAAGCTGTGTGTCCATCTGCCAGGAGAGTCAAAATGGACACTGACCAGGACGGCATTAAAAGTTAAAACGGCTGGGGGATGACAAAAAGCAGAGGGCCGGTCACAGTGGCCAGAGCCGTGTGCTGAACCGAGCGCTTGGCAGATTTTGCCTGCGGTGTCCAGCTCGGATTGCAGTGTGTCAGCGCCTCATGGGGCATACTCACCACATACTCAAAGACCAGCGTCAGAGTTTCCTTGGTGTGGATGATGTCGTGGAGCAGCACAATGTTGGAGTGCTTCAGGCCCTTCAGGAGAGATGCTGTACAGAGAGAGACAGGGAGAGAGAGAGAGAGAGAGAGAGAGAGAGAGAGAGAGAGAGAGAGAGAGAGAGAGAGAGAGAAAGAGAGATGAGGAGCAGAACACTGAAAATGCTTCTCAGGAATAATAAAGAGCTCAAATAGCTGCACATGCATCAGTTCCTCAGACACCAATGCACACACTAGTACCCAGTGCTAAAAAGCACTTTCATTCATATCTGCATACACCACACATGAATGCTAATACACACAATACAGTAGTACCCAGTGCTAAAAACACTTTCAGTCATATCTGCATACTGTACACCACACTTGAATGCTAATACACACACTAGTACCCAGCTCTAATAGCATTTTCATTTATATCTGCATACACCACACATGCTAATGCACACTCATATAATAGGGCTAATGCTTGGCTTGCAAGGACACTCATCCCAGCCCAGATTGTAGCGCTGTAGCTGCCTGGCTGCTTTATCTGCTGGAACTAGCAACTCTAGCTAGGTAAAACCAGTAGTTTTTGTTTTTTTTTCCATACCGACAGCACTCGGTGACCTTGAGACATGGAGATCTATGTCAAAAATCGATTTTTCCAAATTGCAAATCAATGCATTAGTTAACCTAAACAAAACCTAGTCCTCATTGAGATAAAGAAATGTCATGTTTCTAAGTAGCCAAACATTTCAATCATCACATCTACTGTAACCACTCACATGGCTGTTACTAGTGTTCCCAGTCCCCTGCTTTCAGCCCTTGTAATTTGTTAATTCCACCACCCCACCTAAGGCACAAATGTTTACTTAATTGATTTCTGTCAAATCATTAATTTTCCACTTTCTTATTGAAGATCAGAGAATCTACTAAGAGCCCCAAAAAACACACACACACACACACACAATCGCATCACACACACATTAATTACTGCATGGCAATCACCATAGAACAAACACTTTGCAGAAATCTTATCTCATTAAAGCCAAACGAACTCCAGGAGCCCTTTTATTTAGAAGGGAAGAAGAAAGTGTCTCATTAAGAATAGCAAATAGCTTTTGCACACTGCGGTAAATGTGATTATTTCGGCTGCAAGAAGCCCTTTCAAGGACTGAGCAGGAAACCTAACTTGCTAAAGGATGCTCAAAAAAGAGATTTCATGTCACGTAATCGCCAAAACTGACAGTCACACACCTGCATATTATTTTGAGAGATTAAGCAGGGGGTGCAGCATGGAAATACGATACCATTGCTCACAAGTTCCATCTCTAAGAGCTCCATCTCCAACTTTGACTGAAAAACAGCTATGTTTTAGACTGGATTCACTGTGAGTGAGGGAGCAGTAAGAGCGAGAGATAAACCTACAGATGGGCCCATTACAGCAAAGAGAAGTACCTAAAAGCTTTTTGTCAACCCAAAATGGGTTCTCTAATAGAAACATGTATAGCTAGTACTTACCTGCACAAACCATGATGTAAACCATGCAGCCGAGAGTCTAAACACCATTTTTCATTACCTGGCAACCATTTCTAAAGTCTTAAGACTATCAAAAACCCTCAAAAGAATAAACAAGATCATGAAAAATGGTTTGATCAGGATTCCAAAATCATGAGGAAAAAACTTCTCATGACCCGATGACCCTGGTTTACGCGTTATTATGACGAGCTTAAACAATACAAAAACAAACTCCGAAAGAATAACAGTTCACCAAAAATCAATTAGAGACAATTGAAGAATATTTAAATACTAAAAAGAAATCTGGAAAAATGTTTAGTAAACTTAACAAAAAGCAGCGAGATGAACTTGCCATCCAAAATAGAGGAGTACAAAAAAGTCACTTTGAAAAACTATAGAAAACACAGCATTAACCCAGAACACACCCAAACTTACCAAAACTTGATTGATATGGAAACACACAATAAACAAATATCAAACACACCCTAATCAATAAATATCAAATACACCTAATTAATAAATATCAAACACACCCTAATTAATAAATATCAAACACACCCTAATCAAAAAATATCAAACACACCATAAACAAAAATATTTGCTTGCTTTGGAGATTTCCAGAAGGCCTTTGATTCTTTTGGCATGATGGCCTATTCTGTACTACTCTACAAGTTATTGAAACTGGTGTAGGGCCGGGGAAAAACATACAGCATAATAAAAACAATGTAATTAAACCACAAATGTGCAAGTAAAATTGGAAACAAACTAACATAATTCTTCACTCAAGAACGGGGTGTGAGACAGTGCTGCCCTCTATCACCAACCCTTTTCAACATTTATATTAAAGAATTGGCAAAAAAAAAAAAAAAAAAATCGAGCAGTCTTGCAGAACTTTTTGCAGACAACTTAGTTATGCTGTCTCCAACAGCAGAGGGTCTACAGCAGAACCTAAATGTCCTGTACAAGTCAGACCTGGACCCTGACTGTTACTGTAACCCACAAAAAACAAAAGTACTAACATTTCAGAAAAAAAAAACAGATATCGGGGAAATAAATTCACCCTTAGTGGTCTGGTCATTAGAAACTGGTCATTTCAACTTGGCCATGTATCCCATCCACACAATCACACGCACACATACACATACACATACACACACACACACACACACATGCACACACCTGCAGCGCTGCACACAGCTTACAAGACACACACACACACACACACACACACACACACACACACACACACACACACACAAAGTCTACCTCTGTCCCTCTCTCTCCCCATCCTCTCTCGTCATCCCTCCATCTCTTTCTCTCTCTCTCTCTCCCTCTGCCTGTCTTTCCTTCTTGTGTCTGTCAGCTCACTCAGACTTTATGGAATGCTCCGCACGTTCAGCGCTAGGAGTCACCTCGCCCCGTGATTGCTGAATTAGTTTGAAATTTTCAAAGCGGTCCTATGATCCGCACAGCAGGAGGTGGGATGAAGTGGGGCTTGGAATGGTGTGTGTGTGTGTGTGTGTGTGTGTGTGTGTGTGTGTGTGTGTGTGTGTGTGTGTTGGGAGGGCAAACTTCAGCTCACTGGCATGGGGATCTCACAGATCAAACAGATGGGTCGTCAACTCCTCGCCAAAGGGGCTGGGGGGTTCGGTGAGCGTCAGGTGTTTCTCACACTCCCGGTCTCTGCTAGAATCACTCACTCAGTCCTCCACCGCCACATACACCCCCCCCCCCGCCCCCTTACATTACACTCAAGTTTCATGAGACTCGGCTTAAGCAGAGCTGAACTCTCTGTGAAAAATGCGGTGAGAACTCAGCGAGGTACTTCAGCATCTCTGGGTACTAATGGGGGAGGAAACTCAATCACATGCAGAAAGAATGGACTGCAGCTCAGCGAGGCTCAACAAACCAATGTACAGTATGGCCTTCTGGGTCCTGCGTGACCATGACCATTAGTCACAGTGGCACACAGTGGTCACTCCTACACAGACATGTGAGAAACTTATTCCTTCTCAAATGAAAAGAGGTGAGGGTCCAGAGGAGCACCTCCACCCATGAAACATACAAACACAACCACAGACAACACAGTGAATTGCCTTTCACGATGCAATCTGTATAGTGCACAATGTGACTGCTGTTGTGAACCCCTTGGCTCCATATGTGTGTGTGTGTGTATATGTGTGTGTCATGCATGTGCTACTGAGTTCGTGAACTCAGCTTGTCAGCGGGACCCACCTTCTCTGATGGCTGTGAACGGGGTGCCCTCCTCCTCCTGAAGACGGATGACTTTCAGCGCCACCAGCTTCCCATTCACCCTGCCGAGGTGGGGTGTGGGGTGGGGTGGGTTGAAGGGGGGTTGGAGCGGAGGCGGGGGCGGGGGCGGGCGTGAAATAAAAATGTTCATTTGTCAGAGCTGCATTGCATTAAAACAGTAGTCAATAAAGGGCATCATCTGGACCTGAGTCTTCTAGAGTCAATGAAATGCAATTTAGAGGCACTGGAGTGAGACTCAGCCATTTTAAGACACGGCATTAAATGCAATAACTCACACCAATCAAATGTGCTATAGAGAGCAAGAGAGCGAGAGAGAGAGAGAGAAAGAAAGAGATAGAGAGAAAGAGAGAGAGAGAGAGAGAGAGAGAGAAAGAGCACAAACACACACATACAAAAGCAAGAAAGCTACAGGACCATGAACAATGGCCTGTGCAATATTCAATCCAATTTGTAGTGTATGAAATTAATTTTTCAGACTTTAATTTGTAAAGGCTAATGATTTACCTTTTTCTATTGGTATGCAGGGCAGAATAATGTGAAAGAGGGAAAATCATTCTGAAACAAATGCCTGAAAACAATCCCATTTAAAAGAGATTTGATAAAACAAATGGTATTTCATGCTTGGGAAGATAAACTAAGCTACCACAGCCATATGTTCATCGAGGTCCCAGTCCATCTCTGTGGTAAGATTGAGATGCAATTAAATTGTGCACGTAAGTAATAATTGACTATGGTTGCACTGAAGACTAGCTTATGGCAAAGATATATAATTCAATTATTGTGTTGAAAGGACACAGTCTAGACAGACCGATGGACAGACAGACATAGAGACACACACACACACACACACACACACACACACACACACACACACACACACACACACACACACACACACACAGTGATGGGGCAAAGAGAGAGCACACACTAGGATCACATTGTGACAGCAAAAAAAGAATGTGTGTGTGAGAAAGATGTATGTCTGTGTCTACAGTGTGTGTGTGTGTGTGTGTGTGTGTGTGTGTGTGTGTGTGTGTGTGTGTGTACTGTATGAGAGACAGAGGGAAAGAAATATAACTGACTTGCTCTTTCCCTTGTACACAGTGGCATATGAGCCTTCCCCCAGTTTCTCCAGCTTCTCGTATGAGTCGGCCTTTCCAAACTTAGGGCTGGTGGGCTGTGAAATGAAAAAAAAAGGACAGGAGCAAATGTTAAGAGAAACATTAGAGAAATGTGGACCAACAACCCCGCCTGGAACTACATCCTGTCAATACAGCCACACAGACCCTGAGACTGGTTTACTTCCAGATGGTTCCGTCATGTTCATGCTTTACCTCTGATTAAAAACACAGCAGTCTTGGTCTTCCTTAGACCAGTTTCCTTATTACATGCCTCGCCACCCAACCACATCTCTCCTATAATTATGAGAGGCATGGTCTATCAGTCTCCCAGGAGAACACTGATTGGTGGATGTTTTTGATAGAGCGGTCTCAGATCTTCATTAAGGGAGTTTCATGGGCCACAGGAGAGTGACCATCATGCACAGAGTGATGGCTTAAAGCTGTCATGGTGAAAGAATGGTCATCAATAGCTGGGGAATGCCACAGAGAAATAAAGCAAGTGAAGCAGAGTCGCAAAGCAATTACAGTCATTCCAGTTAACCCCCCATACACACACACACACACACACACATGCACAGACATGCGCACACACACACACACACACACACACACATGTACCCACACACATACACACATTTGCAACCACACGCTAGACACACACACACGTGTCATAATACTCTTACAATAGTCTCATCATGATATAAGAAACAGGCAAAGAGAGAGTTTACTAAAATGAACCACTGTCATCTTTGGCAAAACAAAACACCCTGTTTCTGTTCACATGGTACGACAACTATACAATTATCAAGCATCTTGGCAGAACGGCAAATGAGCAGAGCCTGGACCAGTCGCGTGGCTACCGACTGGGCGGTTCGTGTTCGCAGGCTTAGGCTGCCCAACCAATCGACACCTGATGGCAGTGCTGGCGTCAGCTCCACTGGTGGGCCTGATGGATCGCTTCCCCCGCAGACAGGAGAGGATGCCTCCAGGCTTCTCAGAGCCACCATGGGAATTCCAGTATGTAGTTACTGCAGAGAATGCCAGGTGTGCTCCCTGTAGCGACTGCTCACGGAGAGAGAGAGAGAGAGAGAGAGAGAAAGAGAGAGAGAGAGAGGCGCGGGGAGAGGCGAGGGAGAGGCTGGCACAGCACAGCACAGCACAGCACAGCAGCACTCCCACAGCACCTTTCTGTTTGCAATCGGCTGCCCTATACTGGCTGTAACGAATGCGATTAGTATTAGAGATAGAATGGGAGCTTGCAGTCGAACATCACAAAGCAGCTCTCTCTTTCTCTTTTCTCTCTCCCTCTCCCCCGGCTCTCTCTGAAGACTGCTACTGCTGCACCTCCATTAGCACAGTTGCGGGCGGAGGGGCTGTTGCAAGCGTTATGCTTATCTCTAAGCTACTCCTGAAGCACAAACACCTGCCTGCTTTCTCCGGGCATCTGTCGCGCTACTGCTCTGGGCCGCTGGCTACATAGGGGCTTGAGTGCAGTGCGGGCCTCATGTGCCGTTACGGAGCCTGACTACGGAGCCTCAGTCAGCCTCCTCCTCCCCACAGTCCTGCAGTGTTTTTCACTTCTCCCCACCTGGGCTCGCGATCAGAGATAAGCAACCTGAAGGCTGCAGCGACTGGTTCACCCAGACCCACACTATGTAGGCAGGCTGAACACTCTCTCTCTCTCTCTCTCTCTCTCTCTTTCTCTCTCTCTCTCTCTATCTCTCTGATGGATGATTGCATGGTAAAAAACATTAATTGTTTGCAATAGCACCAGATGCACAGCAGGCCTGGCCTTGTCCGTCCGCCTCATGACGCCTGATCAATAAGACGGAGGAGGAGCGAGAGCCGGAGAATTCCGCCAAAGCGAGTATCTGGCCAGAACATCAAATCAATACGCTGAATTTAAATGATTCTGTTCTTGAACTCCCGCAAATTTACATAATGGATGAGTAGGTTTACGAATTAATGGAAATAGCAAGTGTGTGTGTGTGTGTGTGTGGGCGCGTGCACATGCCCGTGTGTGTGTGTGTGTGTGCATATGTGAATTTGTTTGTTTGAATGTAGTGTGTGATTTACACGCATCACATGGAAGTACCATGCTTCCCACTATTTCCCTGAAAGAAAAAGAAACTCCTCAAATTGAACCTTATTTGTTTTACCCACAGTCCCTGGCATCTACCTCGAATCCCTGCAATTCCATCCATAAACCATGTTTCCATCCGCCTTCCCTATATGTATTAAGACAAAAATGGACCCGAAGATTGGAGCCCTTGTGGGTATCACACGGAGCTCAAGTGCAAATGAATCTGCAAGATGTGATCGGCCACCAGAGAGCTGTTTACTTTCTCTGAGGCTGTAAATAGCTGTTTCAATCACCTAGCTCTGCCTTTGCCCAATTCAATATCACATCAGGGTCCTCTAAGAATGAATACTTCCAAATTAGCCCCACACCAACCTGGGCATCTATTCTCCACAAGGGACGTTTGGAGCTATTTCCAAGACCTTTATCGTCTGCTTTTTCTTTCCGTGACTGTGAATGACAAGTTGTTGTTTTTTAGTGGAGACACCTATATCCTGGGCAGGCAGAAGAGCCCTTTGGAAAAGCTGTGTGACATTTGCAAAGACTGGCGGTGGACGTGCAGATGTTGCCACACACACACACACTCTGGGAAAGGTTACGGCATTCTGCAGGGGTGGGGTGGGGTGGGGTGGGGGGCAGCTCAGGGACGAGGGAACGAGGGAAGGGAGCCGGGCAGAGGAAAGGGGCTCCAACAGATTCCAGACAGTCCCAATGGAGCAGCATACTGCTCAGGCCTTAACGGTAGTCTCTCTCCCCCCTCTCTCTCTCTTTCTCAACCCTCTATCTCTCTCTCCCTCACATGCACATACACACACACACACACACACACACACACACACACACACACACATCTGCTTGAGGATAGTTTATGTTGTGGTGTGTTTCAGTGGTGATTGAACACTGTTTTTGGTTTTAAAGCCATAGCCTATATCTTGTCTGGTCATCTTGCGGTGCGTAACAACCGGGCCAAACACTAGGGAGAGGTTTTGCTAAACACCATCTCTCCCTGGAGATGGGAGAGGAAGTGAAATCCTATCTGAGGGACAGTTCCGAGAGAATGTTGGACTCTCACAGTGTTATCACACAGGGGTCCCAAGCATAAAGCCACACACAAGCATCATTGCTCTCTTTATTTCGTATCCATGATCTGTCCTTATTTCGTTAGTGCCTGATGAGTTCTGGGATTCATTAGGTTATGCATCTTAGGTAGCAAGATAGGAAAAGATTAGCAAGATAAAAAAAAACATAAACATAAAAAGGTAACATAAAACATGCCTGATCATAATCTAATCAAATGTATACTATGATATGAAGAGTTCAGATGCAATACCCTCTAAACGCCACCTCTGTCAAAAATGAGATAAGATTGTGAATGAATGCTCTCAACACATAGTATGGACAGTGGACACATATATGTTAATCAAATAATTTTGCTTCAAAACCCGCTAAATACCACTCTAGGAGCCTGATAAAAAAAGAAAAGTAGTCAGACGGATTTAGAGGGTTTTGCATCTGAACTTTTCATATGTTTAGAGGGCTATAATGATTATATGAAATACTGTGATATTGCATGCATTCAGCATCTGAATGACTTATACCGGTAGATAGTGTTTCTAAGAATATCCTCAAATCTAAGAGCAGATCGGGATGGTTAAGAAGGTTTAGTGCATCTGGAGTTGACTTATCTTTTTTCTCTGAAGAGAGAGTTAAGGAAAAATATAATAAGAGAAGGTCTCTGCATGAGGTCCATTATGTTCACTGTGCAGATCTCAGGCTGTGCAAATGGCAAGACACCCAAAAGAGGCACCACAGACATGAATATAAAATAATAATAAGAAATAAATACACCACGTCATTCATTATGAGCTCCCCTGGAGAAGACTGTCAGGCGAACTGTGCTCTTCTGTCTCATCCATGCATTATGGGAAGGTCAAGGGAAATGTGGGAGTATTGTGCAAAAACATGGAGAAGTGCTAAGAGCAATTGATTAGGTATTGCTAAGAATGATTGATTAGGTATCGCTAAGAGCGATTGATTAGGTATTGCTAAGAGCGATTGATTAGGTATTCCGGCATATGTATGAAAAAAGTGCATGTATGTTTTGCAGGGAAAATTCTCCGCTTTTATTTATAAAAGCAGGTGTAATCCAGAAAGGTATCAATAAGATAAACTTTCAGAAACAACAGAGCCGGTAGCCTATTCAAAGCACCAGTTCTGCCTCTGTGAACCATTCTCAGAACCAACTTTTACTTTTGTTTACCTTCCAATGTGCTACTTTCATTTTTTACGCCTGTGATTGAAGTGTTCAGTTGTGGGCCATGCTTGCTAAATAATGTTGGAGGGCAGTGACAAACACTATTTACCTGATGAAGTGAATGCTTAGTAAATTCAACATAATATGGCAAGGGACAGTGTTTGCCTTCTGCGGAGGGACTAAGTTGCTAAGGGGGCAGCCTTGGCCTACTGGTTAGCGCTCCGGACTTGTAACCGGAGGGTTGCTGGTTCAAACCCCGACCAGTAGGAACGGCTGAAGTGCCTAACCCCTCACTGGTCCCTGAGCGCCGCTGTAGCAGGCAGCTCACTGCATTGGGATTAGATTAGTGTGTGCTTCACCTCACTGTGTGTTCACTGTGTGCCGAGTGTGTTTCACTAATTCACAGATTGGGATAAATGCAGAGACCAAATTTCCCTCACGGGATCAAAAGAGTATATATACTTAATTACACTTCCTCTGTACATCTCTGTACATCTACCCAAGAGACACTTTTCTGAATATAGCACTATCTCATTCTCCATCTACACCTTTCTGAATATAACACAATCTCCATCAGTGATGAATGGACACAATATCTCATTTCACAGAAATGGTTTTATTGGGTCAACCCCCCACCCCATCTACCCCAAGCACACACTCCATGATTTTATAAGCACCGTATCCTGAGGTCAATTTTCATCTGAAATGCGGAACCATGAAATGATCACGTCCAGGTGGTCCCTGATCTACAACCTAATCCCTGAAAGCGCCAGACCAAAGGGATCCCTCCACAGCAACCTGAGCCAGGCAGTAATCACACACACACCGGTAACACGCTCCCCATCACAGCAAACACATGCAGGGTGACCCAAAGCCCTGCTGTGAAGGTGTGTGTGTGTGTGTGTGTGTGTGTGTGTACCCCTGTGTGTTTGCTGGCTGTTTCTATATATGTCAGCTTTGACACAGCGTGAGTCAAGTCATTATTCGTGCATCATTCTCTCACTTACATACATAAGCCTGCACACACACACACACACACACACACACACACACACACACACCTTTACTCCACTATGAGCAGGAGTAGGATCTGGCTACCTGAGGAGAGATGGAGTTCTGAAGAGATGGGCTAGTAAATGAGCTGCTGTCTCCCACTGAGGAGCGCCTGGCTGGGGGTGAAGGCTCTCTGTGCTACCCCCCACCCCTGGGACCCACTTCGATGTCCCCGCCACTCTTAAGAGCATCACTCATCTCTCACTCATGCATTTTTCATCACTGTGAATCAGCAAGCAAGTATGCTCTGCATCTATTTCTCCTCTGTTGTTGCTTCCCTTCTCTCTCTCTCTCTCTCTCTCTCTCTCTCTCCCCCGCTGACACACACCACTCTCTCATTCTCTCCATTCCGCTCTCTGGTGACCACACACACGCTCGCTCCGGAAAAAGCCTGAGTGTGCCCTAAAACACAAACACTCTGGGGGTAGGCTGCTACGGAATCAATAAAATAAACAATTCATTCAGGGTTTCTGTGCAACGGCGCTGAGAATCAATTCAATTTGGTCCAATTTGCATCACCTGGCTCGATTTAACATTTCTGTGCCATTCAGCAAATAGCAGCTTTAAATCCAGTGTTTTTTTTTACATAGATGCACCTCCACAACGCAGCCCTATAATTCCATGACCACTGTGGGAAATCGATTTAAGTGAGCTGTGCTTAAAATTCAGGATATCGGGTTCACCAAAATTGTACATTTTTGCCTTGGGCTGCATGGGTATGTCTTAGCTTCTACAGTTCAGCTCAGACAACTTGGAGATGAAAAACCTTTTCTTCCCTCTACCCTTGCTCTCACTAGAGAGCATTAGCCAGGGGCGTGTAGTCAGACTCTCTGCTGCCGGAATGAGAAAGTGATCCTGACTTGTAAGGCAACATGAGGCACAGATGAGGTTTCAGCCGGTTACCTGACAGATACAGACCCAGAACTCGCACTCGGGCTCCTCGCTGTTACATGATACAATGCCCCCGCTAGTGCGCTCATGCTAACGCACTTTCAGATAGCTGCTCGCAATGGCTTTGATCCATTTGTAGATGCAGTCCTGATCTAGGCTAGATCTAGATTTTTTATATGGTCCTTAACGCCCACTGATCTCATGGGTATTAGCTGCTGACTGGGCTTGTGCAGTTTCTTTCTGTTAGCTATATTTAACCAACATGTACATTTTGTTCTGTGATGTCAGCAACACTGAAGGCAGAAATTAAGTGTTACTGGTATATGTAGCCTACTACTTCTACCAGTGTACGAGTGGCTATTTAGCTCCTCAAGAGTAGCTTCACTCAAGATAAGTTATCCATGACATAATTTCATTGACAACATTTCAGAAGACGTACTTCTCCAGGCCTTTTTAAAGACTCTTCTAAAAATTGTCATTAACATTTACAGCCTGCAGTACCTTAAGTATATGATTTCACTCACACATTATTGGATGAAAATGAAACAACCTTTCTTATTTTTTAATTAAATTATGCTAGTTAGGCTGTCAGTTCAAGTGGAAACTGTATCACACTGCACCCATTATCCCTGAAAGAGCTCAATAACATCATATTTACATTAATGATAATATATTTTCCAATGAATTTCATGACTTTTCCAGACCTGGTAAAAGGGATTCATGACTTTTCCATTTCCGTGGGAACCATATGAAACATGCAATCTCCACTCCTTCTGAAGCCTTTCATTAATTACATACTCACACATAAAGCACCCTCATTCAACATGTACTCATACGAAAGTGGACTCACTCAACAATTAACACCACAGTCAAGTGTCCCTCTGCAGAACTATAACTACCTCAACTGGGGGTGTACTATGTTCCCCAGGTCCTATGTTCCCCACTTTGTATGGGACCGGGGAACATAGGACCCTTTTTTAAAACCCTAACCATAACCCTAACCCCGAGCGGGGAACATAGGACCCGGGGAACATAGGGATGACCCCCCTCAACTTCCACCTTTGAGTGCTTCAGTCCAATAGCACCCCAAATAGTAGAGCGGCTACAAGGCCAATTTGGCAAGAATCGTGCAAATTATGATACAAGCATGAAACTTTGTAGGTATGTGCTTATGACCAATACAATCAAATCTACCTGATTGGCCACTTGAAATGGCGGCCATTTTCCAAGATGGCCGCCAAAAAAGACTCCAGAAATTGATTTATTGCATAGAATTGACCTAGCAAATTATGATACAAGCATGAAATTCGACATGTATGTGCTTAAGACAAATACAATCAAATCTACCTGATTGGCCACTTGAAATGGTGGCCATTTTCCAAGATGGCCACCAAAAAAGACTCCAGAAATGTATTTATTGCATAGAATTGACCTAGCAAATTATGATACAAGCACGAAACTCAACACATATGTGCTCAAGAGCAATACAATGAAATCTACCTGATTGGCCACTTGAAATGGTGGCCATTTTCCAAGATGGCTGCCAAAAAAGACCCTAGAAATTGATTTATTGCACAGAATTGTCAAAGCAAATTATGATGGACACATGAAATTTGGCATGGATGTGATCAAGACCAATACAATCAAATCCACTTGATTTGCTACTTGAAATGCTGGCCATTTTCCAAGATGGCGTCCAAAAAGACCCGAGAAATTTGCAAATTTCAAATGTGCAAATTGCAAATGTGGTGTAAATAATAGTTCACTCTCCTTAAATATGTTTCCATAGATGATGAAGTGATACAGATATTAAAAATCTTCCACAATGACAAATAAGCCACTTATGACACACAAATAGCATAGTGATAACATGCTAATAATGCCAGTTCTTAATGTCAATGGAGGGCGTTGTGTGATGCCACCCCCCATCCCCCCAAACAAATAAAATGGTTATGACATGCTAATAATACAATGATACTAATATGCTAATAACAGCAATTAATGGTTTTCTCAATGTTGCTGTTAAACAAAAGATGCGTGTACACCAGAAACAACCTCAGCTACCAAGTAGCCAAGGTCGCTGAAGAAGCTTTGTCATGAATTCGCTTTTTTCGCTCTGGACGTGACATTGACATGTTTGATTTAGCTAATCACATAACGGCTCTGGCTCGTCAGCCTGGGACATTCGAAGATAAGAGCAATTGTTTTTTGCCGAACCGCTCATTACCATCATATTAGCTGACTTTTAATTGCTAAATCGCTTAATCGTTCTGTTCGCCCAGATTGGTTCGGTCCCGGCGAATTCACTTTGGTCGCTTTATTCGCCGACCCTCCATAGACAAATAATGACTTCCGTCTTTCTGGTCGCATAGGTCGCTTTTGGTTTTACATGCAAATAACAGCGGTAACAGTTATTAACAACAAATAAGCCCCTTATAACACACTGATTACATGGTGATAACATGCTAATAATGACAATTCTTGATGTCAATGGAGGGTGGTGCGTGATGCGATACCATTGTGGTAATAATATGCTAATAACAGTAATTTATGATTTTCTCGATATGGGCGTTTAAAAACACTAATGACGTGCTAATGGTAATAATATGGTAATAATGTGCCGCTCACTATAATTTGTGCTCTCTGTGACTGTCCCCACAATTACCCCAGAGTTAGAGAACAAGGCGACCAGAGTGAATCAATCAGCAGTGGTCCAATGTCGCTGTAAGTGGCTAAAATTAATTCTGAATAACCTCACTGGCTGGTTTAATTCAGATAGTTTTGGTCTAAATATTGTAAGGATATCGAGAGTGATATACAGTACACATACTCAAATGTAAAACGGCATATACAGTGTAATTTGTAGTAGGAGAGTAGGCTACAAAGTAGGGCAGTAAGAACAGACAGGAATATTATATATGAGGCATACTAGCATATAAGTGTTCTGTGTAACCACTCTGAAGGCCTGACTGACCGCAACGTCAAAAAAAAGTTTGGTTTGACAAACTGTAGCAACATTGCCCTTTTCCATGCTCAAGGTGAGGGTGGGTAAAGAAATATTACATCTTACTTGTGACATGGTCAGAAAAATCATCTGGGGCCAGACTACAATCGCCAGGCCAGATATTGGGAATCCTGCTGAATGGGGTTGGATGAAAGGAGATGATACATGGGAGGTTTGTTGGACAACTTTGCCTCCAATTGCAGCCAGCTGTCAGGAACTCACTAAGTGTTCATGCAAAAAAGGTTGCACCCATAGATGCAAGTGCTTCCGTTTGGGGCTTTTGTGCACAGCACTATGTGGTGGCACATGTGAATAGTAGATGTAGAGCACTGTTACAGTGACTCAATTAATTCCAAAGGGTGAAATGTTGATGGTGTTTTCTTAAAAACACAATTGAAAAATTGCTCACATTTGCTGTGAAATGGACTGTTATTTTTCCATGCTGAGATACTTACTGCCATATTGTTCTTCTTGGCATCCGAGTTCTTTGCCTTGTTACAGTTACCAAAAAAAAAAAAAAAAACATGCTCTGTTATCGCCTGCTCTGGTTGTACAGTCGTATTTTAGATAGGCAAGTTGGTGCACGGCTCTGTCAGTCCTGATGCTGTTCCATACACTCTCTTCTATTGTCTCTCAGTGAGATTTCTAAGATTAATTTAGCCCTTCTAGGGTTTGTAGTCTTTGTACATAGTTCATTTGTGAAACACTGAATCTCAGTTATGTGCCTTTTTGCTTGATTTTTGCTTGATTGAATTTCCAATGACTTCATCATAGAAGGAAACAGAAATGTAGTGAATGTTAACATTGATTTGGGCCACATCTGCTAAATTAATTGCAATTAATGAAGTTCTAGTGTCTTATTTGGTTTTGGCTTTAAAAATGGCTGCCATATTACATTTTCAAGTTGCAAATGAGGTGGATTTGATTATATTGCTCTTTAGCACAAACACACAAAATGACATACTTGTATCATCATTTTCTTGCTCACTTCTGGGCTAAATTCAGTCTTTTGGCAGCCACATTGTAAAATGGCTTCCATTTCAAGTGGCGAGTCAGGTAGATTTGATTGTATTGTTTTTTTAGCACATTCATGCCAAAATTCATGCTTGTATAATAACTTGCTTGCAATTCTGTGCAACAAATCCATTTCTATGGTATTTTTTGGCGGCCATCTTGGAAAATGGCCGTCATTTAAACTGGAAAATCAGTTAGAATGTATTGTGTTGGTCTTAAGCACAAACCTGCCAAATTTCATGGCTGTATCATAATTTCCTTTGTCAATTCTGTACAACAAATCAATTTTTAGAGTTTTATGGCCGCCATTAAAAATGGCAAATCAGGCAGATTTGATTGTATTGGTCTTGAGCACATATACATGCCTAATTTTATGCTTGTATCATAATATCTTTGGTCAATTCTGAGCAATAAATCAATTTCTGGGGTTTTTTTTGGCGGCCATCTTGGAAAATGGCTGCCATTTCAAGTGGCCAATCAGGTAGATTTGATTGTATTGGTCTTGAGCACATACCTGCCGAATTCCACGCTTGTATCATAATTTGCACGATTTTTCCTGTAGCCGCTCTACTAAAAGCCAAACTGCTGTATGGGTAATGGAATGCTGCTCATCACTGCATTGGGTATTGAAATGAAAGAATATGTTATTGACATTTCAATAGACTATTCCTAAAAATGGTCAATCGATAGGGTAGCTACATACTTAGAGATGCATAACCAAAATTGAGCAATGAATCAGAACAAATGCTCCCTCTGAATATGATTACAGTTAAGCTGAAACACTGGCAACATCACTGAGCAAAATGCATTCAGCAGCCCACATCTAATTAGACATTGATCTGGGGAAATAATCTCATTAGTGCTAATGAAGATATGATGCAACTAGTATCCCATTCATGAATAAAAACACAGCTGATGGGTCACCATGTCAAGGAGTTTTTAAAGCTAAGTATCACACACGCATGCACACACGCACACACACAACACACACACACACACACACACACACACACACACACACACACACAGAGAGAGAGACCAATAACTATTCATGCCAACATTTGCAAAAACATTCACATGCACACTCACACACACACATGTATACACACACACACACACACGGAAACACACACACTCACCGAGCTAGGGCTTGAGTGCCGGCGCAGCTTGGGTGACTCCTTTCCGGCCGAGGAGCTCTTGGCGTTGATGCAGGCATTGTTCTCCGAGTGGACGCGCTTCACCTGGCTGGCCGGCTTCTCGAAAGGCTCGAAACCGCTTTGCGTCCGCTGCACACGCACCTTGCGGTCCTCAGGGATGGTGTCCAGGGGCTTGATCACCGAGTCCGGACCCTGGCAGCTGCGTGTGGACATCTTTGTGACACATATCTGTGGATGGAAGAGCAAGAGAGAGAGAGAGAGAGAATTAAGATTGTGCATATGAGGTAAAAAAACAAGACAGGATGACAGAAAGAAGCAGCTCCCTGTTCCTGGCATCTAAAAATATACCCATGCAGTTCGGTTCAACAATGGCGGTCCTTTTCTCTCAGGCATTTATCTTTCCGCTTCCATCCTTCCATGTCCAGCCTTCTCCAGGTTTACTTATTTATCGGCCTCTCTCTGTGTGTGTGTGTGTGTGTGTGTGTGTGTGTGTGTGTGTCTGTGTGTCGCTAGCTCCTTGTGCTAGGATAAGAAAGCCTTTATCTGAGCCGTCTCTCCATCAGCGATCCATCTGATTCGGCCAGCTGTCTGAAACTCTGCCACGGGAAAGAGAAACCCACGCTATCTGTGCCACACTTCCTGTCCAAACTCTGGCTGCAGTTTGGGGTCCCACACACACACACACACACACTCTCTCTCTCTCTCTCTTTCTCTCTCTCTCACACACACACACACACACAAACACACACAAAAGCAAACACTTTCTCCCAGTCACTCACACTGTCAAATCCACACTCTCGCACACACACACACACACACACACACACACACACATATTCAGAAATGAACCAAGGACAAATAAAACGCAGACCGCCTACCTCTGGTGACCATTCCACACTGATAAGATTTGTCAGCCGCTACAAAGTGCCCATACTGCGTGTCATGTTAGCCACAGCCCCCTCCCATTAAATATTTAGCCCCTGCCTTTCAAGACCTGCTGGGGCCTCAAACCAAACTACTCCCACCTCCATTCCCCAGTAAGACACCTGCCTAATTAGCGCTATATACGGTGACCAGGTAGAGTGGCCTGCCTGGCAGCTAGCTTACAGGGGCCGGGTTTCTGACAGTGAAGTACGCTTCCGCAGCTTGTGTTGCTTTCAGACAGAGTGGACACAGGGGAGGGACACAGAGGTCTGATTTAGAGAGGCACGGAAAACCAAAGAGGAAGTCTCTAAAAACATCTGCAGTACAAGAGAGCTTCCGATAATGACTGGTGCACAATACCCTACCTTTTACATAGCATTTTTAAAAAATGCTGCTAATTTCATAGCTGCTGGAAAGTCTGCACACAGAAAATGTCTTTTTAACATCATTATCAGTTCCCTACGGTGGGGAGGCTTGAACCAATTAGTAATGACTGGACCAAATGGAGGCAGACCTAGGGTGAAAACCTACTGGAGCACCATCATAGATAACTGTGCCTCATACAATACCACCCTCACCCTCATAAAGGAAACAAGGGCTTTTGTGTAAAAGCATGACTTTGCAGCCAGATATGTTAATGGCTGGCTTTCAACACTGACCAAAACTTCCTTTGGAGAGCTAAGATGCTGCAAACTAGGTCAAGGCCCATTATTTCTCAAATAATGATTCTTCTCAGAACTAGGCCTTGCATATCCTGAAAATGAAGCAAAACTTAAAAGACCACAACGTAATTACTGTATTGTTATCTCTTTATCTGTTCTTTACTCTTGTTTACATCAGGAATGGTCAAATGCAGATGGTCATACTTTGACTATTAAGATGCCCTTCTCTGTCAAACCACTGCAGCTTTTATCTGCTCTTGTCTTCAACTCGTAAGTGGTTAATAAGTACAGAAATGAACCAGAACAAAATACAAGCAAATCCCATTCTTAAACAATAATCATTTGGCATCACTTAGTTTGAGCAATTAGGCCCACACTTAGCCAAATGACCCTATCAGGGCGAAAGCAGTCGGTGGTTTTGATACACACCATTGTAAAAACAAAGATGCTCTTTCTTGTTAGTGAACAGGCTGCTGTGTTGAAACCGCAGATAACAAACAGTGGTGCTAAAGCACAGATGATGGCTGCCATGTGGGCATGTCTGCTCACTCAACTGGCTTGTTTCAGCAAAAGCTACGTCAGCAGGCCACAGGCCATGACCACATGCTGGAGCATTGATGATATACAGCAGTGGTTCTCAACCGGTGTGAATGTTGTGTCGGTTGGTTTGACCTTTAGGGCCTTAGGTCCAAAAAGGGTGAAAATCTCTGATAGTGAACTCAAACATATATAATAATAATAATAATGAAAAACATCATATTTAGTCCAGTCACTCCATGTGGCATGTTGTCAATGTGTAGCAATTTTTCCTTATTTCCTTTGACATTTAGATCCTCCATCCACACAGCACAGTTGGACACTCAAGAGATACAATGTTGAAATGTTCAGCACTCAGATCTGAAATGTTGAAACTGACAAAACATGAGACCTCATCCCTCCACAAACATAACACAGACTTGTGTGCGTGTGTGTGTGTGTGTGTGTGTGTGTGTGTGTGTGTGTGTGTGTGTGTGTGTGTGTGCATATGGCTGGGGTACATGGCTGACTGCCCACTGACAGGAGCTTGAGTGAGCTCAAAGAGCAGGAGTCAGCACCTCTTGCTCGCACACTGCACGTTTCCCCTCCCCTCTGCATGTTAAAAAGGTCAGAGCACATCTCACCGAGTCCACCACATGCCAGAAAAAAAGTGTGATGGACAGAGACAGAGAGAAAGAAAGAAAGAATGAAAGAGAGAAGGAGAAAGGAGGGAACACTTTCGTTTGGTCATCAGCACACTGTCACCCCCTCTGAAGAGAGCGCTGAAGAATCTGAGTGGAAACGGATCAAATGAAACACCCATCGTGCTCCATTCTCTGCAGTGTGTTGTGCTGCAATAATATCCACCATGCCCCCCTCCAGAGCAGTGCATTATGGGACAATAACAATCACCATGTCCCCTCCGCTGCATGCATTACAGGGTTCACAACACACAGTGAGAGGGACACGTTCTCCACTCAGGGACCTAATTAACAGGGACTGCCGTTCCTAAATCATGCGGGAGGATGCAGAGAACCCATCAGTCTAGGAGAGAAGGGCCCAGGGGTCGTTTTTTACTGATATCCCACACTTTCACTTTTCTTCAACACACACAAACACCCACACACAGACAAGGACACACAGACACAGACACAGACACACACACACACACACACACACACACACAAACACACACACACAAACAGAAGAGTATGCATATACTCATCTCATCTCGCTTTGATTGTTTTGCTCTGTGTGGATGGCAGATGTCACATACTGTAAACCATATCTGGCACTCTAAGGCATTCAAAGTGCAGCTTTCAGCTGATGCCCGAGAGGCCAACAAAACAGTATGGCGACACAAACCAAACCAAACACAAACAATCAAATGCATAAAAACCAGAATACAATTAGATGATACTGAGAAGGGGATGCTGGGGAAAAGGCAAGCAGTCCTAGAAGTCATTAATTTGCAATTCCAAAATCGTTTTAGTGGTTTATCAACTCGTAACAGGGTGAACGGCACTTCTGCATTCGCTTCGCGGCCCTCTATCAGCTATAACCGCACTATGTAAGTTTGCCAGATCGGGTAGCGGATCTGTAGTTCGATGGAATGAGACATAAGAAACTAAAAATTTGACTTGCATCTGATGTCGCAATACATCGTATTTTTCGTAAAATCATGCAACATGTTGTACCTTGTCTGTGGACATTGTTATTTGCAACGCCGGTGCTGGATAAACAAATGGTGCGTGCAACAGAGGAAAAGTTCTTTGGTGCTTCTTTTTATGCCTTGCACTCGTCAATCAGAAAAAAATATACTGTATACTCTCTTTCTTACTCTCTCACACACACACACACACACACACATTGCCTCCGTGTGCCGAGATCTCAAGGGTATCACTGAGGCAGCTGCAGGTATTGCCAAAAGCTAATGTCAGCCTTTGTCTGGGGACACATCGTGCAGATAAACCCTTGATGCACCTCATCATTATGGCCAGGACTGCAGACAGAGAGCCGCCCGCTTCCCAATGGCTGGGTAGGGATGACCTTTAGCGTCCGACCAACGCATCACAGACAAATCCCAACAGCAACGTCCCACGGGACATGGGCAAAGGTAGCACACCGCTTTTACCCGTTAGCTTTCAATTACCGCTCCCGATTAACACCGACCCCAATAAGGCCGCTGGTTCGCACTTGACATTTACACTGACTTCAATTAGTCCCGCTATTTACACTGGGGACTTGTGTGCCATTGACTTGTGTTTTACCAGAGATGGCCAAACCGTTGACAGGCACCGGTCGTTAGCTGCTAACATCAGAAGACACTTCTTGGGCTTGTGTGCTCAAAGGGAACCACAGCTCTATGCCTCTCATGCCACTCTGTTGGAGCTTAGCTATCCTCTACAGTCCAGACAGCCTAACAAGACACTTGGCTGCTGACAGACAGTCACACACACACACACACACACACACATACACACACGCACACACACACACACACACGAGACCCCCATGCATTTTCCACCAGTGGGAGTGAGAGTGGTTTCGTGACAATTTATTTCTGAACAATGTCAGAGAGAGAGAGAGAGAGAGAGAGAGAGAGAGAAAGAGAAAAAGAGAGAGATATGAATAAAGGGAGCAGGACGTAAAGGGTGAGGAAGAGACAGAAAAAGAAAGACTGTCAATGAATAATGTCCTCAGTGGTGAGCAGGTGTGCAAAGAAACCAAAGCACACTCTCCCTCTCTCTATCAAGTCTCACTCTCTCATTCTCCCTCACACACACATACAGAGAGAGAGAGAGAGAGAGAGATACAGAGGTGTTAATGACTACCGGTCAACTCTAATGAAGAAAACTCATATAAATACAGATGTGTTTGTAGCTGCTGTTAACATCTGCCCATGTATTCCCTCAATGAGCCAACTACAGATGGAACAGATCCACAGAAAATGCACTGATTGAACTCCATCATCCAACACACTTATCCTCTGGTCTGTACACACTCTCAACTGCCTCTTCACCTCTTCAGTCACTGCAACAACCCCATTACACTAACAGGTCCATGTTCAATGGCAGATGCTTTTACCACTTATGGTAGTAAGAAATACAAGAGATGGCTGGGAGAGAAAATCATGCACATCTATTTCAGATAAGGCATTGAGATGTTAGATGGTAAGATTTGTGTTTGAGCTGTCCAAACCACCCACCGCACACACGCACACGCACACACACACACACACACACACACACACACACACACACACACACACAAACCTACACCTCCACGCTTTTGCTCTGAGTCCTGGAACAGTTGATAGGTCCAGCCACAATTACTGATATCCTGAACTGGATCATCCAACCCCAGCGTGAAGACTGAAGTACAACAAATGCTGAGTCCCAGACAGGGATCACGCCATCGTCCAGTCACTCACTCACACTTACTGTAAGGCGGGGAGGTAACACTCCATAATAAGGTGCCATAATAAATAGCAAACTAGTAATTACCTAACCCTTTGTTAATATTTGTTAATTGTTACTAAAATATCTATTTGCCACAAGTTAATAGTTGTTTCATCATTAATTAAATATAAGTTATAAAATCTGTATGTTAATGTTTTAACAAATCTATTAAGTAATATTGTATTCATATTTGTTAATAGTTAACTAAATGTCTTTTTGGCACTAAGTAACAGTTATTTCTTACATTAAAATGTTAAATGTTTATTTACAAACTATATGTTAATAGACAAGTTAATGACATTATTTAACAAATTGTTATTAAACTGTGCTTCTGGCTATCCCAATATGAACCACTCCCCATAGGACCCTTACAATAAAGTTGGTTAAGTGTAATTAATATATTAATAGTATGTAGCTATCAGCGTGGGGCCCCTTATAATAAAGTTGGTTAAGCTTAATTAATATATTAGTAATATATAACTATCAGTATGGGGGACCCTTATAATAAAGTTGGTTAAGCTTTATTAATATATTAGTAATATATAACTATTAGTCAGACGGTGAAGGGACAGAAACCAAAACTGGCTTATCACATTTATTCGTTTGTTAAAACAAAACATGTCTTCAGGCACTGCCATACATAAAACAGCATCTGCACAAGCAAAATAAAAAGAAGTAGTTGAATGGGCTATATTAGGCTACATGCATCACTCCTATACCATCACTGTCAGCCCTACTAGCAAGGGAGACATGCAACATGGAATGTTCAGGTGCACAGAACGACAGTTAAAGGATAATTCCGGTGTGATATTGACCTAAAGTGTGTTAAAACATGATACCGAGTGTGAACGTATGTCTCATAGCTCATCTCGGCTTGTCCCGTGCACTCTGAAATCTGGCGCTAGTTAGCCGATGCTACTAACAGTTTTTCGATGGGGGTGCCTCAGGCATCGGCCTAGCCGTGCAAATAAATCACTGTTTTATACCATTTACGAGGCTCAAAGTAGCTCCATTCATCATTGGTAGACTTCCGAGAGCCTTGACATTTAAAACGAGACATTGAGAACTTTGAAAAAGCACTGGTAGTTTATTTACAAGACGATTTATACAGACACTACCTTCAAGAAGTTTACCGTTCGCCACCATCTTGAATTCAGTCACGATAAGTCGAGCAACGAGTACGAATGAACGGGTATGATTAGGGATCAGATTCCAAAAATAATTCTGTGGAAATGGATGGAGTCCAGTTGCTGCTACTGGTTTACTTAGAAACGAGATAGAGCGTATTATGGTCTGAGCGTTGGGTTGCCTTTGCTGCTGCCGTTTTGTTATTTCCAGTGTGATCCCCGCATAAGCCTCCATGAGACACCACAGTCAGCAACCCTCCAGGCTCTAGATTCAGGTCAGAGTAGGAGATGTCCACATAGGCTAGAAAATCCTACCATTGATGGCTAAAAAAAAAAAGGATTCCTGGTGAAATCTTGAGTGATATGGAACATCTCAACTTCTCCACTGACCACTGAGTTTACATTAGTCTCAAATCTGTGTGTGTCAAAGTGCTAGCATGTTTACAGGGACTAAGCAGAACTCTCCTCAGATGTGAGAGTGTAATAATTGCAGTAGCGGGACCAGAGAGAGGTCATTACCTCCGTGGCCCAGGTGCACCAGCTCCAGCCCCCAGCTTACTCCATGATGCTATTTAGATCCCCAATGAATTCAGGAGGCTGCTTTACCACACTGCTGAACACTAAGCTTGACTCAGTTGGTAATTGGTGGGAAGATCAGTTTTTCAATTCGACTCCATTCGTAAAAAAAATCAGGGTATGCTGAAGCAGAACAGAACTGTTGGCAGTAGAAAGTGTTGTTAGAGAAGGTGTTGAAAATCATACCACCTCTTATGCAGCCTCCCAAGTTATGCTCAATGGGCTCTTTGCACATACGGCTCGTTTGTTTCCGGTGCAGCCAGATGTGTTTGAACCTGCCGCTATTGTTAATGTAATTAGCGTCTACGGACCCCGTGTGGCACCTAGTGAATCAGCATGTTACGATGGATTTATGCTAGCTAAGAAGGATCTATGCTAGTTAAAATGGTTATTAATGGGCAAACAAGATATTCAGTGTCGGAGTGAAGATGTTAGGAGCAGAATATAACAGAAGATGTCGTTGTAACAGTAACACTCCACCGGAAATAAAGCGACTGCATTGAGAGCCTTCCGTGCAAGTAGCCCATTGTTTCTGCCGATATGTACAAATATACCAAAAACATCAACTGAGAGTGTAAAGACCAAATTTAAAATAACACAGTTGAACACAGGGGCAAGTTTCAGGAGAGACAGTCACCAAACACAACCAGGAGTAGCAGAGGGCCACATACACACAAATACTCACACACACACGCACACACACACACACACCAAAGTTATGACACACCACTCCTGTGGGGCCCCCCCTGCCTGCATATGCTGACGGGGCGCTTTTCACACACTCAAGTCCGAGCTCACGGCTGTGACCTGGTGACAAGTGCAACGGCAGCAGCAGTCTTCGAGAGGGCACCTGCCTCCGCCTCCTCCGCATGCTCCAATCAATCCACTGATGCTTAAAGAAAGGGAGGCTTGCCATTCACACCACGCAGGCCTACATTTAATTAAGTGTTGGCCCTTTCTGTGGGAAGTGGGCCTGTGTCCTTGACACTGCCTGTGCCTCGTTAGGCTCTCTAAAGCCCCGGGGTCCTCCCACGCACTCACTCTGATGTCATTGATCTAAAGTCCCCTTCTAAGTGCTTCCACTCCAGAAGAGCTGCGTGCAACAAGGGAATGCGTAAATTTCCCTTCTGGACACTGCGGACGTCCAGAAAATGTCCCTGGGCTAGGAGGGGTGGACTTTGTGGAGGTTGTGATTGGCACAGATTTTACAAGAAGGAGAAAAAAAAAAAAAGAAGTGGTCAGGGCGTATTAATGACTACATTGGCAGCTGGCCCTACCACTGGTCGGCTCGAGTACCACAGGGGGATTAGGACACGTCTCAGAGAGAGCCAGCTTCTCCTCCGCGTAGGTGACCAGTCTGGCAGGACCAGTGGTGGCCATGTCTGATGGTTGACCAGCTAGACCAGCAAAACATACCTTCTACTGGTTTACCCATCTTACAATGGTAATTCAGCTAGTTTTGCTTGTCATACCACCTCAAGCTGGTCATTTTAGCTGGTGTAGCGGGTACAAATATTGTTACTGTGCCTTTAAGAGTTTGGCTCACGTGAACGCGCAGGAAAAAGGAACAAGCAGAGCTGGAGTAACGTGAATGAGTCTCGTCGACTGAGTGATTACTGTTACAGGACTGAACCAAAGTTAGAGAGTAAATCACAGTTAAGTACAGCCATATTTGTTGGATTTATAAGTCAGTATCACGTTAATATTGTTTACGTTCTATAGTGGGGGCATCAAAGTAATGCATGATTACTAAATGCATGATTTAAAAGAAAACCTTTGCTACTAGAGGGAATAACTTAACATGGCGGCATATGTTAGGCTACACAAAAGATGGCTGGAAGAGCGTTGAGGTGTGAGCTGGAGGCAAATGTTTTGTTTATGTCGTTTACTACGCTGTAGTGAAATTCGTTTATTTTTTTAGTTGTGTTGATTTTGGACGAGTGACTGCGGCATACTGAAGGTAGCGTTAGAGAAGCTAACTCCTTTGCCTGTTGACCTACACGAAGTGCCGCCATTTTGAGCTTGCGTTGCTGATGGCTAGTGAACCAAAGTCTGAGAAGATAGCCTGGGAAGGTTCCTGCCCTGCCATTTATCCGACATCCACGTTGTCACTCACACACACACGCCATTCGCACCATACATTCAGAGAGAGACAAGACTGTTACTGATTCTCTCACACTTCCACACGGCGCCTGAACTGAACTGGAACGCGCCTGTACACGGCCTGTACCTGGACAGCTAATGTCATTTACACTGACTTTGCATACACTAGCCTACTATTTTGAATGTGAATGTTTTTCTTGTGATTGTCATTCTGCCTAAATTTGGGATTCTATTTTGGATCGAATGTGTCTTTACTCTGAGATTCATACTGGTTTTCATGGTTTGGTATTTTGAAGAAATGTGAATTTAATTGAATTATTAATCATATATGAAAGTCATTTGAAGTGGATGTCTGATTTGAAGGGAAAAGAGTGTTATAGAACAGTAAGTATAAGTATATATACTTTTTTGATCCCGTGAGTGAAATTTGGTCTCTGCATTTAACCCAATCGGTGAATTAGTGAAACAAACAGCACACAGTGAACACACAGTGAGGTGAAGCACACACTAATCTCGGTGCAGTGAGGTGCCTGCTACAACAGCAGCGCTCAGGGAGCAGTGAGGGGTTAGGTGCCTTGCTCAAGGGCACTTCAGCCGCGGCCCACTGGTCGGGGCTTGAACCGGCAACCCTCCGGTTACAAGTCCAGAGTGCTAACCAGTGGGCCACGGCTGCCCAAAGTAAGTCCTTTCTCTGTGGGATTGTTAATTCATGTCAATCTAATGGCAAAGGTGGATTGATGTTTTCTTGTTACATGTTAAAAGACAGTTTTATAAGCACAACTATAAGTTATCTAAAGGTCCTGTGCTTACCATTTAGTACCTTAGGAGGGAGTAATACATATTATTTCCCTTAACTACTATAGCCATCTGTCTTTTGGGTTACTTACCTGGGGGTAGGGGTGCCCCACCTGATTCAGCTAGACTTGGATAGTGAAGGGGTGAGTGTATAGTACATCCAGCACATACTTTTCATACACCACAATCTCTTCAGGCAGCCACCGGACATTCCTTACATCCTGAAGCCCACTTTAACCAGTCTATTAAGCCTACACTTAGTCTGGGCTGCTGAACAGGACACCACTTACTCTCTAGGCTAAGCACCGTATTATCCCCTACAAGGCGGCGGCAATAACTCCGACTGCCACACTTGTTTTACATTGCTGGTTTAACTGGACATGCCAGCTTATGTTGGTCATTCTAGCAAACCAGCATGACCATCTTACACCAACATTGTCAAGCTTGGCGGGCTGGTCACCAGCATAATCTTACACCAGCTGTATCCCACATGACAGGCTGGTCAAACTTCCTCAGATGGTCACCCCAGCATGTCCACCTAGTGGCCCAATCAGCTACACCAGCAAAGACCGGCAAGAGCTGGAAGAAAACCAGCAAAGACCAACTAAAACCAGCTTCCAGCATTAGCTGGTTTCTAGCTGTTTTTTTTTTGTACCTATCCAGAGAACACAATGGGCTCTAAGAGGGGATCGTTCCTATCCAGAGAACACAATGAGTTCTAAGAGGAGATCATTCCTATCCAGAGAGCACAATGGGTTCTAAGAGGGGATCGTTCCTACCCAGAGAACACAATGAGTTGTAAGAGGAGATCGTTCCTATCCAGAGAACACAATGAGTTCTAAGAGGAGATTGTTCCTATCCAGAGAGTACAATGGGTTCTAAGAAGGTGAAGTGAGGGTGCAGCAGCCGAGGGAATCACAGAAGTAGGCGAGCGCCGACTCGCCTGGAAAAACTGTCCTGAGTCCCACAGACTTACTGCATTTCATTACAATTACACTTGAGAGCTTTTTCTGTTATTTCTTTAGAAGT
The DNA here is from genome assembly GCF_017589495.1 of Alosa alosa. Lineage (NCBI taxonomy): Eukaryota > Metazoa > Chordata > Actinopteri > Clupeiformes > Clupeidae > Alosa > Alosa alosa. The sequence continues at coordinate 22,155,977 of NC_063201.1, forward strand.
GCCTCCCATGTTGGAACTTCAGAGGGGAAGTCCATAAATTGGTCAGAGGACATTTACTTTGATCTGAAAGGCAGAGAGTTGGAGAGCAGGTTTACACAGGACCTGCGTGTGTGTGTGTGTGTGTGTGTGTGTGTGTGTGTGTGTCTGCACACATTTGCGTGTGGGTGGGTCCCATGCATCAAGCTAGGCAGATTGCTAAAAGTGAGACAACGAATGTTGCCACCTGTCCTAGTTTGACAATCATGTCCATTCTGGTTGTCATCCCTGCAAAGTACTCATATTGCTTAAAACTGTCTGACCTACATAAACTGCGTGTAGCATACTTACCATTTGTAGAGGTGTTCAGGATTTACGCAAGGCATGGGGTATGTAACTGACCATACGATTTCAAAACAACATTTTAACCAAATGCTAACTTCCACCATCTACTCAAACATGTGAGAACGTGACTGATAAATACCTAAGGCAAGATTATAAAGAACTTTGTTCCTATCCAGAGAACACAATGGGTTTTACAGGGGATCGTTCCTATCCAGAGAACACAATCAGACTTACTGCCTTACGTGTTCCCATCTGCAAAGATATTGTCGAAATCCAGCTGAAGTAAAGAGTGATTTGAGTACTCATAATGGTTCTGCTGTCTCAGCAGAGAAACATATAATCCACATGTAATCCTTCAGCCTTCTCTCCACCTGAGTTAGTTAGTGGACTAAAGGACCACTGCCCAGACAGCATGAAACTGGTCAGACTTCCAGAGTGCTTGTGGAAAAGTGCATGAATGAGTCTGCAGTGGTTGATCTGGCAGACTGGACACTGAAACAGGCCTGGATCAGAGACTGGGATGATTCATGCAAAACCGGCCACCTGTCCTCCTTTATCTGGAGTCGTTTTTGTTGTCAACAGAAACCAAGCAGAGGAACATACAGTACAATCACACGAACCTCTCAGCTCACCATCGCGGTGTCATCTGCATAACGCCATGCACCGATAGAAGATGCCGGTGCAATTACCCAATTAAGCACTGCCCCCCATCTAAATTATACACATAACAAATGCAGTGATGACTAGGGCTAATGAACTACCTTCAAACTGAGAGAAGCTCTAGGAGTCTGATGACAAAGTCCACACCAACAGTGCAGCCTATGTAGATCGTCTGGGATTCATAGTGCATTCAATAAGCCACTAAGGCTTTTGTCCACTGCACACTTCAAACGAAAATGACTGAATAGAAAACACAACCTATAGGGAAGACTTACAAGCCTGACCACCAGCATCCCATCATGCAGCAGGATGATTTAAGGAGGAGGGAAGCACAGTGCAGTAACTGAGATGACTGCAACCATAGAACTAAAGTAGCATTATGGCTGCAGTGTGTGGCTCGACTCTGGTCTACTCATGCCCCAGTTCCATTTGGCAGACAGGGAGGGAAAACAATCTGCCTGCGTTCCGTAATTCGGTGGAAAATATGTCATTCCAACTGAGTTGTTTGGGGAAGCCTTTCCTAGATATATAATTGAATTGACATTAATAATCCCTGTCATCTATGCCCAAACTGCAAATGGCAGTCAAGTTCTTAAATTATGGAGTGATGCTCTCTCTCTCTCTCTCTCTCTCTCTCTCTCTCTCTCTCTCTCTCTCTCTCTCTCTCTCTCTCTCTCTCTCTCTCTCCCTCCCTCTCTCTCTCTCCCTCTCTCCCAGTTCAGCTCCAGCTTAGAGGCATGTTCCTGTGAGCAATACCATCTCATCCAGAGCTGCTCTCTCTCCCTCTCTCTCTCTCTACCTCCCTCTCTCTCTCTCTCTCTCTCTCTCTCTCTCTCTCTCTCCCCTCCCTCTCTCTCTCTCTCTCTCCCTCTCTCAGCATCCCGTCCCTTTCCTTCCCTTCCTTTCCCTCTCAGCCTCCTCGCCCGGTCCCTCTGGCCTCGACCGCGTGTCCAGATGCCCGCTCTCAGCTCTCCCCGGTGTCATCCTAACCCCCCCGTAAGCTCCTCGACTTAAGCCACACACGCCGCACACACATGCAGACAGTCCAAACAGGGCTGGCCGTTGGCAGCACTGCACAGACGTCCACCCTGGAGGCTGATGACGTCACATGCTCTTGAGAGAGAGAGAGAGAGAGAGAGAGAGAGAGAGGCAGACTGACAAAAACAAGAGAAAGAGAGTGAGCGTGAAAGAGTCTCGACGGAGCTCTGTGAGGCGTTAACTCACAGATGGGAGTGTGGCCTGTTTCTTCACAGCTCTCTATCCCCCCTTCTTCCTCTGCTCTCCCTCTATCCCTCTCTCTCACTCCATCTCTCTCTCACTCCATCTCTCCTCCCTGGGGCCGAAGGGGCTGGAGATGAGGTGATCCCTGGGGACAGGTAGCTGAGCGTATGCCACGCCTCCATCCATCCATCCATCCATCCACAGACAGAACAAGAGGTCGGGGGAGGAGGGAGGGATTGGAATGGAGGGGAAAAATGGTAGGGACTGACTGTTTAAACAGCGGTAAAAACAAGCAGAGTCACCTTCCACAACATACTACAGAAAGAGAGAGAGAGAGAGAAGGTACCATGTCCTCTCTGCAGTTTCCATGTTGCAGAAAGATTGTCAACACTTCCCTTTCACACACAAACACACACACCCACTTGCACATACTCACGCACACACACACTGCTCAACACTGAAAACATCCTCCCCAGTGTCTCAGGTGGGCTGGCCTGTAGAGACACACACACACACACACCTTGTTCTGTGAAATACACAGAAGCACACACGCAGACAAACACACACACACATACAACAAACAGTGTGTCACTGTGTCAGCACACACACACATTCTAAAACGCACAAACATCCTACACCATGATCCCTTGTGTGTGTGTGTGTTGTGTGTCGTCTTTGTGTATGTGTGTGTGTGTGTGTGTGTGTGTGTATGTCTGCGTGATTGTAGATGTGTGTCAAGAGACAGCTGCTTCTGCCGATCTACCGTGCTTGTACACTGTCCTCCCAGACAAGACGGGGAGAAACTGTGTGTGTGAGTATATGCATGCATGTGTGTGTGTATGAGAGAGAGGCATGGGTAGGGAGGAGAGCAAAAAGGAAAATCAAAGCTAACCTCGGCGCTCGCTTACCTTAATGCCGTCACTGTTAGCAGGAAGGAGCTCCACGTTCACGCCTCACAATTGCAGGTGAAACCCATTCAGACCAATCACTCACACAGCACGCAAAAGACCAACTCAAAACATAGCTCTCTCTCTCTCTCTCTCTCTCTCTCTCTCTATCACACTCTCTATCTATCTCTCACTCTATCCCTCCCTCTCTCTCACTCTCACACGCACGCTCGATCGGTCGCTGCCCTGTTAGGGAGGGAGTGGAGAGACCGTACTAACACGGAGGGAGAGAGAGTGATCGGGAGGGGATGGGGGGTGGGGGGGAGCCTTTCGGAGCGATGCGTCACACTTCCGTCAGAGAAAGGTGGCATGTGGCGCGATTGCACCCCACAGACGAAGCAGGGCAGCGGGGGGATTCTAGGCATGGAGCTTGGCAGCGTGCCCATATATCCTCTTGGTATGCAGGGCTGAAGCGAGAACACTAGCATCCCCCCCTCTCTGCTTGCTGAGATGGTACGGACCAGCTTGAGTTTGAGGAAGCAAATACAGACAGCAGCAGCGTCTGCAGCAGCAGCTCCAGCAACACTGACAGCATCCGTGTGGCATCCACATGTGTGTGTGTGCATGTGTTTCTGTGCATATGCATGTTAGCTATGCAAAGACAGATCTGACACACTACTACTCCTTTTTCCACCTGGCTCTCTAAATATCCCTCTCTCTCCCTCTCTCTCTACATCTCCATCTCTCTCCATCTCTCTCCCCCTCTCTCTCTCTCTCTCTCTCTCTCTCTCTCTCTCTCTCTCACTCTCTGAAAGAAGGTATCGATTTGCTGTGCGCAGCCCCGGCCCGGCTGAAATATGAAACCTTGGCCTGCTCTGTGCTCATTAATCCTGCTTTGACTGAGTGGCATCAACAACAATAACCGAGAGGCAGTCAGCCACTCCTTAAGTGCTGGGAGCTCAGCCCTACCTAAGTATCCACACTCACCCACTCAGTCCTCAGCCCTGCATAACTATCCACATATATGCACACAGAGAACACAGCCTTCAGCCCTGCCAAACTATCCACAGTTACCACTACAGAGAACACAGCCTTCAGCCCTGCCTAACTATACACATATATCTATCCACATACATTATGTACAGAGAACACATCCTTCAGCCCTGCCTAACTAACACCCAGCCCTGTCTAACTATCCAGTCAGACTCAACACAACACCCAGGCTGCCTAAATATCCACAACACCCAGCCCTGTCTAACTATCCACAGATACGCACACAACATGCAATCTTGTCCGACGCTGTCAGTGACTTACATCCACACGGCACGCAGCCCTATCAGTCACCCAAGCATCCACACGGCATGCACCCCTATCAGCCCCTGCTTAACTATCCACAGATTACACACAGCATGAAGCCCAATTGAACACCCATGGTCAGCCCACCCTAATTCCCTAAGATCCACACAGCATGCAGCCCTAAAGCCTCCCTAACATCACCACAACCCTCTCAGACACCCAAGCTCAGCTCTCTCCAACAGCACGCAGACCCATCGGACACCCAAGCTCAGCCCTCGTAACATCCACGCAGCATGCACCCTTATCAGCCATTGCCCAACTTTCCACAGATAACACACAGCACGAAGCCCAATTGAACCCC
>NC_063201.1:22165722-22178222 GCF_017589495.1 Alosa alosa
CTGACGCAGATAAAGATACACACACAGGTACACTGTCTGTTTCTCACTTTCAGACACACACACACACACACACACACACACACACACACACACACACACACACACACACACTCTCTCTCTCTCTCCCTCTTTCTCACTATCAAACAAACACACACAGTCTGTCTGTCTCCTTCTCTCTTGCTCTCTTGCTCTCTTATTCTCGCTCTCACACACACACACACACACACACACACACAGACAGGCATGCACACACACCCATACACACAAACACACACACACACAGAGAGAGAGACACACACACACACGTTAATTACAGGACATAGACTTCTGCTGGCACACTCTGGACAGACATCAAACAGGTTGAGCTTGCCTTAGGTGGCCATTAAAATGAATAGCACGCAGACTTTGAGCGAGCGGGCCCATTTCCTCTGGCCGCCATGAGAGGCCGGCTGAACCTTTCAAGGACTCAGCCGATCAAAAATATTAGAGAACATGAAAGCGCATCGGAAAATCACTGGCATGGGGGGCTTGCAACTCTGCACTGACAATTACACGGATGCAATTATTAGCTTAATGGCTGTTAGTTAGACAGGAGTTGTGTGTGTGGGTGAAACACACAGGGAGTTTAGTTCAAGGGCAGGATGGATAATAACATGGGAGGTTCATATTCCAACCTCATAACATCAGCTACTGCCACAGGATAAACTCACAGCTGGAGAGAGAGAGAGAGAGTGTGTGTGTGTGTGTGTGTGAGTGTGTGTGTGTGTGTGTGTGTGTGTGTGTGTGTGTGTGTGTGTGTGTGTGTGTGTGTGTGTGTGCTGGTCAATCACAACATACTGTATGTCTGTTTCAAAACTGTACTGTCCAATCAATTTACAATCATATGCAGGCGTGTTTGCAGGACTACACGGGATCTTCCTCATAATTAGTGTTACAACATTTTTTCGCCACTGTCACATCTGGTGTAGCCAGGTCCATTGATAACAGTGGAAGCCAATTGTTGCAGCATAGGCTCCTGAAGGCAGCCTGCAGCCTGAGAGTGGCAGTTTGTTGAGACTGGTACAGGTGTCACCCACCCACACACACACACACACACACACACACACACACACACACACACACACACACACACTCTCTGTTCTGTTTTTATTTTTTATTACATCCATCCATGGACGCATTATGAACTTTCGGGCCCCTGGGCCCAGATGTGTTAAGGGCCCCCCACTAATTGTTGCATACGTGGGAGAGGGGGGGTTGGGGGTCCTTCCCCAGAATTTTTTTAATTTGATTGATGTGATTTCCTGTATTCTGGTGCATTTTGGGGATGACCAATACTAAATTCAATCAGATTCATAGCCTACATCCTAATGTGTTGCTATTGAGGCAATGATTCCATACAATGTAATCGGAGGGTTGCCGGTTCGAACCCCGAGTAGTAGGCACGGCTGAAGTGCCCTTGAGCACCTAACCCCTCACTGCAGGCAGCTCACTGCGCCGGGATTAGTGTGTGCTTCACCTCACTGTGTGTTCACTAATTCACGGATTGGGATAAATGCAGTGACCAAATTTCCCTCACGGGATCAAAAGAGTATATACACTTACTTACTTATACATTCACTAATTTAATGCCACAATTATGTGATCAAACGTGGGGCGCTGTCATTCCCTTTAACAGCAAGCAGCACAACTTCAAACAGCGCATCAGTATTTTGATAGTCAGTGGCGCATTTGAAGGAATCTGCTTGCACATGAGACTGTATGGATTCCACTAAACCTTGCTTTACTAAAACATGTTTGTGACTAGCAGAGTATAGCCTACAGTACATGCATCTGCACTCGTCTATTATTTGAACTCATAGGCAAAGTGAAACTAACTTCACCGTGGTCTCATAGTCAACGACAAAACAGTTATACACAGTTAATTACTTTCACTATTGACTGACAAGGGGTTACCATCGAAAACATAGCCTGAAAAAATACCCCAATAATGTTTGAATGTCTGATTAAAAATCCTAAGGATATTTATCCTGCAGAGTTGCTACATCATCATCAGTGGCGTAATGATTTTTAGAGGGTGTAAGATAGCGATTTTTGGATCATGCACCAAACCACACCATATGTAGCTAATTACCAGACCCCTGGGGCAAGGTTTAATAAAAGTGATGCGCATGGTGAAAAATCATCACATTATTGAGTGTAACATAAGCCTTGCGTCACGTTTTGCGCCACCTTGCGCCGGATGCACAATAGACCTCTCTCTCTATCTCTATCTTCCCCATCTCTCTCTCTCTCTCTCTCTCTCTCTCTCTCTCTCTCTCTCTCTATCTCTCTTCCCCATCTCTCTCTCTCTGGGTTGGGGCCCCTGGCTGACAGTAGTCTAGCTGGGCTCCAGGAGTGTATGCCTCTTTCCTCCCTCCATCATACAGCCATTGTCATTCAGCACAGCAAACCCTGTGCCTTCCACCACAGACTTCGCAAATCAATAACAACACACACACACACACACACACACACACACACACACACACACACACACACACACACACACACACACACACACACACACACACACACACACACACACAGATAATCACAAACAACACGAAACAATAAGAATGCCTCTGGATATCCTAAGAGCACTGCACCGTGATTAATTTGGGACTAATTATGAAACAATTCCTGTAGCTCGTGGATACGTGTTTTCACCAGAAGTTTTGTTCCATTCTCTCTCTCTCTCTCTCTCTCTCTCTCTCTCTCTCTCTCTCTCTCTCTCTGTATGTGTATGTGTATGTGTTTGCACATGTAAGCATATGAGTGCTTGATGGGGAGGGGGAAGTCACATGGGAGAGTATTCATGTACATGTGTATGCGTGTGAGATAGCTGAAAAAGAAAACCCAGCAGGCTTTTTGCGCCAGCTTGCGAATGCAAATGATCTACGCACAACTAACTTTCATCCTCCACTGCTAGCCAAGAAAACAAAAATCTTAGAGTCAGCACTGGTCTTCTTCAACATGCCCCCACCACCCCCTTCCCTATATCCTCCCAAAATACAGAGGTTGAAGCATGGGAGGTTATACGGGATACTGCAAGCTACAAAATGCAACATGCTAATGCCCCTATGCGGCATACAGCGCAAACAAACAGTGATTCCTGCAAAGCCCAGACCTTAGGCAGCTTCTACTTTGCAAATAAATGAGGGGCTTAGGGAATCACATCAACAATGGAAAAATGAACAGACAGAACAGCGCGAGGACAAAGACAATCCGCGCGGCTTGTGTGGAATTCTAAACGAGGCGCGTCGTATGCAGAAAACCACCGCTGATAAGCCTGCCCTGCTTTCTCCAGCTTTGGCATACGCACAACCACAGAATCGTCACCTTCACTCTCACATCTCCTGAGCTGCGTAAAGTATTAAAGATTGTTTAAAGATTTAAAGTTTTAAAGTTTAAAGATTGATGTCTCAGGCTCTCGCACTGTGCGAGGTTTTGAGTGCCCCAGACCTCCGCTTCGGGGTTTGTCTGACACAACCCAGGGCAGAGTCATGGTTGGCCAGTAGATGGCAATGGCCTGCTGACAGGCGTGTGTGTCTGAGGCGCCAGCCAAGAAAGAGAGCAGCACAAGCGTCAGCGTCTTCTACACACACGCCAGAGTGACAGGAGAGAGGACAAGACACTGTGCTGTGACAAGCAGGAGGATCAAGGTAATTCGTTTATCTCTGATTTAAAGGCAGACGGTACTGGAAAAGAGGCTCTGTCCCATTCTGAGCAGTCTGATTTAAAACTCACTTTTAACTTTAAACCACATGAAGGGTTCCTGTGCAGTCTAGGCCTACACATGTTAATGCGAAACATACTGCCTTCATAGGGCTTTACATAGTGTGTGCTGACGTAGCACTTCTGCAGAGGACACGGAGAACCAGGGTCCACCCAGGAATGCAGAGTCCTAGCAGATCCCTCCCCTGGGACGAGGAACTCGGTATCGGCCTGCTGAGATAGAGGGCGTGTCTTCAATGGCAGGACAGGAAATGAGATCATGGGGTCTCTGAATGAGATCATCTCTCGAAGGGTCCCTATTCAGCTCCAAACCTCATTACCCCTGTCACTCCTCGGGAGACAACGCAGGGCAACAAACAACGTGTCTGAGACCTGTAGAAATGTGAAAACACCCTCTAAAAATGAGACCTCTCACTTAAACGCAAGTCTGTCACCAGCACAGAGTAACCCACATCAGTACACCCTGGCTCAGCTCCTAAAAGCAGAGTCAAAGCTGACACACACACACACACACACACACACACACACACACACACACACACACACACACACACACACACAGCAGATCAAGCAAAAGACTGGCTCTACTCCCCAATGCAGGCAGGGTTGCTACAAAGCAGACACACACACACAAACACACACCAACTCAAGCAAGCACACAGCAAAAAGATGTCGTTCCCAAAGCAGGCTGGGCCACTGGGCCACTCCAAAGTTGAAACTCACCAGCACAGGCAAAGCAAACGACTCTCTCAATGATGCTGTGACTAAGAAGAGCAGTCTCCCACGAGAAACACATACTGCACTCATTTATGGAAGAGAGTGTGTGTTTGTCCCATGCAAAGCGCGTGCATGTTATTGTGTGTGTGTGTGTGTCTGTAAGACGCAATCATGAGTAATGTTAGCCTGAAGCATCACATACATCACAGCAAGCTTGAAACTGTGCTGCTCCCCACTCTGAGAGAAAACTGCTTTATGACACAAACGCATGGGGGCGCGGAGAGAGGGAGACGGGTTGACGACATCTGCTGAGAGGGTCTCACAAGGAGGGCATGCACACACACACACACACACACACACACACACACACACACACACACACACACACACACACACACACTCACACACACACACACACACACACACACACACACACACACACACACCGCTGGCATGGCGATAGTAAGGAACCCTTGAATGAAGAATGATGAAAGGCGCTGAAGATTAGGTAGCGCGAGAAACGCTAAACAACAAAAGTGTCTTATCAGGCACGAGATAAGAGCAGGTCACAGCCTCACTGAGACAGAGAGAAAGGGGGGGAGGAGAAAGAGAGAGAGAGAGAGAGAGAGGGAAGAGTGAGGAGAGTGAAGAGAGAGAGAGAGAGAGAGAGGAAGAAAGGGGAGAGAGAAAGGGTGAGAAGGAGAGAGAGAGAGGAAGAGAGGGAGAAAGAGTGAGGAGAGTGGAGAGAGACGGAGAGAGAGAGGAGAGTGAAGAGAAAGAGGGATAGAGAGAGGGTGAGAGAGAGAAGGAGAGTGGAGAGAGTGAGGGAGAGAGAAAGAGAAAATGCAGGCTTTTGTTACATTCCACATACACTCAGTCCTCACAACCACCTACATTTTGGGAAAGCAAACGATGGTCTGGGAGGGTGGAGGCGTCCACTGTGCTGACAGACAGAGCGCCGATGCTGATCCTCTTACTGGAGAGAGCATCACACACATCCAGCAGCATGTGTTTCTCATTTCTATCACTACTGATCAAGTGAAAAAAATCACTGCTTGCTAGATGTGCTCCAACTTTGTATTTGACCTCGTTTTGTTAATGCTAGATGACTAGGACTTCATAGTGGACAACAGTGACTCCAAATCACCATCCAGATCTCTTTCATTAAGTGGTCAAGGTCCTTAGACACTTACTGAGTAGCCAGTTGACTTCAGACAGGTTGATACCATCCTAAAGCATGCATACACACTTTTTTAATATATATTGTATGTTTTTTAGATTTTTTGTCATTCTATGTATCAATGTGTGAGTCTGTATAAGTGTTTTTTAGTGTCTAGCTCTGTGTAACTTATGGCTCCTAAATGCAAGACAAATTCCCCCTTGGGGCAATAAAGGTTTCATTCATTCATTCACCAAAAACTACATTCAGTAGAGCTTAATATTTCCAGATTCAAAGATTCATAGTTCCATAGAAAGGTCTCACAAAGAATAATAACTTGCCTAAAGGACAGCAATTCAGAGGCGGTTGAGGGCATCAGTAAAACTAGACTAAAGTGGGCATGTCTACTCTTCCTCACGACCTGAGGAGAGTTTTGTAAGGAAAAGATGGGGCAGAGACGGGGGTTATAATCAGGTTACAATTAGGCCTTGGTAGGGACAATGCAGCTAATAATTCACCATCACGCATTCGTCGGCGCGCCTGTTTCATGGCGCAGAACATTAATTTGCCTCTTGACATTTAATGAAGAGGGCACTTTGAATAACTGAGAATGGCGACGGAGATCACACACACACTGACCCACCAAAAAACACACACACACACACACACACACACACACACACACACTGATCTACACACACACACACACACACACACACACACACTGATCTACACACACACTGATCTACACACACACACACACACTGACCTACACAAAAACACACACACACACACACACACACACATACACACACACACAATAAGTCATAAAATTCAGCCACGTGCACACACACATACAGAGACACAAACACACTTTTACACATAGAACCACAGACCCTCTCACACACACAACGACAGTAAAAAGACACTTAAGGCGGGCACAAACGTCAAGGCTGCAGTGTCCGTGTCACAGAAAGAGACATAGCTGCAGTTCCAACCAGAAAACATTTTCACACACACCCACCTACACACACACTTCAGCTGCCGTCAGCCTAATTCCAGTAATTTAGCGGCGACACGTGCGTGCTGTGGGCTTCATTAGAGGCTTTAATATAGCTGCCAGCTGCTGCCGGTCATCTCATCAACACAGAGAGAGAGAGAGAGCAGCAGCATCGCATCCACCTCGACCTTCCTAAACTATCCACCCCCACCCCCCACCACCACCACCCCCACCCACCATGGCCTCCTGACCACCCTGACCGCCCAGATATGTGTATGTCGGGGGGTCGTCGAGGGCGCCCAGGCTGGGCCGTGCTTGTCCGCACTTACATGCACATGAACACACACACATACATGCACACGAACACACACACATACATGCACACGAACACACAAACATACATGCACACAAACTCACTCATTTAAATGCATTTAAACTGCATCCAAAGATTGACTGATATGTATTTCAACAAGAGCCCTGATGTCCTGAAGAGGTCCTGAAGTGGGGGACACAATATATGTGACTCAATATGAATCACGCAAACCAATCAAGTGAAGACGATGTCGACCTCACATCCTCCCAAGCAAGCCATCACAAACACCAATCAGAGGCTCCCTTCATTACATCAAACAAGACCAGCGCATACTGTGGATTTCTAGTCAATCCAGCTAACCTACACACGCTGGAAGATGAAAAGGTCCAGATTGATTTACTTTTTCCACATTTTCACTCTTCTTCCAAGTCACGTCTCCTCCTCCTCCTCCTCCTCCTCCTCCTCTTCCTCCTCCTTTCCCTCACACGCGACACATCAAAGTGACCCGCTGCTTCCCCCTGCACTTCCCACTGTGCCAAACCAACACTACGCCACAGTGCAAACATATGGCCGTCTATCAGAGATGATGAATCCAAACTCGATTCCCCTCTCTGAGCCAATACGCTCGCACCGAACCCCACCTGATGATGACAGGCCCTGTGTACCAGTGGATTTGCATTTTTACATCTCCGCAATATTCAAGCCATTAAAGACTCTCAATGGAGCCATTAAGAGGAGGTTAATGACCGAGGGGTTTAGACAGTGCCAGTATTTATGAAACACATTAATGTGGTGCCGGGACAGGGACCAGGCTGGCACCCCTCGGAGCCATCGCCACAGTGACGGGCATCTGTGATCAGGTATCTGTCACCGCCTGCAACGATGATGGGAGGCTAAGCAGAGCTTGAACGTTGATGGAGATTTATGCAGGAGTCAGTTAGCGTGCTGAGACTGCTTACTCTTGCCACCTTAATAGGGTGATTTGCTACGGTGCAATGGATTCTTGATTGAAACTGACGATATGAGACCGAGCAGCCAGTTCAGTGAAAAGCTAAAGTTGTGGATCTGCATAGAAGCTACTCTCAGCATCGACTGATATGAGGGAATACGCAGCAGGCTAGCATGAAATGGCTTTTTAATGAACTGGAAACATTAACGCCAGCTACACACACATTAACACAGACATAAATGAAGAGAGAGAGAGAAAGGGAGAGAGAGGGAACGGAAGAGAGAGTAGAGGATGAATTAGGGATGTTGCCTTTACCTTCTGCCCTTTTTGTGCCCTCTGAAGGGGAGAGAGAAAGATAGAGTGAGAGAGAGAGAGAAAGAGAGTAATGCAGGGCTGGTGGTGGTGTGATGACCATGGCCAGGCAGAAGCTCTGCAAGGAGAGAGGAGCTGTCATGGGTATCTGTTAATATATCCCTCCTGCTCTCCCACCCACCTCGCTAAAGGGCACAGGCACTCCCCTGGTTGGACGCATCCTGGCAGAGAGGTGGGATGAGGTGGGATGCATCCTGGCACACAAACGCCTCCAAGTGACTCTCTAAGCTGAGTGGCGCGACCTCGAGAGTCTCACACAAAGCCACGCTCACGCAGCACAGACCAAACACACGCAAAAATAAATAAATAAACATAAACATCTTCACAAGCAATAACAAAACACCTCGTTCTGGTCACCTGTGTTCCTATTGAGAGAGCAGCTTTGAATACAAATGGATACAAATCCTCTCGTCCTGATGAGGTAAGTCACACCATCTAGTTGTAAGTTTTCCCACTTTCTCAAGCTCAGTTTTATCACTTTCCAACAAGGGCGTGTGATCACACTTGAAAGTCAAAAACAGAGGGATGAAAAAAGTGGAAAAGTGATAAAAGAGCTCCTGCCGTGACAACGCTCCTGGAGGAGCAGTTGATAAATGGCGGTGTGACACAGCACCGAACAGATCAATCAGAAAGTGATTATTTCTTCACTCCTGGCCTTCCCCCTGCCAGACATCCATTACCGCCATGCAGGACCCACCTGACAAGAGGTGCCCAGGGTAATGCCTGTCTTAGGCCTATTCCACACGTACCAAACCGATCTTTTTTTCCTCCGTCTTCCCTTGAACCGTATCAAGAATATTTGCGTCCAAACGGATCCATCTCAACACGACTCAACACGTTACTTCATATCCCAGGCCTAGAGATGGCACTGTTTCTTTAAAGAAATTGACCAAAGCTTGCGCGCTGTAGGCTATACAAACAGACAGAATAGGCTACGACGAAAATGGCTAGTACAAGGAAACCAGAATTGTTTGTGTGGACTGATAGTGAACTGTCAACTGTAGTCAACTGTAAAACTAATAAACTTAATTTTTACGGTTTGTGAAGGGTGCCGTCCCGTCCTTTATTTAGCTAACGCAGGTACAAATAATCTCCTTTACTTTCTTTGGTTGTAGGATAGTCCGCGATTCACATTAGTTTTGGATATCACCGCAAGTGCATAGGCTACTAAACGCTAGGCCTACCCAAGTTCTAGGCTATTCCGTCGCCACATTTATAATGTTGCTATAATACCTTCGCTAGTAACAGTCGATACTTTTGCCTGCATCAAATCGCGCATTCGCATTTAGTGCGCATCTACCATAGGCTTAACATGAGTTCTAAGCGTCTTTGTATGCTCATATCTGACTTCACTAGGCTATGAATGCATTTATTTATGTTGTAAGACATGTAAAATAAATGAATGACACCGGCACTACGCACAAATTAATTTAAACTTACACCGCACTTTCCTAATAACTTCTGACTAGTTCTCTCGCGTCACTGACAGCAGCTAAAAACAGTGTTCAGTCCACCAAGTCATAAGCTATTGGCGCTGCGCAGCACCAGTTGTGATATTTATCCTACTGAGTGTAATCGTAGGTAATGTCATGGATGAAAACTAGTATTGTTAGGCAATACTATAAGTGTCAATACGCAAGTATGTGGTTTCGCCATCCAAACAAACTCACAAGGGCTACGGTTTCAGATTTTTCCACCCTGGGACCAGGTTTCAAAAAAGTGCGGTTTCGGGCAGTGCATTTACAGGATTCGTTTGGACGATCGGCCAAGACGAAGCAAAACTGGTGTGTTTAACCCAAAAAGCGTCTCCGTGTGGACGGGGCCTTAAAATAAGCTGTAACACAAGCCCAACTCTCCTCCAGGGAAATCGTTGAGCATTAATTACACACATTGGCGAGTCATTTCATATGCAATCACAATGGCACTACAATAGGGACTAGGGAATTGATTAACCATCACCATACACATGTTGATGTTTAGGGTTCAGTGTATAGTATAGAAATATGACTCTAAATGATGCATTGTATGGTATAGAAGAATGACTCTAATTGAAGCAGTGTATGGTATAGAAGAATGATGTAAATGATGCGGCGTATGGTATAGAAGAATAACTCTAAATAATGCAGAATGACTAAATAATGAAGAATGACTAAATTATGCTGAGACCACATACACAGAGCCTCTTGATGTGTCCAAACAAATACAGGGAGTCTTGCTGGCAAGCAAACTAAAGAATATGGATTTGATTTGGGTGACAGCCAGAGGAGGATTTTTCTCCTGTATAAATGGCAGATTTCTGTGAATTAAAGTGGGAACACATGTTCCTGATCAGAGTTAAATGTGGTCCAAGGACGTTTTCTTTGAGGGCCATCTCAAAAGTCTTTCGCCCCAACCGCATGTTGTGAGAGTGTAACCATGGAGATCGGGCGTTGGTGTGATGGCACGGACAAAGAGCAGCGCAGGACAAGGAAAAAGGGTATAATCCAGCTTCAGATGGGTGCAAAACAGCCTGGCAGAGAGACCACCCACCACGGCAATGGGGCAAGGAGTGGGGCAAGGAGTGGGGCAGTGAGGAGTGAGCCACATGCACACGCGCACACACACACACACACACACACACACACACACACACTCACACACACTCACACACACACACACACACACACACACACACACACACTCACACACACACACACTCACACACACACACACACACACACACACACACACACACACACTCACACACACACACACACACACACACACACACACACACACACACACACACACACACACACACACACACACACACACACACACACACACACACACACACACACACACACACACACACACACACACACACACACACACACACACACACACACAGACAGACAGACAGACAGACACACACACACACATACACACACAGACATAAACAGAGAGCGAGTGAGTCGCGTGTGACTGTATATAAAAGGGAGAGCTGAATAAAAAAGACTACAGACAGAGAAGGGGAGACAAGAGCAGCAAAAGCCACTATAGAAAGCGAGCAGATAGGACCGTGACAGGAGAAACAAACACAACGGGAGAGCTGCCAAAATGACACACACACATACACACACACACACACACACAGAGACACACACACACACACACACAGACAGACACACACACACACACGGACACACACACACACACACACACACATACACAATTCAACAGAAAAGAATGAGAGATTAGAAAAAAAGAACGGAGAGGAAACAAAAGAGACAAAAAGCAACAGAATGTGACGCACAAGTGACAGACAAAAGGAGCTCAGAGCTCCCTGCTCACTGGAGAAAATTCCCATCATGCAACAGGACGTGAGAGCGTTGAGAGATCTGTTGGCTTTGCAGGTGGTCCGTGCGGTCGGAGCCTGTGGGAGCCGAGGCCTGTCTCTCACGCTGAGGCGCAGATCAGCACACAATCAACAGCCACAATGCAGGACAACGACATCAGTAACCTACAAACACACACACAACCAACAGCCACAATGCAGGACAACGACATCAGTAACCTATCGTAACACCCCCAATTATCACCACTTTTGTTCAGAAATTCTAAAACAACGATGTT
Organism: Alosa alosa; assembly: GCF_017589495.1. Lineage (NCBI taxonomy): Eukaryota > Metazoa > Chordata > Actinopteri > Clupeiformes > Clupeidae > Alosa > Alosa alosa. The sequence goes on from NC_063201.1 coordinate 22,177,622, forward strand.
TTTTAACACTTCAAAATAACATTTGCTAAATTAACATGACATTTTTCAGTAGCCATAGGTGTGTAGATTTGAACAAAATCTGGTTTGTTTGTTAACGGGAGCATTTACTGCCTGAAATATCCGATTTTGTTTACCACGCTCGGAGTTATAGTGCTGGCCTGATGGGTCGCCTATTTACACCGTTTCAACGGCACACAATTCCACTGGAGCTCCAAGCGGTTGTGTACACGCAGCCTTACAACACTGTCTACAGCTCTTTGAGTCACGGTAAAATGTCATTTTTGGTACATAGCTAATTTAGATACACCTATGGTGTGGGTGGTTGCGTTTCTTTAGGAGTCTGCTGTCTTGGTTTGTATAGAAATTGATATTAAGTGACACAAACACGCAAGACGGTGGAAATACGGGACCGACGGTAATAGGGGGAGTTCCGATACAAACCCAGACACAACAACCCTCAACCACAATGCAGGACAACGACATCAGTAACCTACAAACACAGACACAACCAACAGCCACAACCCCCCAGACAACGATATCAGTAACCTACAAACAGACACAAACAACAGCCACAACGCAGGACAACAACACCAGTAACCTA
>NC_063201.1:22183222-22195722 GCF_017589495.1 Alosa alosa
TGGTCCTCACTGGAACAATGGCTGCGCTATGAAGATGTGCTAACATTTGCAGGCTCTTCAGGCAGGCTGCATACCAAAACACAGCAATGTTGCCATACAAGGTAGGCTACTGCATGTATAAACAAATGCACAGACAGATAAATGTATACATGATACAGTCATGATATATGATGGGGCAGTCGTCGCCTACTGGTTAGGGCTTCGGGCTTGGAACTGAAGGGTTGCTTGTTCGATCCCCGACCAGTAGGAATGGCTGAAGTGCCCTTGAGCAAGGCACCTAACCCCTCACTGCTCCCTGAGTGCCGCAGCTCACTGCTCTGGGTTAGTGTGTGCTTCACCTCACTGTGTGTTCACTGTGTGCTCTGTGTATTCACTAATTCACGGATGGGATAAATGCAGGGACCAAATTCCTTGTATACGCAAGTATACTTGGCCTAGAAACCTGATTTACATTTACATGATCAATGTACACTACACTGTACATTTGCACATGCACAGAAAAACACATGGGTAGACATACACAGAAACAGACACATGTGCGCAAACACACACACACACACACACACAAGCACACGCACACACACACACACACACCCACACACACTCATCAAAGTTCCAGCAGAGGAGCTGAATCATAAGGACAGGAATGTGCATCTCAGCATCCATGTGAACCTCAACATCCTGCTGAGTCACACACCACATCACAGAGACCTCTGAGAACCAGATCCCCCCTCTGAGAACACACACACACACACACACACACAGCCACATATACACATACACACACAGACCCATACACGCACACACACTTTCTTTCTCTCTCTCTCTCTTGCTCTCATTCGACACAGACACACACACACACACACACACACACACACACACACACAGAGCAGAAAGCCCAAAACACACATTCTTTCTCTTTTGGATTATGTTTTCCATCTTTGCCTCCCTCCTCTTACAGCTGTCTCTTTTGTCTTCCTTCAACAAAGACATTCTGCTGAGTCTGCAGATATTAGTTGCCTGTAGTGTGTGTGTGTTTGTGTGTGTGTGCGCACCCATCCACCTCTGCATGGTGAGCGCAATGTTTGCATGCCTTATTTAAGACTATATCCTGTATGGATGTTGTATTCCTTTTGCAGATCTGACCCTTGCCTGTGTAAGAGCTTGTGTGGGGCTACTGAGGCAATAGCGCCAATATCCTGCAGGTCCAGTATCCTCTGCCCTTCAGCACAAACCCCTGAACCCCCATCGCACATCCAGCACCTAGCATTAAGCCCACCTTTGTTGAGATCTGATCTCCTCTGATTTAACACAGTTAGCTCCATAAGCAATAAGACACTTTGTTTTGTTTTGTTTTCATTTCAGAGGAAGCGGGACAACCCCACCCCCGGCCCCCTTCAACCCCCTCACCCCGACACAGTCTCTCCGCCTCTGGCACAGGAAACGCTACTTTCCCCAGTCGGATTCTTGACATATTTCCTCCAACGGCCCTGAAACCGCTTATAGCCGGTGGGGTCCTACTCTGTTCCCGGGGCATGAGAGCTGCGCTCTCGGCACGCTTCAACTGAGCCCGTTTTAGCACTCTGCCAAGGGAACGTTTTGGGTGCAGGTAGCGTTCTCACGGATCGGCCGTTGTTGAAAATAACGGGCGATTGAAGAGAGCTAATTTCCTGCGACGTTAAAGCTGAGCTAATTACAGCACGGGGTATTTAGAAGCAGCCAGCCATGGCAGGAGGAGGAAGGGAGAACGCCGCACCTCGCCTTTGTGATTACAAATGCTTACAAAAACCAGCTGAATGATGCATAATTCACATACATACACACACACGCACACACGCGCACACACACACACACACACACACACACACACACACACACACACACACACACACACACACACACAGACACACACACAACCTTGAAGTAACATTTAGGGAGATATCCAGACACGCACACACACACAAACCTGATCACATACTCCCTTCACATACAACCAGACAAACACAAACACTGAATCATTTATGACAATGACACCAGAGCACAGAGCCAGAAAGATATCAAGCCACTGCTTTGTCTGGCGTCCCCCAAAAAAGACAAAAGGGCAACCAAGACAGTGGAATAAAGCAGGTGGAAGACACAATAAAATACAGACAAAACCAAAAACACTGGCATTGATGGATGAGTAAATTTGGGAAGAGAGAGGGGGCCAAGCTAGACAAAAAGGCTGACTAGGTCTGGAGGAACCGAGTAAGCTAGAGAGTAAGGAGCTTGTAGCATTTTTCTTGTCGATTCACTCATTGAATTATCTGACTCTTTCTGCATCTCACTGCATTTTACATGTGCATGCCAATACTGCAAAAAAACAAGGAAGAGAGAGAGAGAGAGAGGGACAAGAGAGGATTTCAGTGAGAGCGTAAAGAGTGATGAGTGGCGGAAGTGGGCGAAGAGAGATAGAAAAAAGAAAGAGAGAGAGAATGAGAGAGAGAGAGAGAGAAAAGAAAGCAAGTGTGTCAAAGGCTCTTCTCAAGCTCAAATCATTCCTCTGTGGAAAGGCAGAGATACAAAGGCGAAGGACAGAGGGAAATAGAGAGAAGAGAGAGAGCGAGAGAGAGAATGGCATGAAGACAGAGAGAAGAAGAGCATGTGAGCGAGGGAAAGAGAGAAAAAAAGAGGAAGAGAGATGCTCACTGAGGCCTAACTAGTAGTGACGGGTGGCTCAGGAGAGCGAGTGAGAATGCTTCATGCACTCAGTTCTCTGCTACATGAAGACCTCACAGAGAGAGGGGGATGGGGGGTGGGGGGTAGGGGAAGAGAGAGAGTGATAGAGATGGAAACAGAAGGAGCAAGAGAAAGTGATAGCCATATTAATTGAGTGGGTGTGTTGACTTAATTAGCTATTAAGCGTGACATCCACTCCCTGAGGATGACTGGTGGTGTTTGTGTGTGTGTGTGTGCTTGTGTGCATGTGTGTGCATCTGCGTGCATGTGTGTGAGAAAGTGTTTGTGATAGATGCATAATACTCATGGGTGGTAAAGCAGAGATGTGCCAACATGCGGTCACACACACACACACACACACACACACAGAGTCGCTGCCTAACACTCACGATGAAAATCAGACCTCATGAACTATACAGAGGACACAGGGTGTCACTGACTCTCCTTCAAACACTAAAGCCTGCATGGCCTCAGGCATCTCCATAACATTTGTCCACTTAAAATCATCTCTAATATTGATGCAGCAATCAAATATGAATCCTAATGAATAATAACAAACTGTGGTAACCCAGTTATCATTTCCATTTGTTTATTAGTGACATCTGATAATAACAAACTGTAGGTTCTGTGGACTGTATGCTGTTAATGGAACTGTGCTTCCATTAACAGCATACAGTCCAGTCAATAGCGGAGTGAAGAGATGGCATTACCCGTGCAAGCACAACATGTCGTACATTGTCATGTTCATTGCAAATATCACAGAAAATGTACTGTAAATGAGTTAATACTTTCACACACACACACACACACACACACACACACACACACACACACACAATCAGAGCAATTAAAGGCGCTCTAAGCGATGTTGGACGTTCTGTTGACGTTCAAACAAAGGTAGTAGCGAGTTAGCTCGCTACTACCTCCCCCTCCCTCCCATGCAATTGAAACTCTCCTAAACATGCATCTCATCGTTGATAGGCTGGAACAATTATGTTTTTATGGTCCAGGTTGGACCAGGTTGTTTTTGTTGCGTTTTTGGAGCCTGGGCTGTCCACAGAGACCATGTTTTTTTTTACAGTGTATTCAGGACACAGGCAGCTAGCGGATGGTGAGATAATGTTTGCTGTATGTGACAAAAAATGTTTTTTTTTAGCTTAGAAATCGCGTAGCATCGCTTAGAGCACCTTTAAATGAAATTGGTCACTATCTCTACCCCAACATTGATGAGCTCTGTGAACAGAGGACTCTGTTCCATCCTCAGCTGCTCTGCCAACACTACAGTAACCACTGAGAAAGGAAGGCAAAAAACAGCTCTCTTTCTTTTTGACACTAGGATGGAAGGATGAGAGTCTGAATGGTTCAGAATGCAGATCATTCTGAGGATTGCTCCTGCCATGCTATTTCAGACCCGGTCTCTAGCTCAACGCTGATAAAGGAACCAATTGATGCTTGAACAAGAAAGAGCAGTCAAGCAGAATTTTCCAGAACCCCCCTTCCCTCTCTCTATCTATTTATCTATCTCTCTATCTGTCTATATATATCCCTATATCTCTATATATATCTCCCTATCTCTCTCTCTCTCTCTCTCTCTTTCACACACACACACAAAACCATACCACATAGGAGATTTTTACGTGTGCATTGATATAAGCATGCAAACACACACATCCAACCCAGCAACATAGGATCACCAGATTTGCAGCTGCCCAAAACACTGGCACATTAACAGCTAAACCCAGCTGTCACTGAAAACCAAACGCATGTACCCTCTACACAACAAGCACACACACACACACACACACACACACACAGTCCCAATGGCAGTAATTACTGTGCAGAAGAGCTTGTGATAAAAGAAGATCCTGTGCGCTGGCATTCAGGGTGATGACAGACAAGCATGCACTCTGGGCTGGGTGGCTGGTGCTGTATGTCTGACTTAAACACCAGCCATTGCCATTCATACTATACCTGTATAGCAATCTACAACATATAATGCACTCACTATATCTATATAACAACCTATGAATTATAATGCACTCACAATGTCTATATAACAACCTATGAATTATAATGCACTCACAATATCTATATAAGATCCTATACATTATAATTCACTCACTATATCTATATAACAGCATATAAATGATAATGCACTCAAAATACCTATATAACAACCAGTAACTTATAACTCAATCACTATAGCTATATAACAATAACTGATAGCATACTTACTTCGTAGCAATCTATAAACTATTAAACATTTGTAGTGCTTTACAACCTTCAACTTATAAGTAATATGCTGTATAATGAGGCCTTTAACAGTTTTCTTCAACAGCTGTTCCTAAACATGGTGAGGACCGTAGACTGGTCCTTAGACAAAGTTCACGAGAGATTGCGAAAACTTGCCAGAGTTCAAGCGTTGCATGCCGTCTGTCACTTACCTCATCAAAGCCACTGTCCTCTTTCTTCAAGGCTTGAAGGGAAGAAAGAGAGAGAAAAAGCACTGTTATTTTAGCACTGCTTGATACTAAGTGTGTGTGTGTGTGTGTGAGAGAGAGAGAGATAGAGAAAGAGAGAGAGAGAGAGACAGACTCTGTGTGTGTACTGTAATCTCAAAATATGTCAGTCACCACAGCTGCCTATAATCTATAAGTGAAACTGTTAGGAGTAGTAAATCCATTGGCATTCTGAATCTGAGTCATTCTGACCCTGGCCACTGCACTAAGATAAGCTCATGAACAGTGATACAATACTCACTCTCTGTCTTAAATGGCCTTCCTCCACAGAGTAATGACCGTAAGCCACAATCAGGATTTTGTGGTAACTACAGCAGTTGTGAGGCAGGTGCTTTGGCCTTTTTCATGTAGAACTAAAGCTGATGATGCGCAAGATAACTTTGTGAGCATGCCCATTGATATTGAGCAACATTGTCACTTTTTTCTGGAGAACTTTAATCATCAATAGGAACATTTTCATTATCATCCAATCAGTTATAGGGTTGTCCAACAACATTGATCAGAAAGTTGTCTTTGATATCAAGACAAGACACTAATATATGTGTCTGCCTGCCTTGGCTGAGGGCAGGGCTCTACAATAAATTATACATTTTACTTTGTCATTTTCAAAATGACTTATTCATATCCTTGCTTTTGTTTCCAAACGACAACTCCAACAATCAACGGACCATAATGTGTCACTCCCTCTGTTGGGAACAGAAAACCAACGCAAACTGTTGAGTTATTCAGGATTTAAATTCCACAATACAAGGCGGAAATAAATCAGCCGCAGCGTAGCTCATTACAAGTTAATTGCACGGACATTCAATACCACACTTATGCAGCATCCACAGCAGCGGATAGCACCTATCCGGTTGGGCACCACAGGTTTCCCGCGCGCCCTGAATACATGCGGCTCAGAGACAGATGTGTTGATGAATACAACATTGAAATCTCAAGAACGCTAATCAGACAAATTAAGCAACAATGCAGGAGTAATCTGCACGGCATATTCTATTGAGACAAACGCCAAATGCGCGGAGATGAACGAGTTGACAGAATTCATGATGTGCGCGCGCGCCCGCCCGCCCGCACACACACACAAACACACACAGGTCTACTTTAAATCACATCAAACAGCTTGCTTCCAAGCACAACGCAATAGGCCATTTTATTGGGCATCCTTCTCAACTCGAAAACTCATCCAAATGTGTGAGTCGGGAGAATAAATTGAAGTGTCCAAAGCAAGCAAAACATCTGAGAAGCTCAGGTCTATACTGTTTCCCGCAGTCTTTTTTTATATTCTCTGTGCACATGAAAACCACATTCGCAATCCCTGGGTAGGCCAATTTGAATTTGCATTTAGAGGCTTTAAGGATGAAAGGGGTTTTCTTGAAGCAGAGCACAGCAAAGCATGAAATTTGAGTCAACCAGACAGAAGACACACAAAAGGCCGCATGCACCTCTCAATTCACCCCGGCTCTTGGGCAACGGGATGATGTATGGGTCGAAAGGGATGGATTGCCAGAAAAGAGATGCATCGTGTGATTGACGGACGCGGACGGTGTGTTGCGGGCGGCAGGGAGTGTCATCTGGAGAGATAGGGTGCTCTGCTAAATTGCTTTTCACACAATTGACTAAGCAGGCTAACATGTAACCTTGGCAGGTTATCTGTATTGATTAACATACAGGACACAGGCAGGGAACCACAGCTGGTGATATGACGCACGGGCCCAGCGTATGAAATCCAGCAGAGTAGACTACCTTCAACAGCTGCGAGGAGATTTAGTTATACCTCGTATCGGCGGGTAGCCAGCATATTTTGTGCTTTTATATGTTAATGAGTAGCCATGGTCAAACATTCCGTCAGCTTGACTATTTCATGGCTTGAAGCGACTGGTTTTAAAACCAAAATGCGCTATTGTTCGAAATGGAGGGCGATGTTGAAGGATGGCTATATCCTGCAACTAAACTTCTCCAAACTATGACACAGCGGGCTTTGTTAAATCGCCTGTGCAGGACAGACAGCGAGGAATCGATGTGGACAGTCCGTCATGCCATGCGGATAATGGTAATCTGCAGCAAGCGAAAAAAACACAGTCTCATGTGAAGAAAATTCAATTCTTAATGTCAGACCGATCGACTATTCCTCTGTTGACTACTTCCCCGCACGTCTCTTCGCATCGATAACCATTATTTGACAGTGGGTGAGAATCTAACACTGACACACTGGTGCATCGCCAGTAGGTTAACATCACTTCTTATCGCCATACAGACAATAACTTATTTATCTTGATGTCAGCAATATGACCCATACATATTTAGTTGGAAATAGACGCCCTGATAGCATTGTGTTCTTGCATCAACAGGATTCTCAACAATGTAGCAAAGGGCAAGAGATAAAATGGGCTACAGCTATAACCCCAGTCCATTAAAGGCTACCAAAACAAAGATCGTGTTGTTAAATAATAAAAATATATACACACTTCAATGTGCATTGTATGTCTGATAAGCAACAAGGATTGCAATCCATAACAAACAGGTATGATTAGTTTATGATTAGTCTAGGCCTACTATGATTATTTCTAATAGGCGACACCTTAATTTTTAACATTTTAATTAGGCTACCCTACAAAAGGCTAACAAACATGTTGATACCACCACATTATCTCCAGTAAGCGTGGATATATTCATTTGCGAAGGTTATCTTCAAGTTGTGTGAGAGTCAGCATCTTTTTTAGTTGAAAGTGGACACAGACAGTAAACTTACCAATCCGACTGAAACTCTCGGACAAAGTTCTTCGCAACTTCTTCATTTTGCCAATTTTCTCGACAGGCTGCGAAGCTGGCAATAAGTCACACATTGCAATGCCTTCTGTGAGCTCAGCGTATCTGTTAGAACTAATGAGAGAGTTCAAACAAGGGATTTTTTCCTGCGCTGTACAGTCTCTTCTTTCTTTCTCTCTTCTTCTCCAAACGCTGTTGTAGTAGTCAGTGATGCATTCACGGTAAATTTGCTGAGGTGCTATTCGTACCGGGCTTCATATCCGAAATTAAAACGTTGTAATAGAGTGATAAAACTAAACACCTCCGGAAAAAAATATATAATTTGATTCGAGGTCGCTGCAATCGCTCTCCGTGAGCTGGAAGACTTGACCCCTTCTCTCCTCAGCTCCCTCGCAGTCTGGATGTCATTTTTGGGATTCTCTTTGGTCTAGGGAGGGGAGGAAAACACGCTCTGTTAAAACTCCGCCTACACTTCACAAGTATTGGCCAAGGACCATTGTAAAAAACAATCTGATTGGCTGTGTCAGCCGTCGATTTTTCCATTAACCGGCAAGCATCACTGAGTAATGTGCTCATGCAAAGGATTTCGAAATTCAGGTTGATAAGGGCAGGACAGAGGGACATTTTTTTTTATTTTTTATAAGGGTGAAGCTGGACAACCACACGCCTGTTTTGGTTAGGCAGGCGGTTGGAAAGTGTGACAAAGCACAACAAGTATTGGCATTTTCATCCTTATGCTTTCCCGATATCAGAATACCGTAAAACATGTGACAACCTGTAAAAAAACATGTAGGCCTACCTATTGACAACAGGATGGAACACATTTACTGTATAGGACAGGGTAGTCATAGGATGGGGTTTCAGTTGACCCCTTTTTCCAGTCTGTGAGAGGTTATTAATGTCTACCAGGTGAGATAATACAAGAGCTGTCACAATACAAACGGTTTACCCTCAAATACCCATAGCAATCCCTCTCAAATGCAAGAATGGGCGCATCCGATTGGCCTGACCTGTCATAAAAATGCACTACCATTAAAATGCACTGCTGCAGCTAATGCAGAGGATCTGACGCACAACTGAACAGAGAAATACCTATTTGCATAGTGCACCAGGGATGTAGTGGAGGCTAAACTCAAGTAAACGCAGTTTATCCACCTCTCAAAATAGTTTATTCACCAATTGAAACTTTTAACATTAAACAAATCACACTGTATTATCCCCATTTCCAAAATGTAGCCTACACTCGTCAAACCTATAGGAATCATTTAATACCATTGGTATTGTTATAAACATTAGACAATAACCTCCACCATCATCAAACATGTTCTGATTGCCTTTTTAAAAATCCGATACCGCATGGCGCAGTCCACCTTACCGTGATTACAGAATTCATAGTTTACCCAGCTCTTATTTTACCACTACACCTCTGCTGTGCACCAACATTAAATGCATGGGTGCCGGTGTATCTGTGGTGTGACCCAAACATTTGACACAAGGATGTTAAACACAACAGTCTTAAAAAGTTGCCATCTACAGTGAATACGAACAGGCCTTTGCGGATGGTCTGTAAGTAGAGCTTTACAATGATTCCTTTCCTACCTCCAAAAAGGACGCGGCGGCACCTGGCAGACATCTTTCCTACATCTTTCCTGCCAGTGTGCAGTCGACTAGGCTTGCTCATCATCATGACTTGACTACTGACTCGCCCTGACTGGCCACTTCTCCCTACATCAGAACATACTTATACTGACCAGAGATAGAGCATCTGCATTGCAAATTGCCTAGGACGGTTCTGCCATGGTTATACCAAAGCATCTAGAATACATTAGCATGTGGGGCCATGCATGCGCACATCTGCACACATGCACAGGTCAAACTTCAGTGATGCTGCACCTTCCACCAGAATACCAAATATGAAACAGCCATATCACAGAAGTATGGTGATGCCTTTTTGTAGCATATATTGTAACCAACGGGTTAAATGCAGTAGGCTACGTGAATAACAACTACTGTACGCTTAATACTGTACATCACAGTCGGAAGTATAGTAAGTATCCCCCCCGGTTGGTTAAAAAAATACATGTTTAAAAGTTGTTGTATCTGCATCTGACTAATACCAACGCAAATGTAGGCTATAATGGCATTAGACATTGGGTAGAATGTAGCCTAAGATTTGATTTACGATTAGTCTCAAAATGTATGGAGTCACCAGACGTGTTGAGAGGTCGAATGACACCAGCATAGCACATTACGCATCGTCAATGTACAAATAGGGAACCCTTAGAGCCTTTGTGAAGTAACAAAATAATGCAAACGCTTAAAGAGAGATGATAAGCCAAAGAGACCAAATGCATCGCCAGTTGCCACAGACAGCATTGAGTGCAGTCGAGCGTCCTGCAATGCTGATTGCGCGGAAGGATCACGTCACCAGGTCGTCCCCAATCCAACTGATATGAAATAGCAGCACCTCTGTCACAGATGGATCAACTTGTTCATATTTAAAAGGGCCTTTAGGCCTCCACATTCTGCAACAGTTTAGTGTCATGGGTGACCACGTACCGGCGCAAACGGCAAGAAGAAGGTCGTTAGGAAGACAAGTTACCCTCTCCCAATTTCACCGCAGCCCTAGCGGGTCACATTTAACCCCAGTGCGCCCGGAAGGCTCGGGCTGATAAATGGGCATTCGTTTTTTTATGAGGCTTCCAGCGGCTACAGGGTCAGGAGGTCTGTATTAAGGTGGGAATATGCCCATCGCTGGTATGTCATTAGGGATACGCTTTCACGCGCTAGTGGTTTTTGATTATCGCCGCTTTTCCTGAGGTGCTACTAGTTACATTACAGGAAGTCTGTATTGAAAACGTGAAAATACAGTTTCCAACGTGACACGTTATAGACAATAAAAAGAATCATCACCTCCATTTCTTACAGAACTGTAGGCATTCTCTTTTTCAGGGAGTTGATGGAAGAAAGAGCATAGGGTATTAAAAAGAACATCACGATGATGAAGACCACAAATCCATCAACAGGAGATGGCAATCTCCGAGTCCTATGCCTGTGCTTAAGTCATAAATGTAATGAAATCTCTACTCCACCAAGTTTTCAGTATAATTAAACAGTATCATCAGTTCGTTTTCAAGCTATAAATAACTGAAAGCCGACATTTGCAGACTTTGACAATGAAATTGTGTGTTTTTTTCACCTTTGAGCACAAAGGAAATGGTGAATAGAAAAAAGTGCTCACCAGACTTTAATTTTAAAACATGATCAACATTTTAATTAGGAAACAGTCAAAATAAGAGCATGGATTATTTTAAATACAGCTGGTGCAAAACTGAACTACCAAGGTGATGCTGAGAACAGATACATCCAATCATCCACCCATCCTCACACACGCACACACACGCGCATGCGCACACACACACACACACGCCAAAACAATTCAAAAAGCAAAACACAAAAGGTGACATGCAGAATCGTTTTTTTTTTCTTTCAAAATCTTGAGATCACCTTTCCTAAACAACGTCATCAGCAAGGCCATTTGCAACAGTCTTCAATTTCAGCAACACCTTCATTCAAAAAGTTAGCAGACAACAAACTAAAAGAAACACAGTAAGGAGAGATTTTTAAAAAAAAAGAGAGACACGCTAACTGGTGAATGGTCAATCAGGAACACCGGAGGCTGGGTGTGGCAGCAACCCCTCCCCACCTCCCAGTCAGAAAAAGAAAACAAAACAAAACCAGACTGGCTCCACTGGCACGGAGGCCAGACGGAGGCATGGCGGACGTCTGGAGAAAGTGTGCGGCCTCTCCCAGTGCTTTTCCTGTACCGCTGTGGCTTCTCTGCTTTACTCGTTCTCGAACTTGCTGTACGGGTGGTCGGCGTCGGGAACCAGACCTGCAGGGGGGACAGAGAGGAACACGAGGAGGAAAGACGTCAGAATGTGGCTCAGTAAGCGTGCGTCCCACTTCCCAGCCCAGTGTTAGCTCCCCTGCGTTCCTGTCAACGTCAAAATATGTATTCCCACTAAACTAACTAAAAATAACTCTTTCCTCTTTCATTTTGTTCATAAAACCATACATTACTACAAATAGTCCAGGCTTGGTTAAATGATTACCTCTTCATCATTCCAAGGTTATCAGGGTTTATCCCTAGAGGTTCAATTAGCAGGTAGGCAAATCATCTGAATGCAAGTCTAATTCAAAAGCATTCGTGAACTTTATGGAACCCCCTTGGTGGCAAAGCTCATTCGCATTCATTACACCCGACACCACAGCTAAGGCCAGAGGATGAGGCGCTGATTAAAGCCAGACGGACACTTCAGGGATGTTGGTATTTGCCCAATTCTGTGTCCACTCCATCCAGTATTTTGAAAAGGGTAGAAGTGGTAGGGTGGGTGGACGAGGGCGAGATTTCTAGATTTCTGCTCATGCCTCGCTAACGCTAGCCCCCTGGCAGCAGGTATGATGCATCAGCATGTCAATGGGCTTTAATCATGC
>NC_063201.1:22200722-22268222 GCF_017589495.1 Alosa alosa
TGTGAGTGTGTGTGTGAAAGCGCATGAGGAAATGGTACATACCATACTTCTTGCGGATCTCATCATGACGAGCCTTCCTGTCGACTCTCCTGCGAGGGGAACAGAGAGAGGCAGCAGAGTGACCACAGGGCAGGTTATGGTGACCACACATGGGAAGCGGTCATTATGTCATCAGTTTACTTTTAGAACAGGGTGGCAGCATGACACCGAGGACTATTATTACATTAGGTCAGTAGTTCTCAAACTTTTTCTGTCATCCACACGTTGGAGGTGGGGAATTTTTAAGCCCCACCTGACACCATCAACCCAGCAAAATGGATGTTAAAATATTGTTTTTGCATTTTGGTTTGATAGCAATAATTTTACGCTTAAAATTAATAATAATTTAATTTCTAGACTAGTTTCAGTTGGCCATGTGGCCCTTCTTGGTTTAAAACAAAGACACCCTCCCCTCCCCCAATGAAATGCTAATGTACTGGTTCTAAGGGCTATCAGGTCCACAAGACAAAGGATGATGCCTTGATATAATGTATCCATGTGTCATGAAATGTAAATATATTCATGTTTGGCATCATTGTAATAGTCTCAGTGCAAGGATTGTAATGATTTGATTGTGAGAATGTTTGGAACATTCTATAAGTGATATTTCTGATATATAAGATATTCTGTTATTCAGATAGGTGTGAAGTGGGTGTGAGTAGGTGTGTCTGATGCCAAGTGGAGAACTTGAGTTCTCCTGAGTTTTTCCTGAAGTTGGCCAGTCTAAGATTAATATTAAGTAATTATTCACCACAATTACTTTCAGGTTCAACGTTACAAATTCCTGCTGGATCAGTTATCATGTCATTTTAATATATATGTCAGTTTGTTTATGACACTTGTGTTTGTGCATGGCTATTTTGTTTTCAATCTATGATCTTCCTTGTCAAAAAAGAAAGGCGTTATTAAAGATAAGCACAAATATAAATACAATTCCTACTGTTGATTGTGCCACACCGGTCAAGCCTCTATTCCCCACTAGTGGGGCCCACCCCACACTTTGAGAACCTCTGCATTAGGTACATTTCATAGACTTGAGGGTCCAATTTCACGAGACAATAGCAACACACCCTGGTCCCAGCTGTAAATGTCACTGCACAAACTAGCATTTCCCTCTGACCAAAGCAATGTCCACTTCAACCTCACACATGACAACGCAAAAGAACACTACCAGTCTCTTTTGAGGAGTTTGTAGTGACAGGATGGACGATAAGGCGTGGATCACACTGACCTGTGGCAAACAGCAGATTTCCTACTGTTTGTTATGATTCAACAGCGGAACAGTTGGCGCGGCAGCGCTACGCTGGCCTCAAACAATTTGAGCGTTGGACTTGGACTTTAAAAGCATAACCTGAGGCTCATTCATTGTCAGTTTCGGCATCAGGACAGCCTCATCTGCAAAGCTTCCAGGGACGGGACAGACAGGAAGTGTGTGTGAGTGTTTGAGGGTTTCATCTGCAAAGTTTTCAGTGATGGGCTGGACAGTCACCATATGAGAGTGTTTATGGGACCCCCCAAACACACACACACACACACTCTGTCCTAGGGTGTTGCACGCGACTCCAGTGACCGATCCCCTGCCACAGCCCGGCTGCTCAGTGCCACACCTGTCACTTTGGCTTTGCACCGCGCTTTTCACACTTTCTGACTGTCAGCCATTATCGCCCACGCCACTCCCTGAGCATCAGCACTTCTGATGGCTGCACAGGACACACACAAGGGCGGGGGGGCAGGCACTGATACAGTGAGCGCACGGTCGCTCGCTCGCACACACGCACACACACACACACACACACACACACACACACACACACACACACACACACACACACACACACACACACACACACACACACACACACACACACACACACACACTCTCTCTCTATCACTCCATCTCTCACAGACAGAGACTCTCTCTCCATCACTCCATCTCTCACACACAGAGACTCACTCCAATTAAACACATATGCCTTTTTTTACTCACACACCCTTGGAGTATCTCACTCACTCCCTCACATGCTCTATCACACACACACACAGAAAGTGTCACTGATGCGTCATCTCCTTCTGTGGCATTCATTTCTCTATATAGAAAAAACAAATCAACGGTAGCACATATGTGCAAAGCATACCCACACTGCCATGTTCATCAGCATGTGAATTACTGTTGTTTCAGAAAACAAAAGCAGAGCAATGCACAACTCCTACAGTGAAGTGCTGCAGAGGCGCCGTGGCTTTGCCTGAGATGGCGCTGCATTATTTAGGAGGCAGGGTTAATGTCTTTGTTTAAATCTGCCCCACGCTCCCAGTAGACCCCTGTCTTCCACTCCCCCCCCACTAGCCTGTCGTAAAACAACAACAGCAGCGGTGTTTTTTCTATGGGGCCCTGCCTCACAGCCAGGGGGCAGGCTAAGGAACGTCTGTTCACACATCATCACTCTCTCCTAGCCCAGGGGGGCGGGTAGCCAGGCTGCTTTGTGCCGTCTTTTGTGCCGGGACGTAAATCCAGTCGGTATCCACACACACACACAGAGAGAGCCCGCTGTAAATCAGTCTGCTCTTTATGACCAGGTAGTGATCTGTGAGCAATCAACGCCACTCTACAGACAGGCAGCAGCGGCCTGGGTGCCATCTGCCTGATGAAGACGAAGACACACACACACACACACACACACACACACACACACAGGGCTTTTCTGCATAGCTATACACACCATCAACAAGTGGGGTGGAGGCAAGGATTACCATAAAGACAGAGAGAGGATAGAGAATGAGAGAGAGAGAGAGAGAGAGAGAAAGAGAAAGAGAGAGAGAGGTAGAGAGAGAATAATAGATTGATAGACTAAGGGGTCAGCTGGACACAGCCAGCAGATGTCTGCTGCAGGGCCTTAGGGAACCTGCAGCTGGTCACAGCTCAATGGGGTTATTGGCAGACGAGTGAAGCAACTTCATCAACAGGTGATTATCAGGTGAAGTCTCTCTCACACACACACATGTATGATATATCACACCCATGAGGGAGGCACAGACTGAGTAAACATTATAGGGTTTCTTCATGGTAAAATAGCCATTCTCTCAGTATGCAGAACAAGATTTCCTGTGATGGTTGGTGTGGCCCACTGGGAGCCAACCAGGGATGGACGACAGACTTAAGAAACTATATCATTATATTTATGACAATGGGAAAATAGTACCATTGACCACTGTTTTTTTTGGGGGGTCAGTTTGGGACCTTCCAAACACAAAAAAGTAAATTTAATCCTGACCATCATCAAAAATCGCCTTCCTGATCTACAGTTTGAACTCTGCCTTCTGCCATGCTTGCTCTCGTTCTGCTTGTGAGCTGCCCACCTTGCAGCGCATCTGTAACCATGTCATCAACTAGATCATTAACATCACAATATGATCAATTCATTATCATGGGCAGGAATTCTCCCCGTATATCGATAACGATATGATATGATGTGGCACGTCCCTCGAGCCAACTGTTCTGATGATGATGCAAAACTCAGCCTGGAGTAGTGTGTAAGAGGCAGGCTACACTGCTTTTAACATGCATGCACACACACACGCGTGCAGGCACGCACACACACACACACACACGCATTTTCTACCAGTCCACTCACCTGCACTAGAGGGACTTCTTTCATAGGGTGGATCTGATTTTGTAGTGAATTGCCACGGTGCCATTTAATGGCACCTGACTCCAGGTACCCAGATGAGGTGGATTTAAGAAGGCCTCACATCCCACATGTCTTCCTGCACTTTAGATGTGGAAACACTCTACTTCTCCACACACACACACACACACACACACACACACACAGAGCATTCGAGTGCACCCCACCCCTCCACACACACAAAAACACACAGCACCCACAATGCACCCCACCCTGCCCACATCTGTGCCATGGAAAATCCTTACGCGCCAGCGAGTGTCTAAAACGCCTCATTAGACTATTTCCTCCCTCCAGAAAGGCTGCTACACACAAACAGCCACATGTGGAAAATCTGCTACACACAAACAGCCACATGTAGAAATTCTGCCATAGAGCCGCATAAGAGACAAACTGGAGCTTTGCACGTTGTGGCCTGGTGTTTGTGCATTGTGGCTGCGTTGTGCATGTGCTTGCACGTTGTCTGGACGTTGTGTTCTAGGGTTTGTTATAAGCAGGACTTTGATGGCAAAAGTTCACTGTCCAAACTCAGATGCTGATATGCATAATGGAATGACCAACAACTACCCCGGAAGCCTCTCTCTATAGCAGAGAAACCTAGTAGAGGATTAAAGAACACCAGCTGCTGAATATCCAAAAACACCCACCCCCCCCTCTATTCTGCTGCATATAGTTTACCTTCTTGAAAAACACACATTTTACCTGGCATTAATCAAAAGCAAAACAAAGGAGTACCGTCACACCGGTGTGATGGGAATGTTGGGAAACGAACGTTCTAAAGAATATCTGGGTTTATTGAATTCAACATAGAATTTTAGAACTTTCAATTGTTGCGGAACTTAGAATGTTATAAAAAACCTACACCTTTAAGAGTTCACACAATATTAGTGTTGCACTCTCAAGTGTAAGTTCAAGGTCACATGCTAATTGTGCTTGCTGCTTCATTATGCTTTATGTCCACTAGTTAATGTGAGCGTATGTGGATGGTCAGAGATTTGAACTCTTACCGGTCATCTGAGCGCTGTCGGGCCTCCTCTCGTCTTCTGGCCAACCTCTCCTCATCTCTGTCAGGGCTACTAAACAAACAAACAAACAACCAAACATTAGCTACCCACCTCTGAATCTACAATATGCAGGCTCCTTAGGGAACATATAAAAAATGCTTCCTCAGCTTGTAGGCTTTGCGCTGTTTGTCAGCCCGACTATTCCGGGTTCCGCTGTGGCAAACCTGTCACATGATTCCCCGTCAGCTCTCCTCAGCTGAGCAGGCTTCTAATTTACAAACCTGACAACAGACATACTGCTCAACAGGCAGAGAGAGGTGCAACCAACACCTCGGTTCAAACCACTGGTCTGCATCCCAGGAAGCAAATGCCAATTAGCATTCCTGTTCTAAACTGTAAAGGTCACTTGGGTTGGCATAAATGAATAAATGATGTGTATGTAGAGGGAAGACACAACCAGAGGCAGGATGTAAAGCGTAAATGAGGAGTAACTCCGGGATATGAAGGGCGTCTGCTGCAGAGGTCAAGGTCGCGAGCCATCGATCTTATAAATGACCTTGTTCCTGTGGCTTCCAGCAGATGCTTGAGAAGCAGCAGGTCCAGCCTTGGGAAAGGATTGCGACAGGCTCGTTTGGATAAATCGTCGGCTTTAGGAGAGGAGGTGAAATAGCCCCAGTGTAGTTTTATCTGGGGCAGCAGTGAAAATGAATGTGGTGTGTTGTCGCATCGGGGGGTGGGGGTGTGTGTGTGTGCCTGTGTGTGAATGTGTATGTGTGTGGTGTTCGCGGTATTAATTAAGTGTGAGGGGAGAGCTAATGACAAATGAACAGATATGGAACTGCTTGACACGTACAGGGGAGAGGCAGGGAGCACACCTCCCAGCAAGGAGCAGCAAGGAGAGGCCAAGCGGCTGCGGAGAGTGAGCGGCGACGATGAGCGTGATTACACGTGAGTGTGTGTGTGACGGAGTGTGAGCGTGAGTGCGTGCTTGAGTGTGTGTGAGTGTGATTGTGAGTGTGAATGTGAGTCTGTTTGAGAGTGAGAAAGACTACATACAGTAGCAGATCATCTCTCTGTATCTTTCCACCTTCTGAGGGATTACAGACATCGATCGAGCGGAAAGAAGCCCACTTCTGTTGGTTGTGGCCAGCATTCCAGACACTGAACCTGATCAGTGCTTTTGGAGAAGCCACCGATTCCAATCGAGCTGCTTCAAGAGGTCTACTATGTTCACCATAAATGTCTAAGTGCTTTTGGTCATTGGTCACCTAGACACAAAAATGTATGTGTGTGTGTGTATGTGTGTGTGTGTGTGTGTGTGTGTGTGAGTGTGTGTGTGTACGTACATGTCTTGGTCTTTAGTGAGCAGTGTTCTATGGGGCAAGTGCAAGAGAATAGTTTTTGGGGCATATGGCCCATAATGAACAGATAATATTTTTAAATAAATACACATATAAACATCTACTTTACCAAGCAACATACGTTTCTTTGCACTCATCAATTAGTGAACTCAACTGTTTCAATTCAGACAATAACCTACTGTACTTTAAAGAAAAGTTGAGGACAAGAGTATCGGCTACTCTTTGATGACCTAATTTGACACATGATCATGTAAGAACCTCATCCTATTCCTGAGTGACGGGGTTTGTCCCATGGCTCGCATGGCAAAGTCTGGCCACAGCAGCATAACTGTGCAGAGGAGAGAGAGGCAGACACAGAGCTGAAGCCCAGAGCCTGGCCTATTAACATAATATGAGTGTGAGATGAGAGGGGAAGAGAGAGTGCAGCACTGTGTGTGTGTGTGT
Organism: Alosa alosa; assembly: GCF_017589495.1. NCBI lineage: Eukaryota > Metazoa > Chordata > Actinopteri > Clupeiformes > Clupeidae > Alosa > Alosa alosa. The sequence continues at coordinate 22,207,251 of NC_063201.1, forward strand.
GTGTGTGTGTGTGTGTGTGTGTGTGTATTTCTGTCAAGATTGATTGAAGTTGCGGCCGGGTTGATTTAAATATCATGGGTGGATGGCGCATCTTGCATACTATGGAATACAACCCTAGCAGCGCCCCTGCGTATGTGTGTGTGTGTGTGTGAGAGAGAGAGAGAGATGAGGACTGTACCCTGAGGAGCTCTTCCTGCAGCAGTAGCAACAGCAGCAGCAGACCATCACGCTCAGCAGGATGGTCCCGACCACTACAGCCATGGTGATGATCAGAGCCTCGAAGTTCACTGAGTGAGGGACACACACACACACACACACACACACACACACGAACACACTTGCAATTACTTGTCTCCAAAAGACAAACAAAGACTGACACACTATTCTGACGCATCAACAGTAAAACTGCAACCAGAGTGCCAGGTGAATCCTTAGAAAAACATAAGAGCTGAGACTGCTGTAGTGTTAATTTTGTCACCTATTTTTAATTTAGTCTTAGTCTTAGTCTTGTGACGAAATGTCCTTTTTAGTCTTTGTCATATTTAGTCATTCAAATATCATTTTTGTTAGTCAAGTTTTAGTCAACTAAAAGTCTCGTCATTTTAGTCTAGTTGTAGTCATAAGAAAACTAAAGGTATCTTAGTCTTAGTCAGTTTTAGTCAACACATTTTAGTCTTTTTTTTATAACAAATTATTTCTGATTACCATTTGAGTCAAATAGTGTTTCACACATCTCAATTTTCCAACAATATTGTGTGTCCACAGGGCTACTCGTCTGTTATAATTACTCATTCTGATTTTTTGTCAGTCAGTATGTTTACATGCACAGGTAAGTCGAGCTACAGTTGAAGAGTTCAGTTCTAAATCCGTCTGACCACTTTTCTTTTAAATGAGCATTTAAATTCAGTCTCCTATAGGTTTTTGCCTATAAATCGATATTTCAAACCAGGAAAGGAGTGGTATTTAGTGGGTTTAGAAGTTAAATTATTTGATTAGCGTATACTATGTGTGGAGAGCATCCCCTCACCATCTTTATCTCATTTTTGACATAGGTGGCATTTAGAGGCTTTTGCATCTGAACCCTTCAGTTATAGCTCGGCTGGGATTTGACCATAGACAGTAAAAGATTTGACTGGACCACTGTCATATAAAGAGACCAGTGTTTCTCAAAGTGTGGTCCGGGAATCTGGTGGTCCGCAAGCTATCTCAAGTGGTCCGTGAGCAGACGTGGTAAAATATAATATAGATGAGTTGTTTGCAATATTGAACCAACTTGTATGTAAAAACAGTTCTGCAACACTGTCTATGTAAGATTTGCCAGTTTAAATCATACAGTATGAATCCACACAATAAGCAAAGTGCAAAGACAATAAGCAAGGTGGTTCAGTGAGTAGGCCTATAGTGTAGACTAATTATAGGCTACTGTTGAAGTAGGTCTAATCTTTTTTTTTTTTAGCTAGGGCTAGTTAAGTGGTCCTGAAACTGAAAAAGTTTGAGAAACACTGTCGTGACCAAAGTATTAATGTTTTACTCCACGCTAGATGGCGATATGCTTCAAACACAACACATTCCCCAAACAGACTCTCCATCTTAGCCATAGCTAACTTGCTAGCTTAACTTTCCATATTAGCTTACTTGCTAGCAAACTTTGCATCATCAGTCTAACTAGTTAAATAGTTGACATTACATGATGAACATTTTCGTATGGACATTCTGGTGGATGTTAATTTGTATGAGAGAAGCTTCAACTTCTGGGTATGTAGCATTGTGGCATAAAGATTAGGTAGTTAGTTGGTAACTCTGGCAGAAATCTCCAGTGTTCTTGTTCCATGTAGTTTTCGTGTTGCAGCCATTAGGGTTGCAGCAACAGCACGTAGACTAGCCTACAGGAAAGCTGTTGCGTATGAACTCATTCGGAATATTTTGAAAACATAACAGCTAGATATTCTGTCTTCTCATTTTGTAGACGAAAATGAAGAGAGATTTTATCTTAGTTCTTATTTCATGCAAAACATTTTAGTCTCGTCTTTTTTCGTCAACAATAATTCATCTTAAGATAGTCTTAGTCAGTGTTTCAGGACATTACTGTCGTCTCGTCATCGTCTCGTCTTAGTCATGAAAAAAAAGGTTGTTGACGAACATATTTCCTCTCGTCTCGTCTGACGAAATTAACACTAGACTGCTGACAACTTTTGAAGGTCACTATCCATTATTTCATCAACTTCATATAGGTTAAATATCTTTTGCCATTTTGTTATTTTCACATCACATGGAACACAGAACAGCGCACAGAATAGATTTCCTGACTGAAAGTGCACTCTCAAAATGGCTGGCAGGGGAAGGTCACTGTTGAGCTTTGGTTTGTCGTATTGGTCAGCAGTAGAATGTAGTTCATTAATCAATTCACCCTACCAAACATTTTGCGAGGGTCATGTTGGATGTTGTTTCCGCCTGGATATACTTTAAAGGTGAACCATGCAGGTTCTTTAGCTTAATTTACCTTAACTTAACAGCTTCGGAGTCAATGGAATGGTTATATGACTTTTTTCGAGTTGAATGGTGGCTGTCTCACTTCCCCCTAGCACATGTGAGCAGGAAAACCACCCTTGCAACTTTGGGCCGGCAGGCCGACGGCCTCAGTGTCAGGAAGTACAGTACAACGAGTGTAACAAATTGCTTTACTGCATTTAAATGCACATACACGCCAGGCACTGGCTAGAACAAGGTAGCGATGGAGTTTCTCAGACATGTCATGACAGAGCCAGCGAAAAGAAGCAAAAACCGAGAAAACAGCGAAGAAATTGCCAATATACTCCATAGTTTGTCTTTAACTTCACCATAAAACTATTTTTGATTTGACTTGCAGAAACCGAAGTAGTCTTGCCAGGAATGCCTTTGCACATTAATGTTCAAGACAACAGGGTTGTGCACAATTGGAATTGCAATTCTGCTTCCTGTTTGCTACCTCAATTGAAATGCAAGTGAAATTCAAGAATTGAATTGGAATCAAAGAGCCAGTTTCAATTCAATTATGGAATTTTGCACAAGCCTGCAAGACAACATTGTTGTGGTCATTCCTGTGCTGCAAAACAATTGTCTCCAAATGTGCCCCCCCCCTTAGGGGGTCAGACACACACACACACACACACACACACACACACACACACATAAATAAGGAAGTAGCCTAAACTGTAAATGCTACGTTATAGAAGCTGTGTAGAATGCACACTGAACCCAAGTACTGGAAGACACAGTGTGAAGCATTCTATTGCAAGTCCAATGTTGCCATCTGCTGTTTGTAAGTTGATGTTACACCATCAGAAAATAATCATTAATCAGTGGGGCTTCATTCAATCCCTTTTTGTTTGAGAGCCTGGAATGCAGAGAAAGTAGGTTTATTAGGGCAGATTCTGGACAAATCCTTTTTGTAAGACCTCAAACAAAGGGATTTGTTTGATACATTACTTTCTGCTCTACTTTGACATCAGACTGAAAGCAAACGTTGCCATGTTGAGAATATACAGCATAGTGCTACTTCTGTAATACATTTCCCTTATGACTTGTGTAGGGATGTTTTAATACCAGAAATGTAGAAGTCGATACCAATACCAGTGAAATCAAATAGACAATTCTCCATACCCTAATCGATACCACGGTAAAAAAAAAAAAAAAAACATCTCATGGTTTTATGCTTAGTTTCTCAATAAATGTGATGATGTCCCAAGATTTCTCCATTTCAATCGTTGTAATTTCACCTAAGCCTACAATGATTGGAAGAACTGAAAATAGCCTACTGGCTATACACAACAAAACTAAAAGTCAACATAATACTCTGCATAATCGTATTGATCACAGGGAACACGCCTAGTGAAATGTATACAAAGGTGTGAGGTGCTGGCATCCCATCATGGCTGATCTGTTTAGTTCAGTTAGACAGAGAATTTGATCAGATTTCTAAGACAGGGCTGAAGTGCCTTTTGATAAATGTCCAGTGTTCACTTGCCTGCTTCCCTGGCGGTCACTTAAACTCCTGCATTAACTATCCTCTGATTACCATGTAGTCATAACTAATATTTTAATTTAATTAAAAGACAGTGATTATTTTTACTTCATGGCCTCCTTTTGCAGCTTGAATGTCACTCCATGTGTAAGCTTTGGACCAAAGTGTCCGCTACATGGACAAATGTACCAGTTATTCTTGTGTGCTTTGGGACACACAAAGAAAACACCAAACAGCTGACAATCCTTAGATGAGTTCAAGTAAATTCTTGGACCAAGCATTGGTTCTTCATATGATATTTGTTTGAGTAATGGCTGAAGGCCCAGGGGAAACCTAATATAGCATCAAATAAAGCCTCGGTTTCTATGTCCCTAATCGAAAGCCAATCCTGACCTAGATACTTTCCTTTCTGAACTGCTGCCGTTCTGCTGACGACACAATGAAAGTTTAAAATCCAATTTGCTGGCGCCCAAATCCTCCATAAACATTTGTGTGAGTGTTGCAGTCAGCACACAGCGAGCATACTGAGCAGCACCATGCAGCGGCTCGAGCGATGGCCAGCTCAGACTTCCTGCTGGGCTGGGTTCACAGCGTTCGCCACAAAGCCTAGATAAACACATCAACAACACAGCGTGAAACCACCGCCAGCAATCAGCATCTGGTCGCGTTGGCTTGATATGCTTAGGCCGCAACTGTGTGAACCCCTAGCACATGTTCTGCATTCAAATGACTGATAGGACCATAAACCCGTCTAACCCCTTCATCAGGCATAGCCTAGCCCAAACCATTCATTCTATTCTAATCAAAAATGTGATTAGTAATCTCTGTGTAGATACAAAGATTTGTCCATAGGCCTGTGTAAAGGTTACAAACACAGGGTTCAGTGTGGCTCATGTTTAGCAAAAGGGAACAGCCAGTTTGATTGACACATTCAACTAACTAGTTTGCACTGACACATTTAAGACTCTGGTCAGTGTTTGCGGTCTTGAAATGAGACTTGAAAATAGCATTCTTTTTTTCATACATCATTTTCACAACCCACATGTGCACTCTCCTCCCCATTTCATTTAGTTTTGTTCTTGATGTTACTTTACTTGCAATTACTTAGGCTAATTCATTTCCATAGGTCTCTCAATTTTCTGGTCTTGTTTAAGCTTCCAAAAATGCCCCATCTTTACTTTTACTAATTTCTGACACATACAGTAGGCTAAATAAATAAAGTGTTGATAAAGTTAAAGATAAAGTGTTGCATTATTATGTCATCTCAGAACAAAAATGAAACCAAAAGAAACCAAAACCTTCTTTCAGTTTTTGTAACTTGTAGTCACAAAACAAACCCAACTCAAAAACCCCCCCTCAAACCCAACTGTCAAGCCAGGCTGAGAAAAGGCTAACTCAAGTTCACACGCCTTAATGACCAGGGCTTCAAACATAAAAGAATGAGAAAACGTTTGCATCCCTATCATTAAACAGTCTGTCTGTGTTGTTCTAAATCCCGCCCCCACAATGCTGCCTCGATGCCAACGTCATGCTCAGGTGAAGCAAGGGAAGTTTAAGCATAAGCATCACGCTGGATGGTATCAGAATAAGTAAAAGTTGCTGTTTTTTTGTGGTGTAGACCAGAAACCCAGGGGCAGTAGACCTGAGGAGGTCTCGTGGAGGTTAAATCAAGCACCATGGCTTTGAATTGATAATGGGGAAGCGATTAGCCTTCACAAGCCTTAATTGGCCTGGCTTTGGCTCGACGATGGGGAGGGGGCTATTGTGTCATAGTCTGTATGATGTGGGCAACAGGCTGTGCCATGTTTACAATTTAGTATTGGACACTTGTTTTCACCATTTATACAAAACCATTAGGGATGCAACAATGCACCATGAATCGGCTAAAAATCGATACAAATTTGTGAAGATTACAACCGTTTGAGATAAAAATTTAATTGCGATGCAAATTTTTAAACAAAATAAGGCGTAATTTGCTTTTTATTTCACTTGTTGAGCTGTAATTGGGAGAAGTATCCATGTCCAAAGATTATTCTAGGCGGGGCCTATGTCTCCTATGCATGTTCTCTGAATGCTAGGCTGTCTAGGGCTTTATTTTAACGATCTGAAACGCATGGTCTGAAAAGGTGTGGCCAGTCCAAAATTGCTATCTTGACGGCGTAAAAAGTTCAAAAGGGTTGTTCTTATGTTTCTTAAATCAGTCATGGGTGTGTTTTGTGTGCAACATCCATTAAACCAATGAGAATGTGACATCTGTCATTCCCTATCAGAGCAAGGAGCGCAACATCAAACAGCGCGTTGATATTTTAACAGTCAGCTCATCTGAAAGAATCTGCTTGCATGTAAGACCGTGTATGCAACACCATGATTCTACTAAATCTTGCTTTACTAAAATGTGTGTGTGATTAGTTGATTATTGCTGATGCATCTGCACTCATCTATTACTTGAACTCTCTCAAACTGAAACTAACTTCACCATGGTCTCATAAGTGAAGACAAAACCGTTTTTAGTTATTTACTTTCTCTATTGACTGACTACAAACGAAAACATAACCTGAAAAAAGCATCAAAATAAAGTACCCCAATAATGCTCGAATGACTGAATAAAAACCCCGGCTTTTTGCTAGGTTTTTCTTGGTCAGTGGCCTAATGATTTTTTTTATGAGTGTAAGACAGCAATTTTTGGATCATGCGCCTGACCACACCTATTTTTTTTAATCGACACACCCATGAACGCAATGATCAATTGAGCTGGAGCGCATGACAAAAAATTCATCACTGCCTTGGGTGTAAGACAGAAACAAGACTTCCGTTGCGCTTGGCGCCATGTTGGGCCGGTCTAAGATAATCTACTGGATGCCTACATTTCCCTCCAGATCAATAAAGCATTTATTTCTCTCCCCTTAGCACCAGCAAGATGGTGCTGTACTCACCCCAGCAGACTCCCCATCGTGCCTGGGACAGGCTGCACACTGAAGATGGTGGTATAATGGAAGACACCGGATAATGGCTGCATGTGTTGTTGGTCATGCACCAAAGGCACTAGGGAAGAGGGAAATGTTTATTTGTACTATTCATTAGTGTTAGCAGGAGGTAAACACAAATATGAGGTGAATCATCATCAGATCATTAAACACCTCTAATAAGAGCTTACCGTTACGTTGGCAAGACAGTCTTCACATGATGTCCGGACATTGCAAGCTAGTGATAAAATGTGAATAAATTACATATTGTTGCAATGGTAGCCTTCACTTTGTAAAGACATTGCCTTATAATTTGTTATTGGGAGTCAGCCTTTACAGGGAACATAGCCTAACTAAAGGCTTCTTTGCTTCTACCTGATACACAAGGTAAGCGAAGTAGATATGTGGATAATTTCCTCATATTACATTGTATACTAGGCAGCAACATGCCTGAAAACAATTTGGCAGCTAAAATTATTTAGGTCCAACATCAAGTGCATTATTTCTTGACTCAACAGCTGAGAGCGAATGGGCCTAGACATGCCTCGTGACAGGACTACAAAATCCCAAATATTTCAAGTCTAATTAATCTGCAAGTCTTTAATCTCAACAGCACTATAGTTAGGCTACTCATGAAGTTGCTATTTACGCAGCTTCAGCAACAAAGATGAATATGGCAAGTGTGCACTTTAACTTTCAGTATTCAATTCAGTGAATAAATTCAACATGCAACGTCTCATCCTATATCGACAATTTAACAACACATATGACCCATTATCACAGCAAGAGTTAAGATGGTAGGCATTCCTATTAGCCAACTTTTGAAGGTTAGTTAACATAGCTGACTGGTGTTAAACTCAATTGGTTGTCCCAATCAAACAAGGAAGGTAAGGTTAAGACATTAACTGCATTAAGGCGTGATGCATTTTTGTCAAGACAGCTCTCTTTAAACAGAACAGCATGGTCAACAAAACAAAGCATCGCTGCGCCAGTCAGCAATCAATAATTTTACAAAAATAACGAAAACCTTACGCTTCTGAACAGGTGTTGGAGATGTCGGAGACGGAGTCACACAAGTTCCTTTTTGAACAACAGCGCAAATAACAACAATGAATACAACAAACGTCGAACTGCAGGCTCCTTGTGTAGGCATACTGTGGGTATTTAATCCAAGGTGTTATTGATAGTGGTGGTTTACTTGATAAATATCTCGCAAAATGATAACAAAAGTTTCCCTTTCCTTAATCTGGAATGACGACGTTTGATTGTTGCACACACTTCCTGTTTCCTGCTTTTGATGTTGCCGAGTGAGAGGATTTAAACTCAGAGCACTAGTGCCCCCAGCTGTTCAGGCGAAGGCAATACACAAAATCCATTAGCCCAAGATGTTTGCAAGATGTAGGCTACTGGTGATAAATTACTTTAATCCATGGTGATGAGAAAATGACATGCGGGCAAGTTTTCCCTGTGACAACATACCCTCCATGTTTTATGAATTCATACAGGCCTAGTCATAATATTATCATTTGCCTTCTAAAGAAAACATAGCCTATGACCAGAGACTTTCTAACGAGGAGACAAAGCACTTAGAACAGGGGTGTCAAACTCATATTAGCCTAGGTAGTGGGCCAGATTTGTTGGAATGAGACCTTGTGGGGGCCCGTCATTGTCATGGTCATTATCATTTTTCTGCATGGGTATCAAAGTGTTATTTGATGATATCACTTATGAGCAAACAAGTACAAATAATGTGCTGCTGTCATATACTGCCATTTCTCTCTTGAAATGCCCTACTCCCATGTTAGTTTCTCAGCTTCTTCCTTCCTGAGGATGGTTTGTAGTGTCAGGTTTAATCAATGATTCATATCATAGAGATATTGTTCATTGTTGAAGACAACTGGAGGTGAACTAGCCTAGAAATCTAGACGCACCCTAGCGGCAGCAAATTACATTTGCTTCCAGGGCTAGTCTAGCAACTCTCCGTTGGCTTATGAGCTCGAAAAATTAAACTTCTATCAGGCCAATCAAATTGTGTATAGAGTCGTTAGGCGGGCTTAACATAATGATTGATGGATTGAGTTGCAATGGTTTGGCTTCAATTCCCTGCTACTTGAAAACAAAGAAGATGGATGTTGCTGTTGGCCAACAGTGTGACACGAGTTGCAGAGGGAATTTGAAAGACAACCGATTATCCCGCCCCTCGGACTGAGCACTGCGAACAGTGAGTGCCCAGACCCTACATGTTAATGTGGATCTGGCTCGTCAGGCTAGAGGTGAATATCTTTTTTTCTAATTTTCCCTTCCTACCTAAAACATCTGGGGGGCCGTATAAAACCTGCTGGCGGGCCTGATCTGGCCCCCGGGCCTTATGTTTGACACACCTGACTTAGAATCTCCCATAGAAATGTATGTGGTTAGTTCATAACGCAAACATAGCAGTCGTCTACACATATTCCCCCCCTTCCGCCGCCAAAAGTTGACATGTGAATATCGTGCCAATCGTGTGGTGTGTTGTGAATACATCGTGCCAATCATGTAGTATGTTGTGAATACATCGTGCCAATCATGTAGTATGTTGTGAATACATCGTGCCAATCATGTGGTAGGCCTATGCTGTGAATAGCCTACATCGTGCCAATCATGTGTTGTGGTCTCGCAGCCCGAGCGAGGTTGGTGTGTAGTGATTCGTGTAGCATTGCGCACACGCAGTTCTACCCGAAATAGATGCCAGTTAAGTGCCCAAAAAGCGTTGCAATATGGCCGCCGAGTGGAGGGACTTAAAAGGACTTTGGTATGACATGTTGTCACTTGTTCTATTTGTCATGCAACAAGGTTATAATTAACTGGATTCAGACCCGCCTACATGCCCATGTCCACTTCACAAAATGCTTGCTTTAGAAAAACCTTACAAAACAAAGGGCTCAATTTACAGTAGGTCTGCTTCACACACCCAGTATGCCTACAGACACATATAGACCTACACACCTACACGCCTGCATTTTTCCAACCTGTGCTATATAAATACTTTTGTTACCTATGCTATATAAATACTTTTCCAACCTGTGCTATAAATACTTTTCTGTTAGAACACATTTGTTTCCCTTGCATGTGTTCATTCAGGTTAAATACCATCATGTCAGCTGATTTTGTGTGTTTTCTTAAAAAATAAAATAAAAAAACATTGACCCACATCTGCCATCTACTGCTGACTATGAGACATCATGACATAATATTGCAAACTTTAGATCCTCCTATCTTGTGACTGGCAGACCAGAAAATCTTAAGGGTTTGTTTTGTTTGTCTTTTTAGGAAAACCTGATCAGAATATTCATGAATTATAAAGCTCTTGTGGCCCACATTCTTAAATAATCTGCTACAAGCAACCCATAACATGCGTTTTTAAATGTTATCTGCAAAGACTCTTGTCACAATATTGTCACAAATGTCCTGTTTTGACATAAATGCTCCCCTTGGCATTAATGTGATATTCATGAATTATCAAGTGTAACTATAGCCTACTAATATATCAATCTCCTACTCATTTCCTCCATCTTTATTTGGATTACCGGTAAATACCATATTGAAATGTTGTGAAGTGTGTTTCAAAACAATTCCCTAGCTCTAAGGAACTATTGTTAGTAGTGCTATTTAAAGATCACACTGCCATGATATACAAGGACACTAAAATGGAAATCACTGACGATGTTCACTAAGCAGGAGGACGACTGAAGCAGATTACACATTCAGGAAACTGCAGCGTTCTTCATCGTGACAGCTGTCTTCACATCCAGACGAGGTGATGCTGCTGGTGCAGACAAGGAGATGCTGCTACTGTTGCTGCAGATGAGGAGACGCTGCTGCTTAACGATTTACATGGTGCTTTACCTTTTAGTCTTGCACATCCTAATGTGCATTATATTACTACATACATTTGGAGATAACAAAATAGTGGCCTAAATGGCAGTGGGAGAGATTCCATTTTTATTTTGTCGTAAAGGCCGGTCTCAGAGTACTAGTAGGAGGAAGCAGGAGGCCAGTGGAGTGGACGTGTGGGTGAGTCTCAGAGGAGGAGCCTGTTAAATGTGCAGCGTGGGGTGGGAGGGTAGTGCATTAACCTCACCGCCCAACACTGCGACAGGTGCAAGGTGTGCTGGTGCGCTTTCATACAGCACACACCAGCATTTGTATGCCCTTGTTTATGAACACAGTCATCTTGCCAGACCAAACTAATTCGCTTTTAATCCAAAATCTATAACACCTAGCAGCACAGACACTCTTCCAGAGACCTGGGTAAAAGTACTGCTAAGCCATTGTGAATGTGGACACATCACCCACTACAATGCAATAGTTACCTACTACATAAATAGTACATACATTCACTACCTTCCCAGGTTCCCTCTCAGCACAGCATATACCTCTAGGACCAGTCATCAAGGCAAAAGGATTTCAGTTCAGCCACTAGATGGCAGCAGAAGAGTATTACATCCCATCAGACAGGCAGAGCACATGTTTTTCGTTGAGCCTTGGATTCTTAGTCCATTTATCATGGAGGCTGGATGGAGAGTTTTTCTGATGTTACGTATAAGAGCTCTAGAACTAGGCACTTAGACAGCCAGGCATGTTTTTATTCTCATGCAGGATGGTTACAACTGTGTGACAGAGAGGAAAAAAGAGAGTGAGAGAAAGGGAAGACGCTACTATGAAACACGGTCTTAAAAGGTTGAGCACTAATTGGATGTACTGTATGCATGTACTGACCAAAGGAGATAAAGAAAGCTAGACAGCCTATGTCAAAATCTAACGGACTGTGGTGATTCTGTCGGAGTGTGAGGACGTGTCGACACTGATCAATCACTACTGTGAACAGATTAGAAATGCTGTCACTAGCGCTTCAGAGTGTACAGTACATGACGTGGAAAACTCTCGCACCACAGATGTGACTGCTGACACGAAGACGGACCGAAAGAGGGAAGGGCGGAGAGAGAAAATGTGATGCGGAAGGAGGAAGAAACAAATGAGGAAGGCGAGGAATAACAAAAACAAATACAGGGAAGCAAAAACAAGCTCTTAAAAACAAGCATTTTTCAGCACACATAGCCGATGCTGGTGTGGAGGACTGTGGTATGTACTCCTACTCAGTTAGAAGCAACAGAGTAAATGGGGTCTGCTCCTACTCAGTTAAAGCAGAGCATCCACTAACAGCTCAGGCTCTGTCATCTGCCCCCTCATCACCTAAACATGCAGGCACACAAACACACACACTTTCTCTGTCTCTCTTTCTCTCTCTCAAAACACACACACACACACATGCACACACACATGCACACACACTCTCTCACTCTTACACACACACACACACACACACACGCGCGCGCGCGCGCGCGCACACACACACCACCACCACCACCACAATCAAGTCACTTTGGTAATTAGGTGCTCCATCTGCACTGCGCCAGGTCCTGTTTTGTCTCTGCCTCTCTCAGAAGCACTCGGCAGGAGTGGATTCACAGGCCCGCCGGCAGCCGTTATGCCCCCACGCACCGACGGCACCAGGCTAACTATAGCCACACCACCTGCAGCAGCAAGGCGAGTAACTGGCAAAGAGAACCGCAGGTGGCTGCCGCCAAAACGGCTTAACCTGGAGCCACGGACCATAGATCACAGTGGCCACAAAGGACGTTGAGAAAGTCAGAATGAGCTGAATCCTGCTAGTAATGATACGATGTGGAGGATTTTTTGTTCGCCTGTGTATTGTGATAGTGGAGCTAGTGGTACCATTCTCTAGCTGGTCATGTCTATTGAAAGCGTGATGGCAACAAACGCCAAACAGCTGCAGTGTTCCGACAGCTGTCCATGCTTAGGTAAAAAAAGTAGCAAAAACATGATCATCATCATTATCATCTAGGGTATGTACAGTGAATACAAATCTTTGGCTGATTATGTGATGTGCATACCATGTGAAATGCTTTGTCTTCTGATGAAATTGATTTCAATAATAATCACATAGGACATATTGAAACACGTTGAAAATACAGAGTATAGAGTTGGAAATAAATAGTTTTCAGTCAAATGAGAATTGCATCCATTGCCACTGGGCTCGGGATCACATTGGACAGCACGAAGAGGCAGCAGCGATAATGCAAAACACAACGCCCAGATCATAATAATTCAAAAGAAGTTCTCGTTCCTAAGTTCCACGAACAGTCTATGCTCACAGTATGCTTCAAAAGTTAAACCAAGTTCTTCGCTGTCTAAAGAGAGAACTCGGGGTCGAGAGGGCTGAAAGAACCACGTGCATTCAGGTCTGACTTTTGTCCTCATCTCACCAGCACTCTATAAGTGAAACAGATTTGTAAAAAGGCTCTTATGGAGACAGGTGCACAGTAATTCGTTTTCGGTGAATCTTTGAACGGTCCACTGCAGTGTTGTTCTCCCTCACACACACACACACACACACACACACACACACACACACACACACACACACTCTCTCACTCTATATTTCACACAAATGCTCTCTCTTCTCTCATTTCTTGTTGCTCTGACTGTTTGGCCTTAAGGACCTGCCATTGCCTTTGATGTTCTTCTTTTCAAACAGAAATCCAAGGCAGCGGGGGCCATTTTTGGTAAAGTAAATAATTTGTAGCTCTAAGAGAGAGGGATGGGCACCTTAGGAAATGCTGGTTTGAAGTAAATAGTGAGCAGCATGCCATCTGAAGCAAGTCCGCCACACTAACAAGTTTTCCTCCTGTTGAAAATAAATTTGCGCCCGCTCGCTTCTGGCACATCAAAACTCGCCAGATATTAGTGTGCAGTCCACGTGGTCGTCTACACTCCCTCCAAATCGTCGCCTTTGCCTGCTTTTACATTCCTTCTTTCTCACGCTTTTTTCTTTCTCTCGCTCCTCCCTCTCTCTTCGTTTCTCTTGCTCTCTCCCCCTTGCTTTCCCTCCTCTCTCTCTCTCTGTCTGTCTCTCTGCTTCTCCCTCGTCGTTGCTCTCTCTCCCTTTCTCTCTGTCTCCTCTGGCTCAGTGGTGTGTTTCTCAGAGATAAGGCTCTTGCTCATTTCACACATGAGTGGCAGGATGGAGTGCTGGGTTTGGGGTGGGGTTGAGGAGGGAGGGTAGAGGGGCGCCCGGACTCGCACACAAAACTGGAGCCTCATTCTTTCCCTCTCTCTCTCTCTCTGTCTTCTCTCCATCTCTCTCTTTTTCTCTCTCTTCCCCCCTTCCATCTCTCTCCCACTCGCCTCCACTCCTCTAAAGCAACACAAAAGCCCCAATTGCATCCCCCATCCTGCATGGCTACAGGGCTGGGAGCTAGCGCCATCTTTCTCAGGTGCTGGAGCACAACCTGTGTGTGTGTGTATGTGTCTCTGTGTGTGTGTGTGTGTGTGTGTGTGTGTGTGTGTGTGTGTGTGTGTGTGTGTGTGTGTGTGTGTGTGTCTCTGTGTGTGTGTGTGTGGCTGGCACGCTCCCCCTTCTCCATCATCGCTCATGCTCCATGTGTTTTTTTTCCCAACCAGTCCTGCATCCACAGTGGCAGGAGTCAGCAGGGACAGAGCAATAAGGAGCTAAGAAACACCTGTTAGAACGAACACACAAACATCAAACATGGGACATCTTGGGGGACAGGTGTGTAGGAGACGTAGCGTTTGTAGCGTTCCGGTTGTGCCACATATCATTAGCCTGGGCAGCAAACAATACCAGTATATCTGTCATCATTTCCCTTCTAGTCATGAGAATAGCACGTACAACTCACTTGTCTTGATTGATTTTTCACCATATGCACATACACAGCAGGCTTGTGCAAAATTCCAGAATTGAATTGAAACTGGCTCTTAAATTCCAATTCAATTCTTGAATTTCACTTGCATTTCAATTGAGGTAGCAAACACAGGAAGCAGAATTGCAATTCAAATTGTGCACAACCCTGATACACAGAGAGCTATACAACACACCTTAATCTTATTGCACCCCCCCCCATGTTGAATCTGTGTTGTCACCATCTCTGGGGTGGGTAGGGTGGTGAGCTGACAGTGAGGTACGAACAGCCCCACGGTCCACTGGCCTTGTCACCGTGGCCCTGCTCATGAAAGGACTTAGTCATGCAAATAGAAACTAATGAAGAGCTTTTACTCATTTAAGCGGGGACCTCAGGAGTCCTTTTTGTCTCGGCGGAACGGGAACTGTCTGTTCTGACTAGCGCCCAGCTATAATAAGTGGAGGAGCGGAGCGTAGGGCAAGAGACAGAGACAGAACCAAGAGAAAGGGAGAAAGAGAGAGAGATAAATAATATAAAGAGTGAGAGGAGTGTAGCACAGAGACAGGATGAAGAGAAAGTGAAAGTGTGTGTGAGAGAGTGAGAGATAGAAGGAGAAAGAGTGAGTTTTACCTAGCAGCAAGTGATCAGAGAGTTTCGTAGAAAGACACAGGTTCATCAAAATGCAGAACTCCAAGCCAGTGACTCAGTCAGCTCTGTGGTCACTCATAGATTCTGAAAGGAGGTCTCAGCCCATTGAAAGATATGACCGTTGCATTCAGACGTGCCCAGTTCTGTTCTGCCACATGGTTTTGCCATATAAAGAGCACAGAGCAGCAGGAATGGATTTGATTGGCTCCTGATGGTTCCAACTCCCCTTCCCTGGTGCTTTCCTAATGGAATCGCAGCGCTGGATAATACCTGTGGCGTGGCACTGGAAATGAAAATGTGTTGGGTTCCCCAGCGGACGTCTGGGCAGCCGGAGGGAAAACACTGGGGTCGGGCCAGAGTGAATAAC
This sequence comes from Alosa alosa, assembly GCF_017589495.1. NCBI lineage: Eukaryota > Metazoa > Chordata > Actinopteri > Clupeiformes > Clupeidae > Alosa > Alosa alosa. Next base: position 22,222,992 of record NC_063201.1, read on the forward strand.
ACTGGAGAGACTTGGGGCAGAGATGGGATCAGTAGGGGGGCTCTCAGCCATCCTGGCTCAGCTTGTAATGGAGGCCATAAACAGCACCAGGATCAATGTGTCCAGGACGCGCAGAGGCCACGGGAGAGGTGCGGTGTGTGTGTGTGTGTGTGTGTGTGTATGGAGGGGGGGGGGGGGGGGTTTGAGAGATGGAATCGAGCCAGGCACACCTAATTTCTAACAGAGAATGACATCATAACGACACACTACTCTTTATGATCCTGCAGGAGGTGAGACAGCTGGGGAGACAACACTGATCCATGACAGCACACACACACACACACACACACACACACACACAGAGTAAACATACACACACCACACACACAGGCACACACACAAATTGAGACAGGATAAGTCATAGATGCCGATAAAGTCAGGTGTCCTGTCCCATTTAAAACTGCAGTTGGCAAGATTTTTTTGATCATAGTCACTGAATCCGTCAGAACAACGTAAATCAGCTGGTTTTAGAAAAAATCCGCACTTCTACCTCCACGGCCTGTTATTTGATTTGCAAAATTCCACAGCTCCCGGTTGTTCTGGTCCAATCAGAGCAGGGCTGTGTGAGATCTGACTGTCTGGTGCAGTCTGGTGTGCACTGACGAGCACAAACTCGATGAGAGGGTGCTTGGTGGTAGTGGGGGAGGGGCATGAGAGCTGTAATCATTTAAAATTTTGTCCCCTTAATCTGTCAGACTTGCCAACTGCAGCTTTAAGGTCACCTGAGATGTAATTGTATGAATGGTGTTACAAGGAACTCCTCCTACCCACTGCCTGTCACTTCTGTTATTGATTTGAAATGTCTGGTTTGAATCGGCAATCTATCTTAGGTTCTTTCAACCACACCTGGTGGACACACACACACACACACACACATATACACACACACACACACACACACACACACACACACACACACTCACAAAATGTGCTCTCATGTTGCTCTCTCTTGGTGTAAAATAGAAGGACTAGTCCTCCACTTACTCCACTTTCCTTCCCCTCTCTCTCTCCTCTCCATAGGGAACATTGTAATTGGTTTTTGAATTAGGAAACAAAGGTTTCTTATGACAAATACTATGCAGCTATGTGGAAATCATGTCTTTTGTGAGCACAAAAGGCCTGGAAAATGGAAGTGGGGATGCCTCCATGCTCGTAGGGAGCTTAAAAACTCTGAGGACCAGGGAAAGAGGCAAACACCCACGTGTGTAATTACCGTCCTCGTGGATCCATTCCATGGGGGTGGGATGGTGTGGAAGCAAAAAACGACGACAAAAAAAAATCAATTTCTGCCATTCACCAAAGACTGGACCAGCTCATGGACTCAAATGTTGCGCCGATGCGTTTCTTGTATCAGGCAATTTTGATTGTCCATCTCAGTTTTTGTTGTGTTTAATTTCGGTCTCAGGGTCTTTAGCAGACTTTCAACAACTGGGTTTATTGCAAGAGCCCATTATTTCAGGTGGCATAATTGCAACCATCAATTGTTTGGGCCTCTTTTTCTCCCAAATGATCAATTCGACAACAACAAGAGACAAGCAATCAGGCCAGGCTTTTTCAACTGCTGTGATTAGCGAGACTCAGCGCATTTGTGCCAAAGTGTGGCTGAACCTGTGAACAACAACAACAACAATATCAGTAACAACAACGGGGCATTTTATCATCTGTGTGTTGCCTTGGTGAGCAGACGGACTGCAGCACTTTGTAGATTGAACCTGAACGTGGAAGGCGAGGCGCTGTCTCGCAGGCACAAAGCAATATGGCACTCAAGACCAACTTGTTTGCTTCTTCCCCTTTTTCCTGCTCGGTTCTCTCCTCCTCCCTCTTGGCTTCTCTCCTCAGGTTCTTCTCTCACCTCAGCTCATTTCTCCTTAGTCAGAGCCACAGCAGGTCAAGGCGCCATTGGGAGAGGCGACCATAAGCAGGGGCAAAACCATTAAGCAGAGCAGAAATGTGAATGATGAAGTCGTAAATCACGGGGATGGGATGGGGGGGGAGTACTAACACACGAGTGCTGGCGCCAAACAAACAAAGCTCTAATTATGGGCCAATTACGCCGGTAATAACGCCGCTCCCCCGCACCCACTCACAGTGCGGGGCAATGATGGATGGGCTGGGGGTGCACGGGTTGCGGTTTGTGGACTACTGTAGGTCCTGTGCACTTCTGTGCTCGTACACTGACACTGCTGCCAGACAGGCGTCTGAGGTATGTTCTCTATAAAAGGTCTAGGTCTTTTTTTTTTAAGTATATTTTTTTGGCCTTTTTGCCTTTATTCCGACAGGATAGTGAAAATAGACAGGAAGTGAGTGGGAGAAAGAGAGATGGGGTGGGATCGGGATTCGAACCTGGATCTCCGCGGGCACTTGGACACATACATGGTATGGGCACTGTAGCCTGTTGCACCACAGCGTCCCCCAAAGGTCTTGGTCTTGATCGATGATGGCTGATTGTATGAAGTCCAAGCCCTCCTAGATACGGTCTGGGCCCTGACCACATCTGGGCCAGGCCCTCTCTGGAGTCATCCAGCGTATGGGCTTCTTTTCCATGAAGCTGATTACGACCAAGTTCTCCACAGCCGCTCTGCAGCGCAATGCCTTATGTATTTCAGCTTGACAAGAGCAGGGAGGAATTCTCAACACTTTGAGTGGAGTGCCAAAAACGCAATATATATTTTTTTAATTACAAAAATAGACACTCTAACACACTTATGTGAGATTTTGGGAGCTCTAAGATGAATAGAACTGAAATAGATGACGATCGAAAACTCATGAACATGCACATCTGCACATTTTATCTGGACATTTTATCATAACTCGGCTTTTGATGGTTGCCGCTTTGGGTCGAATCAGTGACGCATGCATGTCAGGTCAAAACCAGGCCGTTTATTTTTGTGGGTTTATCACTAGGTGGCAGTCTCGCCAGGTCTCACTTTGATGAAAACTAGCCACTGTTTAGCGTGGGATTTCTCAATAACAGAGGCATGTAGAAATAAACGGTTTGTACCCACTGAGAGATTCTCACCTTTCAAACGAGCCATAGTATGTGTCCATAGCTATAACATAGAATACGCTGTGGCTCTACAAAAATCGTCAACAATGATCTAGATTGCTGGCACTCTGGATCAAAGCTTCCGAAAACAGCGTGGCATTCAAAATGTTAAAGGCACTTATTCCTCTATACATTTATTGCATATGTTGGGGCCTTACAGCGTGTTCCATAGTCCTGTTCTGCATATGTTGGGGCCTTACGGGGGGGGGGGGGTCACATTGCATTCAAACGGCAGCGCTGCGCTTTGAAACCCATTATTTTCAATGGCTTGCGCGAACAACTAGTCTTACAAGCGGCATGTAAATCATGGGGGTTTTTGGCTGAGCCCGGCGGTTAAGCACAACAAATGTCTTTGGGACATTACCTCAGCCAAGAGCAACCTCGGCAAGCACAGCACATGCCGCATGCAATGTGATCCCCCCCTTCACAACTTGCTGCTGTTCTGCACGTGTTGGGGCCTTACGACGTGCTGCTCAGTAGTCTTGTTTAGGTGTGTAAAGGTACACATATTTGTACCGAACCGTTTAGGTACAGTTCAAAAAACTACTCCCGTTGTGCATCAGCAATATTGTCAGTGAATTTTAGGTTAGCAGTACCTAGAATTTTACGAAATTTTATCGAACTGTGACTTCAAAACCGTGATTTTTGTGTACCGTTACACCCCTAGCCCTGTTCTACATGTGTTGGGGCCTTACAGTGTGCTCCTCAGTAGTCCTGTTCTGCAGTCATACGTAGGAAGCTGTAAATTCAACACTGCGTCCCTTGTTTCCCTGGAAGCACATTTTTTTATATATAGTAAGTGCGTTGGCAGTCTCAATGTTATGCAACATGAAACAACATTAGACATGTACAATTTATTACCGTCTTGTTGCATCTCTACATTTGTATGCAGTGGAGTGCTAATGTAAAACCTGGCAAGATGCCACAGTGGGCTGACTGTTGTTCTAATGCAGGTGTAGCGATACAGGGCAGTGATGTTGAACACAAGGCTAGTGAAAGCGAGGAATGACATTTGTAGGATATGCAAGGAACCAGGCCACATGTTCGATGCAGTCAAGAATATCCATGGTAATATTGGGACGAATAGAAAGTTGTTTAAAGGATTTCCAAATAAAACCTTATATTGCAATGTTACATGAATAGAATAACCTTATGAACTTCCTTAGGTCAATTGTCAATGTTTTATTTATGGGTAAAGCTATTTGCACCCCTGGTACAATTAGCAGTGTATGCTATTCGTACCCTGGTGCAATTAGAAGTGAATTCTATTTGTACCCCAGTGCACACAGCAATGTGTTCTATTAGTACCCCGTCTGGTACAAATAGCAATGTATGCTATACGTACCCCGGTGCATGCATATGCTATACGTACCCCGTCTGGTACAAATATCATTGTATGCTATTTGCACCCCTGTGCATTTATTCTGGCATACTGATCACACAATGTGATAGAAAAAAAAAAGTAGGCTAACATGTTTTTGTTGTTACGTAACAGGGTGTGAATGAAGTCGACGGTCGCAGCGCTGCCTTGAAGTCAACGGTGGGGGCTTAAAACACCATCGAGCATGAAAGGTGCTATACAAACAAAGCTTATTATTATTAATCAGCACACCTTTCCAGAACATGTATGTAGGGGATCTACAGGGAAGTACTTCCACCATGTTCACACTGCTGCTCTAACGGACCAATCACAGTTAGTCTTGGGCTCTTTCAGAAGCTTAGAGATCAATCGAATTGAAGACCCCATCTCTTTCACTTCTCCAGCAGCCACATAGAGCATATGCTTCCAACTCTAGCCGGTACCCAGGCACTCCCAGCGTACCAGTGCCTGGGTAAAATTATTAATTTATATTTTAATTGAATTTTCCCACAATTTCTCCCCTAAGTTAATCCCACATTGGACTGGGGATGGGTGATTGGCGTGTAATTACTGGCAGTTGGCGGTGACAAGACTCAGTATGTGCTTTCGATATGCTTTTCCTTCCTTCCTTCCTTTTCACACACACACACACACACACACACACACACACACACACACACACACATTCTCTCTCCCTCTCCCCTCCTCACTATTCTTCCTTCTTCACTCCCTCAGTGTTCTCTTTCAACCCCTCTGGCCATTCCCACCCATGTCTGTTTCTGTCTCTTGGGCCCATCTTCTCTTCCCCTATGGAGTTCACTTTCTTACCCTTTTGTCCGTTCCACGCCAATGCCTTCATCTCATCCCTCTGCTTATAATGTTTCTGTTTTTACTTCCATTTGGTCTACATTCCTTGGATTAACCTCCCTCCCCACCCCACCCCTCTATCTTTCTATCTTTTTCACTCTCTCTCACAAATATCTATTGTATCTTATTCTTTCTTCTTTCCAGTACATTTTTATATGCAGCATAAGTCAGCGCAGTAGGCTATAGAAAGTGTAAACCCCCCCCATCCTATTCTAACCCCCTCCATCTATTGAGGCTGAGCATCGGCCCATGGCTGTGCCGCACCACACCATACTGTACCATACCGCCACACACTCTCCCATTCTTTGAGGACACATGTTAATAAAACAAGCTGCAGATAACGGTAATTACTGCTCCACTGGCCTGGTACTTAAGCAGGGGTAGAGAGAGAGGGAGAGAGAGAGAGAGGGAGAGAGAGAGGGGAGGAGGAGAGAGGGTCCACCACCTCCAGCAGCAGCAGCTGCAAAAGTAGCCCAGGCTGAGAGCAGGCAGGGGGGATTAATTCAGCATTTAATTAGAGAGTGCGCTTTTAGCACTGCAGACTCTAGCGACCCACCCCGCTACCGTCATACTACCCCGATCCCCACCCATCAAACCTCCACCACTTGGGCAGCCGTGGCCTACTGGTTAGCGCTTCAGACTTGTAACCGGAGGGTTGCCGGTTTGAACCCCGACCAGTAGGAAGCGGCTGAAGTGCCCTTGAGCAAGGCACCTAACCCCTCACTTCTCCCAGAGTGCCGCTGTTGTTGTAGGCAGCTCACTGCGCCGGGAGTAGTGTGTGCTTCACCTCACTGTGTGTTCACTGTGTGCTGAGTATGTTTCACTAATTCATGGATTGGGATAAATGCAGAGACCAAATTTCCCTCACGGGATCAAAAGAGTGTATATACTTATACAATGCTGGATGTCACTTCACCCCACCTTTCTTCCTCAATCACTCATATGTCTTGCCACCTCTATTCTCACTCTTTCAGAGGCGGACATCAAGAAGAAAGTAAGAAAGTAAGAAAGAAAGAAAGAAAGTCCTGCCAAGTATTTGATCCAACCATTTAGTAAACCAGCTCATCCTAATTAGCAGCCAGGAAGATCAGATAATTAGTGATATCACCTGTGTTAAGTGCACAGGTAGAAAGAATATATGGCAGGACTTTTACTTTCTGGAACCGGGATGTTCGCCTCTGCGTACTTGAATGGCCTCTCTGTTCTTTCCATCCTTGGTGTCTCTCTTTCTTTTCTTTGTTTCTCCTGCTACCATTGAGCTGTCTTTCTCTAAACTTGACTATTACAGCGCCACCTTGTGGCAAGTATGTGTCACTTCATATGCCTGAATAGCAGGTGAAGTTTCCAACCCACCTGCCAATGTTGGTGTGTTACGGCTCAGCGGTTTGTGCTGGCCATTGACTTTTATCCCTTTCTAAAAATGTTTGAGAACAAAAACAATAGGCTTCTATCAGTTTCGTTGCTTGGACCCCTAATATTATAATAAGCATACATTAACACACACACACACACACACACACATACTGTACACACACACATACACATATACAGCATGTATGTATAGTTTTCTCTCTCTCTCTCTCTCTCTCTCTCTCTCTCTCTCTTTCTCCGGTGAGCTTGTGCTCCATCACTTGAGTATTAGCACAAGTAATTACAAATTCCTGTGTGCCCGTACGAGTTGCTAATTTAAAATAAATGTGTTGATCTCTTTGAATCCCTTTTAGTTTGGAGCAGTCTGTCTTGTACAATTAAGATAACAGGGGGCTGTGATGGGTGGCAGTAGTGGGGGGTAATTGGAAATTCCCGTCTTTTAAACTGTTATCTTTCTTTTTTTCTCCCTCTCTCTCTCTCTCTCTCTCTTACTTGCTCTCCGTCTCTCTCACACGCTCACACGTTCTTGCTCTCTCGTTTTGTTTCAAGTTGTCATGAGAGACTTGCAGACTGAAGGCTTTGGCGGGGTTTGAGGTCTGCAAGATAAATAGCACAGTGGCTCTCTCTCTCGCTCTCTTTATGCATTGCCATTGATTGCCCTTTCTGTGGAAATTTGTGTGTGGCACTGGGACCTTCGAAAACAGACAAACAAACCTCCTACCGAATAAAACACTTCCCCTATGAAAATATGCATCTAGTGATTGGGCTGAGGACATCTGGAAAATTTTTTCACCACTCCCTGCCTATGTAAGGCAGACCTGTCGGGTGTGAATGTGTGAATTGAGTGAGCAAGTGGTGTTGAGTTGGTGTAACTTAAGTTCAGTGAAAAGCCCGGTTCCTTACTGTCAACATGGCGGAGACAAAGTACAATGTTGATGCTGCTGTACAAATCTCTCTTTTGCTTCAGTAAGTTTTTTTCTCATCAGGTCTTAACACATATGCATGAACACACTACTGCCACACACACACACACACACACACACACACACACATTCACACAAACTTTCTCCAGGCTAGATTATTGTTCAACACCGACTAAGAAGATATTCTCATGCCTGCGGCTTTCCTCGGCGAGCGTCCTGTTTTGTATGAACTCTTCTGTTAGGGCTATGTGTGTGTATGTGTATGTGTATATGTGTGTGTGTGTTCATCATTTAGAGATTATTCCCTGTGCCAGTGTGTGCTCCAGCGCCCATGGCAGTAGGCTGATTTGAAAGGGAGCTCGCATTAGACCTGCCGCAGAGGAGAGAGAGGCACTGCACACAGACAGAGAAGGGTGCCTGCCCGCCGCTCAATGGCTGCTCTGACAACATCATTTGCATTCTGTAATTAACTGTCTCTCTTCTTCCTTATTTCCCTTTTTTTACACACACACACACACACACACACACTACAAAACCCCCACCCCATCTGCTCTCTCTCCTCCCTGATTCTCTCTCTCCACCTTTCTTTCACCCATCCTCACTTCCTCTACTTTCATAAAACCCTCCATCCCATCACTTTTCTCTCTCCTGCAGGGGTTAGTGTCTGACAATTCCCAGCAAGTCTCTGTTGCCTGGGTAACAGGTCTTTATCAAAGACCAACACACTAGGGATGGAGAGGAGCTAAAGTCTTGAGGAAGCTCAATTTTTTTTTGGTGTGTTACAGTTTGTGTGTGTGTGTGCGTATTCATGCATGTGTGTGTGCGTATTCATGCATGTATATTTTTTATTTAAAATGCTTTCCTTTTTAGCTGTATGGGAGGATTATGGAGATTGTAAAACAATGACATGGAAATGGCCTGAAGAAATCCTACTGATTTATTTGGGCTTAAGCGGAGGGAACAACGGCCGGCAGCGAGCTCTCTTTAGGTGACAACCTAAACTACCCTGTGCTGACACCACATCAATTCCACAGCTCATTTCAGACAGGACAAAGCTCCACTTCACAATCACACACTCGTTTTCCCTCCTGGTGCACCAACACTGCTGCTACCGTCTGCTCAACTGAGCGAAGTACAGCAGAAGACAGATTCCGATCAGGGCAGGATCAGCACACTGGTCCTGTATGCAACTCAGGCACTAATTAATGGTCTCCCCCATCTCCTCCTGTCACATATCCTGATGCCAGGGTCCGATCATATAAAGGCTTCTGTCCATACATACTCTGCTGTCCATCCATGGCTGGGGCTTTGTGTACTACGGGTAGGCTACTGTTCAGACTGTCTACTCTACAGTCCTGTCTGTACGTAAATATTAACTTAATGTCATTCATGTAACACATCTACATCTAGTCTATTTAGTTCGATTCAACTCAGTGTAAAATAAGCATGTTACATGAGCTTTAACTTTTAGAGTAGTGTTGTAAGGATCCTAATTCTCAGGCTGATGATAATCCTTTCTATCATGTGGACTTTGATCAGCTACGTGTGGCTAAGTGTGGGCCTATTGTGGGCCTACTGTCACATGTCCAAAGGAACAGTTAACTAGGAACGGGAAATGTAATCAAATGTATACCTTGTCATGTCTTGATTGATTAGCCAGATGTAGCCAGAACCTCCCGCACCACTTTGGTGTGTAGCAGTGTTGTATAAAGTACTAGAAAGTATATACTGTACTTAAGTATCAAAAGTAATTTTCTGATATTTAATGTACTTACTGTCAGTATTTGAAGTAAAAGTAAAATTATTATTATTATTATTATTATTTTTTAAAGCAAGCGGTTAGAACTTTTATTGTGAACTTTATTGTGGCTTTCTTATAGTAAAGCATACTGTAAAGCATATTCAGGGTTCCCATATCTTCTTAATCTCACTCATCAAATCATAATCGCATTCTTTTATAGGACTTTTCAGGCACAATTCTCTTAAGTTGAAAGAAAAAACAGCATATTTTTAGAGCTGACATCAAAAAACAGAAATTGAAATTTCACTTTTGTATGAACTTCAGGTAAAAATGAAAAATTAATAACTTATTTCTTCAAAAAAAAAAAAAAACCTGCTGGTAGGGAGAACATTTTGGTCATGTGGTATGAGCATTTCTAGGGCTTACTCCCCAGGTCACCATCTCACACACAGGCAAAGTCCCAGCAACCGGACCACGCTGCAACCGGACCACACTGCACACTCACACACACACAAAACTCCGCAGCAACCGGATCGCGCTGAGCTCTCCCGCTGCAGCTACCGTCTTCGGCGTCCCTCCTCGTGTTGCCTCCTCGCAGAGCCGTCCTGCTCTGCTCCCAGCCCGTTCCACTCCCTCGCCGCCTCAGCGAAGGCACGACCCCCGAGATGGCCATGCTAACGAACTCCACACAACAAACTTTTTTTTTTTTTTCTTTGGCGCCGGCCAACAGGCCAACTAGAACGGGCGCTCACACGCACGGTGCACGGTGCCTCTCACACGCACCCAAACGAGGTGGGGGCCTTTCAGAGGGCCTTTCCGTCGAAGCTGCCCCACCGTCGTGAGTTCGCTGCGCCCAGCGGCTCCGCCAACCGGCTCCGCCAACCGTCCGTCGTCCAGGAACTTCTTCCTCGCCGCTCTCCCTCGGCTCTGCTCACGCGTCGCGGCCACCGCCAGCTCCAGCCTCGAACCTCCAGCTCCAGCCTCGAACCGCCCGGCGCGGAGTCACTGCCCAGCTTCGTCTTCTCCGCGAATGCTTCTTCAGGCCCCTCTTCCGGCAAGATCTCCTCCCATGGCAGCAGGCAGGTCCAGACGACAGCACCTCTCCTCCGTCGGCAGTAGCGATAGAAGACCCCAAGCTTTTTAGCAGTCCTTACAAGGGCTCTCTCCGGATCCTCTTACGTGGGCCTCCACCCAGTGGTGAGGTCTCCCGTTCCCAGCTTCTCTCGCTGAGCGGAGGCCATGTTCGAAAGTTGCTTCTGACACCAATGTAACGATTTGATAGTGACACACACAGTTGTCCAATCAAAAGGTTTATTAGCTGAGAACGAGAGCAGGGACACAGACACAGAACACAATACACACGGAGCAGGTCAAGTACACACACACACCACACATACAGGGGAGGATGCAGCCCCCCACACAAAAAGGATCACACACGAGGGAGAACTAAAAGGGAAACATGTTACAATAAAGACGCTATTAAAGACATAAACCCAAATGTTCGCTCCCGCATCCCAGCATGCCCTGCGTGGGAGAACGCTATGCAATGTCTTGTGCGCCGACGTTACAATATTTTTGACATGCGCCGCTATTCAATGATCTCAGTAGTGTCCCGTTTTCTGCTATTTGACTTTCAACCGTAGTTGGCATGGTCCCAGTGTTTGCCCACTCATCAGTCATTCCTATCATGTTATGCAAGCGCCAGCGTAGTTCTGCTGGGAAGACTCCAATACGTCACTTATTCATTCATTACCTCTAACCTCCTCCCTCCCCAACCACCAATAGTTTGGTCCCGTCCAGCTGTCCGGGGGGTAGGCTCCGTCCCTGCCGTCTCACTCCTGGCAGGATTTGCAGGGTCCGATCGTGCGAGACCTGGACCGAGGACGGGACCTACGCCAAAGACTTTTCATATTGCCAACTGTCATGTCTGTAAATCTTTCTATGGATTAAATAATTAATTCTTATGCATATCGTTGTTTCCCGAGTCTTCCTGGCTGAACTAGTTTCTCAACTTCTGTTCCACTCAGCCACTTCCTAGTGCTTTCATTTGTTTCCCTTAAAAGGCAAAGCACTCTCCAAACGTGCTTTAGACAATTATTCACAACAAATATTTTCTTTTCTCCTCTGTGGAGGCCTTTGTGTATGTGATAATGACAGAGTCTTGTGCTTATTAGACCACAGCCATCCACAACAACTCAGACAAGTCATTTGTTTGAGACAGATTCCTGTGGTGCAATCAAATCTGAGCTAGTTTGTGGTCACACAGACAAACCTTTTAAAGAAACCTGTTAACATTCTTTTATCTTCAAAATGTTTGGGATTCAGTGGAAACACAAAAAGAAGGAGCAAAAAGAACGACTTTGGCAGCCCTCCCAACAAATAGCTGTGTGAGCTGTTGAATAATGTGGCGCGCTATTAGCATCTAGCAGTGAGGCGAGAAAACATGTTTGTGTTTGTCTGGCTACATCAGTTTTAATTCAGATCTTTTCCTGTCTGCTTCAAACATAACAGCTCCTAATGAAATGGCTAAAATCTCTGAATCTATTGACTCAGCTCCCTGCAGTATGGCTTGGCGATCACAATAGCGGAGGACTCTGAAGATACTCTGAAGTATGTGGCCTGGTGGGGTAAGCAGAGAAAATTCGATGGGCTCTGCCAATTTCTATGGATTGTTTGTCCAGTATCGGGATCCACTGAGGTAGCATTGTACAAAGAAATCCGACTTGGTCGTCTCCTTCTGCACCTGTTGGTAGGTTTATTATCTTATTATCTCACATTGTTCCTTCTCAACCTATCTTCCATCTTTCTGAGGCTATCTAGCTCTGAGAGACAGTGGTTGGTATCTTTTTTAGTCTGACGAAGCACTCCTTGCATTGTATCAACTTTAGCTGACACTTTTTCCATATTTTTGACATGCGTCGCTATTCAATGATCTCAGTAGCGTCCCGTTTTCTCCTATTTGACTTTCAACCGTAGTTAGTGCTCTAGCCAATGTTGATGATGATGACAATGATGATGATGATGATGATGATGATGATGAAGAAGATGAGAAGATAGAAATGAAGAGAAGACGTAACTCCTTTATTACTTTTCCACCATTAACATTACTGCTATTATCGTTCAGATTTCCTGATGGTCAGATCCCAATATCAATCTGTATAAGTTAGAATTCTACTCGTAACATTTAATTAATTTCAATACATAATTATTATGATAATCATTAGGGCCCGAGCACCGAAGGGCGCAAGGCCCTATTGTTTTTTTAAGGATTATTATTATTATTATTATTTTAACTTTGTCTCAGAGCGTTTTCCTTTTTTGAGGTGGTTAAGATGGGTGAAAAGTCTTGAAATTTGGAGCTTGGCCCCGGGCGTGGCCCAGGGACTCAGTAGCGCCCCCTTAGGTGATTGATGCAGTGGTCTGCCCATACTTTCAGCTAGACACATCAAATTTGGTAGGTGTGTGTATCTCCCCAAGATGAACGACTTTCGTATGTCCAATGCATTAGCCACGCCCAACAGGAAGTGAGGTATTTGGGATTTTGTGCAGACTAATATGTGATGAAATATGTGATGAATCATGATGCCAAAAGAGGTGCTTCCCATGGGTGAAAACGCATGAAATTTGGCACACACATCAAGTGATACAGTGAATAGACAGGGATAAAAGCTTGGCACCGGGCGTTGCCCAGAAACCCATAGCCCTTTATGTCACTGTGACTTGTGGTTGGCATATAGTTTTAGATACACACACCAAATTTGGTGGGTGTATGTAACTCTCAAAAACAAACAACTTTTTTTATTAACATCCCATTAGCCACGCCCACAGGAAGTGAGGTAATTGAGATTTTGTGCGTTGTGGACATGATCAATTTTAACGTACTCCTCCTAGACGGTTGATCCGATTCATGTCAAAGTTGGTATACATGATGCCGAGATGTTCCTGATTATAAATTGTGAAGCTTTTTTTTGATATGTTGTAATTTGACGAAATGGCGAAATTATTAATTTGAATACCCTTCCACATAAACAATAAATGTGTCATAATTCACCATGCATGGCTTGAAATGTTTTAAATTTCACAGGTCATTGAATACCATGTTAATGATAATATTCACATGTCCATAATGCATGTTTGGCATAGCACCACCAACTGGCAACAGAAAGAATGACAATTACACTGATGTCACATGATCAATTTTAACATACTGCTCCTAGACGGTTTGTCAGATTCATGTGAAATTTGGCAAACTGTATGCCAAGATGTTGCTAATGTTAAATTGTGATAGGATTTTTGATATGTAATATATTATGGTTTTAATATCTCACCACATAAACAGGAAATGTGTCATAAAGTCACAGTGCATTGAATGAATGGTCTGAAACTTCTCAGGTTAATAGATATTATGATTATGATGATATCCAGACACCCAATGGGCCTGCCTGGCATAGCGCCACCACCTGGCCAATCAGGAAATGTGCCAGAAATGGACAATGCCTTAACTGATTAATCTGAAACTTTATAAAATATTGGATATTATTGTGATGATATTCACACGTGTAATTCACATGCCTAGCATAGTGCCAACATCTGGCCATGCAGGAAATGTGCCAGAAATGTTCTATGCTTTGAATGAATGGTCTGAAACTTCTCAGGTTAATAGATATTATGATTATGATGATATCCAGACACCCAATGGGCCTGCCTGGCATAGCGCTACCACCTGGCCAAGCAGGAACATGTGCCAGAAATTGCCAATGCCTTTATTGATTGATCTGAAACTTTACAAAATATTAGATATCATTATTGTGACGATATTCACGTGTAATTCACATGCCTAGCATAGTGCCACCATCTGGCCAAGCAGGAAATGTGTCAAAAATGTTTTGATGGATTGATCTGAAATTTTGTGTGCCAGAAAATAAAATACAAAAAAAAAAAAAAAAAAAAAATAGCACACGCATCAAATATGTACATTTCACAAACGGACCACGTCAGGGTTTTGTTGGATTCCGAAATGTCACGGGTTGCGGCCCGCAGGTGCTCGGGCCCGCCATTGCCGTTTGCGGCTATATTTGTTTTTGTTTTACTTTACTTTGTTTTTGTAATACTTTATTATGTATTATCACTTAAAAGCAGAGTTATTTCCATTTTATAACACATTTTATTTGTATGTGTATGCATGTATTTACCCCTTAGTCCCCACCCATGAAGAGAGAAGATACTGTATATATTTATCAACAATTTATCATTGTTGATTTGGTAAATGGTGCAGATCATGATGTCATTACTGGAATCATGGCATGGTCCCAGTGTTTGCCCTCATCAGTCATTCCTATCATGTTCTAGTTTGTCGACTTTTCCAACTCAATTCCTTCTGTTCCACTCAGCCACTTCCTAGTGCTTTCATTTGTTTCCCTTAAAAGGCAAAGCACTCTCCAAACGTGCTTTAGACAATTATTCACAACAAATATTTTCTTTTCCCCTCTGTGGAGGCCTTTGTGTATGTGATAATGGCAGAGTCTTGTGCTTATTAGACCACAGCCATCCACAACAACTCAGACAAGTCATTTGTTTGAGACAGATTCCTGTGGTGCAATCAAATCTGAGCTAGTTTGTGGTCACACAGACAAATCTTTTAAAGAAACCTGTTAACATTCTTTTATCTTCAAAATGTTTGGGATTCAGTGGAAACACAAAAAGAAGGAGCAAAAAGAACGACTTTGGCAGCCCTCCCAACAAATAGCTACGTGAGCTGTTGAATAATGTGGCGCGCTATTAGCATCTAGCAGTGAGGCGAGAAGACATGTTTGTGTTTGTCTGGCTACATCAGTTTTAATTCAGATCTTTTCCTGTCTGCTTCAAACATAACAGCTCCTAATGAAATGGCTAAAAACTCTGAATCTATTGACTCAGCTGAGAGCGGCCTAGCTGCGGGACACTCTCACTGTTGATCCCCTGTGCTTCGCTGGGGACCTGGAATCAGTCACACTGGCTTTCAGCCTAAGCCCAGCAGATGCCCCAAAAATGAATGAGTGTGTTTAAAGCAGCTGTACAAATCTCTCTCTCTCTCTCTCTCTCTCTCTCTCTCTCTTCTCTCTCTTTCACACTCACACTCTTCCTTTGAGTCATTCCCTCTCATTCTGTCTCTGTCCCTTCATAGGCCTAGTGTTGTATGCAACATCAGCTCATCTTGTACAGATGCACTGAGAGTCTCAGCAGCCTATTTGTCAGAGCATCATGGGTGCCTCCTACCCGTGAAGGTTTCTTGGTTTCTTCTTGTCAGTGTGTCAACTTCTATCTTATCGCTGCATGCAATATGCGTTGAAGGGGAAAAAAAAGATGTTCAGCAAAGCCTCAGTCTTTGGGGACCCAAACTGCCCCCTACCACACACACACACACACACACACACACACACACACACACACACACACACACACACACACACACACACACACACACACACACACCATGCCTGTGGGGCTCATCTTCCAACTCTTCTTTACATTTCTGTGGCAGTCTGCATTAAAACGGGACAAGTATTATAGGACAAAGGACAGATTACTCCGAATGGTCTTGTTGGCATTTCGGAGCTGGTGTTGGGAAGCTTTGTGCAGATAAATGTGTCAGCCGAATTAATTTATCTTAGTGAATTAAGAAACTCTTTCATTCTGTCAAACTGTCTTCTTACTCCTCTTACAGATTAATCCAAAATATAAGGAATGGCCATAAACTGAACCTTTTGAAGGCAACAGGTGAGTTAAGGAGTGGGGAGATTTTTCTGTGTGTGGCCTATAATATTTCATACACACCAATTCGATTTACTTCAAATGTATTCACTCATAATATAATTCTTTCTCACCATATTTCAGGTAAATCAGTTTTATTTCCACTGAACTCATTAAGTGAAAGGTCACTGAGTCTCCAGTGTCCATGTCCTACTCTTCATGGATGGTAGAGGGGGTTGCAGTGCGGAGTGCAGTCACAGAGGAGCAGGCTTGCTTCCTCTTCTCTCCCCTTGCCTCCTCTCCACTCCGCTCTGTTCAGCAGGGCCAAAGCCACTGCTGTGACCCTCTTTCCACCAGCCAAACTCAAAGCCAAAGCCTCTTTGAATGGCTTTTGGTTTCTGAGTTTCTTGAAATGGCTTTGGCTTTTAAGCTGACGTGCTTATACCCCCCCTCCTCCTCTCTGAGTTAAAGTTGATATGGCTTTTCCAAGTTACTAGCACAACCCCCATAAAAAAAAATGTTTCAGCATTAGCAGTGTTTAAACAGTGGCACTGCTAATGGAATCATGGCATGTATTTATTGATGAGCCTAATATCTTCAGGAGATTGAGTGTACATCAATGCAAAACAACCCGTATCCATGTTGCATCCATCTGATCCAGTAGACAGTTTATACAATGTATACAATTCAAAAGTCTCTCTCTCTCTCTCTCTCTCTCTCTCTCTCTCTCTCTCTATAGATCGCAGCCTGTTGCCAAAATTAGACCAAGTACAAATCTGGGCTAAGACGACCAAAGCAGATATCTTGGTTATCTCTGAAACGTGGCTTAAAAAATCAATCTCAAGCCACGACATTGCATTAGAAGGGTATAATGTATTTCGAGCTGATCGTAAAAGTAAGGGGGGTGGGGTTGCAATATATATTAAATCAAATTTCCATGCAACTGTTCTCAAATCAGTTTCTCTCCCTAAACAGTTTGAGTTTTTGGCTATCGACCTGGAATATGGAAAGGACTGTCATTTATGCATAGTTGGCTGCTATAGACCACCTGCAGCTATCAGTGATGCTCTTACCTCACTGTCAGCTGTCTTAACTGACCTGCTTTCTAAAGATATTGTATTATTGGGTGATTTGAATTGCAATTGGTTGACATCAAACTCAGATCAGTTTAAAGCATATTGTGATTCTGTGAATCTTATTCAACTTATTGATTCACCTACACGACCTAATCATAAGAACCCAAGCAAGTCCACTCTAATAGATCTTATATTAACAAATAAACCCCATAAATACACCTATACAGGGGTTTTTCCTGATGATGTCAGTGATCATTGTACTGTAGTCGCTATAAGGAACTGTAAAATCCCCAAAGTAAAACCTAGAATTATTACAAAAAGGAGCTTTAAACTGTTTGACATTCAAGGGTTGTTTGAAGTTTCAAGTTGTTTGCATCTGATTGGGATACATTGTTTTTAATACCTGATGTGACCATAGCATGGCAGTATTTTCACACATTATTTTTGAAGATCGTGAATAGGCATGCACCTGTTAAGAAATTCAGAGTAAAAGGCTGTGATAATCCATGGTTCTCAAATGAATTATCTGAACTCCTTCATGAAAGAAACTTGGCTTGGGCCACAGCCAGGAAATTGGATACAGAAAGAGATTGGGTAGCATTTAGAGTACTGAGAAATAAATGTACAGCTCTTATACGCAGATCAAAATCTGAATATTATCTAAATGAAACCTCACAAAATCTAAATAATCCTACTAAATTCTGGAAAACCATCAAATCACTTTCTCCTTCTACGTTATCTAATGATTTCCCTGACCAAATTTTAGTAAAAGATAGTCTCATTACTAATAGGACGGATATGGTAAATAGCTTTAATAAGCATTTCATTTCTTCAGGTTCTATTTTTAATGAAATTTCTGTGAGTGATATACCCAACTTTTTGCTTTTCTCCAATCTCAAGAAGTGAAGTTTTAAAAGCCTTGAAAAACCTTGACATCAAGAAGTCTGCAGGGCCTGATGAAGTTGAGCCATATTTTTTGAAAGTAGCTGCTGAGATCATTGCTGGGCCACTAACTTATATTTTTAACTTATCTTTAGAACAGAATGTTGTCCCTGATGTCTGGAAATCTGCTTTAGTTGTACCCCTACTAAAAGGTGGTGATCCAACCAGCTTAGATAATTACAGACCAATTTCTAAGCTATCAGTTATAGCCAAAATCTTAGAATCGATTGTCAGCGAACAACTGAAGGAATATTTGGTTAGCAACAACATTTTGTCTAGGTTTCAGTCCGGTTTTAGAAAGAATCACAGTATGGTAACTGCCACTATGAAAGTTCTAAATGACATTACCTGTTCCCTAGACAATGGAAGTTCATGTGTTGCAGTGTTTATTGATTTGACTAAAGCTTTTGATACTGTCAATCATAGTATTCTTCTATCGCGTCTAAACAGTATTGGTCTTTCTGAAACCACATTAGGTTGGGTTAGGAACTACTTAAAGAATAGGTGCCAAAGGGTGCAAATTAAGGGGTGTCTTTCTGATAGTCTCAGTATTGAATCTGGTGTGCCACAGGGGTCCATTTTGGGTCCACTGTTATTTACATTATATATCAACAATCTTGGTGATAACCTATCAGATGCAAGTATTCATTTATATGCAGACGACACCATCATTTATTGCCCTGCATTGTCCATTGATAGTTGCATTTCAAAGCTGCAGGAAGCATTTACAATAGTTCAGCGCAATCTCTTCTCTTTAAAACTAGTTATGAATGATAAGAAAACAAAATGCATGGTCTTTTCTAGGAAACATAAATGTAAATCTTCTCTACCACCTCTTTACACTTTGCAGGGTAAAGCTATAGAACTGGTCTCCTTCTACAAATACCTAGGCTTTGTGTTGGAGGAGGACTTATCATTCAAGTTACATGTTAGACAATTACTATCTAAGTTAAAGCTAAAGCTGGGGTTTTACTTTCGGAATAGTGCCTGTTTTTCACAGTCAGCCAAAAGAAAGTTACCTTCTTACCTGTTTTAGATTATGGAGATGTTTTTTACAGAAACACCACTAAGGCTCTTTTACATTCATTAGATTCTGTTTATCACTCTGCTCTAAGATTCATAACTTCATTACACATTACTTCACTCATCACTGTGCACTGTATGCTAAAGGGTAGGTTGGCCCTCACTTCACTTAAGAAGGTACAAGCATTGGCTTATATTTGTGTACAAGGCCATAGTTGGCCAGCTTCCTCTGTATATGATTAGTCTTTTAACTGTCAATAGTCAAGGGTATAATCTGCGTACAAGTAGATATATTCTTTTAAAAGTTCCTTCAATGAAGACCGAGTTTGGAAAAACTGCTTTTATTTAGTGCATCAACTGCTTGGAATGACATTCAAAGATCGTTGAAACTTACAGTATTTATTTCAATCAATGAATTTAAGTCATATCTCAACCAAACATTCCAAACTGTCTGCACCTGTTCCTAACTTTTAATTTTGTTTCATTGTTGTATTGTTGTGTGTGTGTGTGTGTGTGTGTGTGTGAGTGTTAGTGTATGTTGTGTGTATGTGTATGTGTATGTGTGTGTGTGTGTGTGTGTGTGTGTGTGTGTGTGTGTGTGTGTGTGTGTGTGTGTGTGTGTGTGTGTGTGTGTGTGTGTGTGTGTGTGTGTGTGTGTGTGTGTGTGTGTGTGTGTGTGTGTGTGTGTGTGTGTGTGTGTGTGTGTGTGTGTGTGTGTGTGTGTGTGTGTGTGTGTGTGTGTGTGTGTGTGTGTGTGTGTGTGTGTGTGTGTGTGTGTGTGTGTGTGTGTGTGTGTGTGTGTGTGTGTGTGTGTGTGTGTGTGTGTGTGTGTGTGTGTGTGTGTGTGTGTGTGTGTGTGTGTGTGTGTGTGTGTGTGTGTGTGTGTGTGTGTGTGTGTGTGTGTGTGTGTGTGTGTGTGTGTGTGTGTGTGTGTGTGTGTGTGTGTGTGTGTGTGTGTGTGTGTGTGTGTGTGTGTGTGTGTGTGTGTGTGTGTGTGTGTGTGTGTGTGTGTGTGTGTGTGTGTGTGTGTGTGTGTGTGGACTGTTGTTTGTGACTGTTGTTTATGTACTTATTATGTCATATAGGTTTAGTCAGATTTTTATTTATTTATTTATTTTTCTTTTTTTTTTTTTTTTTGCATGCCCAAATTTCCGCCAATGAGTCCCAGGACACTGAAAGACCGGGTACACGAAACTTGGAGGGCATGTAACCCCACATGGATAGCATGGAACCATCGTTTTCGTTTTGATCTGTAACCCCCGCTTGACTGGACCCCCGAAAGGAGGGGAGGGCAGACACAGTTTTCTGTGAATATCTCAAAACCGTGGGGTTTAGGAGGACCATTTTTTTTGTATGTTGATCTCAAGGGGCCATGTCAACCCATTCCATAACCACTCATTTCATGTATAGCGCCACCTAGTTAAACACAAAAAAGTAAAAATGAGGTGTTGGTGAGGTAATTGAAGGTATCTGTGACCTAACATAGTCAAAACTGCACGAAATTGGATGTGTATGATCATTATGACACCCTCTGTATGCACGCCAAGTTTTGTGGAATTCCGTTCATGGGGGGCCACACAATAAATTAATTTATGTTACTATACACCAACTGGCCTGTAGGTGGCCGGAGACAGTTTTCTGTGAATATCTCGAGAACCGTAGGGCCTAGGAGGTCCATCTTTTTTATGTATGTTGGTCTTAAGGGGGCATGTCAACCCATCCCATTACCACTTATTTCATGTATAGCGCCACCTAGTTAAAAATTAGTGCACACACACACACACATACATTCACAGTAATGTCACAGGCACAAACACACACACACACACACACACACACACACACACATAACATAAACATAACACAAACAATCAAGAATTTCTCAGAATTATAAACAGGCAAGATGGAGGTGGGGTTGTATAAAATGAATTTTACATGTGAAATCTATGAACTAATCATGTTTTGGTACTTGTTGTCTAGCAGATACCAGTGAGAATTGAGTGTGGATAATGGAATTTAGTGAGACAGTTAGAATCATATAGGCCTTTCAGCGTGATTTCTTTTTGTGGAAAAAATGTGCTGGACTGGGCGGCGGTCATATTTTGTACCGCTCTGCGGTACATCTAGTTTTTACTTTGTCTGTCTATATTATGTTCACTGTGTGCTGCTACCTTGGCCAGGGCTCACTTGTAAATGAGATATCTATCTCAATGTGATTTTTCTTCCCTGGTTAAATAAAGGTATAATAAAAAAAAAAAAAAAATAGAGAGGCATGCTAGGATATTTTATAGCTTATCACAAAGCACTCACCACTCACCAAACTAGTGGAACAAAACATGGCTCGATTGTCAACACAACATGGTCTGTTTTTTTTTCTTCCTGAGATCAAAAGCTTCCCCTTAGAAAAGAATATTTCCCTCAAAAAAGGGGGGCTCTGAAAAAACAAAACCCAGCAGCATTAAGGAAAATGACTTGCGATTTAATTTCTAAGCCCAGGAAGTTGCGCAATGGAACACATTGATTCATCTGTGATGCCTTCCATGCAACAGCTGATTTGCATTACCTTGTGCAGTTCCAACTGTGCAGTTATGGACTCCTGTTTCTTTCTTTAAAAAAAAAAAAAAAAAAAAAGCTGCTGTGGCACGTGTTATAATTTCAAATATAGAAATTAGCCCCTCCAAAGGCATGCTAAGACAGGCTTAACCAAGCTGTTCATAAAAATGCCTTTGAAACTTCCTAGGCGGTGAATCGGCACAGCAACTAATGCTCAGCCTCCTCTTTCCTTCTTTAGTGCTTGTCCTTCCCCTTAGATGTGAAAATACAATACAAAGTTGTCTGCCTTCAGCAAGATGAGCCCAGCTGAGAAAGTGGATAGACTCACTTAATTGCCTTGGTCTGACACAGGTCTCTCTGAAGTTGTTGCTTTTCTGTTGCTGTTTGTTGTCTGTGACATTCTCTGATAGACCCCCATGAGAGTTGGTGATCAGAGTGTGCGAGAGAGAGGAGGAGGAAAGAGATAGACAGGAGGAGGATGCCAACAACAACAAAACACTGACCAATGGGCATATAGAGACAGATATCAATCACTTGATTATGATATTGTACATTCCAAACACGTAGGCCTACTCATCATCAATTCTTGCAAGCACATGCAAAATACAAGGGCCGGTGAGGTCAGGTAAGGGACTGTGGAACCAAAAGCAGACTCAGAAGTGATTGAGGTTTTAATTAGGCAGCCAGGATGCCAACGAAAAAACAACAAAACAGGGCTCAAGCAGACCAATGGGGCATATAGCAGACAGATATCAATCAAGCTTGATTATGATATTCCAAAAAAAAAAGTCCAAAAACAATCCTTTCAAAAAAACAAATCCAGCAAGAAAATGAGAAAAGGAATCCCACACTACTCAATCATCAATTCTTGCAAGCCACATGCAAAATTTACTTAAATTCAGGCATAGGCCCTGAGTTTTGAAGGTTAACTTCCTAATATCACCCCTCTAGGGACTGTGGAACCAACCAAAACTCTGTTTTCCAGACTCAGAATGGTACTTTGGATACGTGTTAAATGGTTACACTTCCCCTGATTCCCAGTCCTGAATTGGTTTTAATGTTGCCTATTCTCAATGAACACTTAGCCTCTCTCCCCACCTTCCTTTGAAAATAGGCAGCCACTGACATTTCATACAGTATATTTTGTTATCTCAGGCTCTGGAGGCTTTCTGAATGACTGTAGACTCCAACATGTGCTTAAAAAACTGATGCAGAGTCTGAACAGATTTTCACCTGAATGACCCTTAAAACTTGCAGAGTCTGGCTTTCTGGCCTTGCCTCTTCTACCCACTCCAATGCCTTAGCTATGGCAATTATTTCTGTGGAATAGACAGACACCTCATCAGTCAGTCTCCAGAAGGAGCCAACTCCCACACCTCTGACCACTATGGAGGCTCCTGCTCGCCCTGACTCTGGGTCCTTTGATCCATCAGTGTAGATTTCTCTGAATGAGTGATAAGTGTCCCTTATATAGCTCTGTACATACCCAGACAAAGACTCAACCTCTGCTTCTTCATGCACCAGTTCTAGCATGGCCATATCTACTGCTGGTTGGGGGAAAACCAAGGTGGGACTGGGGAAATCACCACCGTTGGGGTAACCATCTCTTTTCTGAGCCCCGCCTCCTGTACCCAGGACCCAATGCTCCATCCAAAACCCCATCCCCTTTTAACTGTATATTCCCAGCATGGCTCCAGTATTGTTTGCACTATATGTTCCACTCCATGACCTCCCAAATTTACCCAATAAGCAAGGGCCAATTTCCTCCTCCTCAACACCAAGGGCATTTCCCCAAGTTCCACTTGCAGGCTCACCACTGGGGATGATCTTAATGCTCCACAACATAGCCTAAGTGCCTGAGACTGGACCCTGTCCAATACCTTAAGCTGTGTAGCTGATGCTGAGCCATATACCATGCATCCATAATCTAGTGCTGACCAAACAAGAGCATAATACATTGTTAATAAAGAACATCTATTTGCCCCCCAGTCAAGCCCACTTAGACATCTCATCACATGTATGACTTTTTTACACTTAGTTTCTAACTTCTTAATGTGTGTTGACCAGGTTAATTTGTTATCGAACCAGAGCCCCAGATATCTTACCACATCCACTCTCTCCAATGGTTCCTCATATAAATACAATTTAACATTGTTAGCCACTTTTTTGTTGGTAAAGAAAACACAACAGGTTTTGGATACTGAGAACCTGAACCCCCAGTCTCCTGCCCACTTTTCAACCTCCTTGATAGCCTGCTGGACTTTGTTGACTATAAAGTTGACACCCCCCCCCCTTCTCCAAAGTGCTCCATCGTCAGCATATAGGGAGACCTCCATGTCTGGGCCTACACACTTAAAAATATCGTTGATCATTATATTAAATAACACAGGGCTAATGACGCTACCTTGTGGGGTGCCATTCACTACCTCTGTTGCCACTGACTGTTCTGCTCCTACCCTAACCTGTATTGTACGCCCAAATAAAAAACTTAAGACCCAGTTGAACATACAGTACGACCTCCTACTCCCAATCTTTTAAGCTGCATCATGAGCCCTTCCTTCCAGAGCATATCGATGCCTTCTCTATATCAAAGAAGACTGCCACTAATATCTCTTTCATTGCTAATGCTTTTTTAATATCTGTTTCCAGCCTAATCAATGCATCAATAGTTGACTGCCCCTTCCTAAATCCACTTTGGTATCTGGCAAACAGGCCCCTGCTCTCCAGAAAATAAGTGAGTCTACTAACCAATATTCTTTCCATCAGTTTACACATGTTAGATGCAATTGGCCTATAGCTAGTAGCCAGTGGTGGAGGAAGTACTAAAACTCAGTACTTAAGTAAAAGTACAAATACACAGATAAATATTTACTTTAGTAAAAGTAAAAGTACCACAATGACAACCCTACTTAAGTAAAAGTAAAAAGTACCTGCTTTTAAATGTACTTTAAGTATTAAATGTAAAAGTATTTGCATAATGATTTATTCTCTTAATATCTATATTCTAAAAGGAAAAATCAGTATGGGCTGTGGCATTTTAATTAAGCTAGTTTTAGGTTATACTCGACTAGATAGTTTTAAGTTAATGCAATTGTGCTTACCATCTGTGGCCCAGTTTACATTCTGACCTACAATTCTAGAGACTGTAATTCTGGTTATCTACTAGGGTGATCTGCTGAGTAATATCATTCAGCAAAACACAAGAGCCTGAAGTTTAACGGGGTAGACAAGGGAAACGTCGGGTGGATCGTAATGCCAATTACTGTATGCTGATTGAACAGAAAAGTTGCTGAGAAAGGTGTCTTTATGATTAAGTTCAGTTTCACTTGCGCAGACGCATACACTTGGGCAGACGCATAGACATTGAATGAGCGCTCACGTTACTAGCCCCCAAATGTAGGCTATGCATCTTTATTTAATCACACACAATTAAGGAATATTTCCTAATCTGGAAAATGTTACGTTTTTCCGGCCACCGGTTCATTAATAGTCTACCATTCATTTGTGCCGCAAATGATCAGACGCGGTGACAGAAGCATGGGCATAGCCTGTAACTTCGCTGATCCGCGGATAGCAATCTCATCGGAGAGGAGGCCCTAACGCTGCAGATAACAGACAGAGAAAGGCACAGCACACAGTTGCATGTACAGTGTAGCCATGGGTCTGGTGAATATAGCCTACCGAATGCAGATGGCTACAAGCTCACGCTTTGCCTGGTATAGACTAGAAGCTTATGTTTCTAAGAATACACGTAGCGCTCCAGAATCTTTGGTAGCAACCCCCCGGTAAAACAAATGTGTTTGTCAGAGAGAAAAAAAAAACTGATTATAAAATGTATCGTAAAAGGAACGATGGTGTTGTAGAAATGTAGCGAGTAAAAGTACAGATAATTGCTGTAAAATGTAACGAAGTAAAAGTCAAAAAGTATGCACTATAAATTTTACTTAAGTAAAGTACAAATCGTGGAAAATTTACTTAAGTACAGTAACGAAGTATTTGTACTTCGTTACATTCCACCACTGCTAGTAGCTACTGATGGGTCCTTCCCTGGCTTGGCTATTGGTATGACCACTGTATGCTTCCATGCTACTGGAACCTTACCCTCTGCCCATATTCTATTAAACACCTCCAGCACTTTCCCTAATACTGTATCAGACACATGTTTCAGCATGATGTAGCACACTCCGTCCTGTCCTGGTTATGTATTAGAAGTATTTGCCAAAGCACTTTTAAGTTCATGTAGGGTAATTTCTTTATCCAAAGGACTCTCAAACTCTGTCTGCATACTACATATGCTTCCCCATTGCCTTAACAGTGTTTGTCTATGTACCATCCCCCTCCTCGCCCATGTTAGCTGTACTATGTGCCTTTGCAAATGCATTCTTCAGCATTTCTGCTTTTTCCTTTGCAGAGCTGTGGCAAAGAGTGTTCCACATGGCATGGCTTAAAAGCCATGGCTGACGAGGAGAGTGGCAGCAGGTGTAGCAGAGCAAACACAGGTGATTGGACGCCTCCCTTGTCAGTCAACCAAAAGCCAAGGCAGAGGGAAAACCCGGACCGGAGCAGCAAAGGCATCTCAAGTCACAGGCTAGGAAACGAGGCTTCTGGACCGGGTTGTGACAAGTAGTAAATATCATTTTAATTTATAATCTGTTTAATTTTAGTTCCATAGTTTCCCTTGGTTGTGTAGGAGACTCACTTACAGGTCTGTCAGCAGGCTCGGACTGGTAATCTGTACAACCGGGCAAATGCCCGGAGGGCCGGTCCACATGTGGGCCGGTGACCTCCGGGAATTTTTTTGTTTTGTTTTTAAGTTATGTAGACTAGGCCTATTTGCGGCCCGTCATGTAGGCATAGGCCTAGCCCAGAGCCATAGAGAGATGGCTCTGGTCTAGCCTATAAATGCAGTTGAATCCATTTGGCTTGGGGGGTGACAGGTCAATCATTTTGGCCTTTTCATGACAGATTCAGTGTGTGTTACGATCAGGCCCCCCCTGCCCCACCCCTCAAGTGGATTTGTCCATGTAGCCGCTAGGTTTGTAGGGAAATATAGCCTACGAGTGCATGGTAGCCTAGTAGGTGCCCTCCGCTGGCTGGTGTTCACATCATCACAGTTTAACCGTAAACAGCAACCAGAGGTCTAGTTTTATTCCATAAATATATTGTTTTTATAGACGTTAGTTGCACGCGCTACCAAGAGCTTCCATTTACTGCACCATGTAGGCTACTGTAGTGCGGTTCTGTCAACATAAAAAAACTACGGGTAGTCTACCATTTTCGCACAACTTGGTGGAAAAGTGTAGCACAGGTTAAAGAAAATCCATTCATTTTTGGAGCTGACCCTACTCAAAAGGAACTTGAAAGTATTTCCCATATAGTAGGCCTAGCCTTTTAGCTTACAACGACAGTGAAAGTGAAACTTGGAAAGTGGAAGTCTCTCCACCGAGTGTTGCATTAAATGCACAATCAATCGCGATTCGCGAGTCGATGCAGGTAAAAAGTAGGCCATGTTAGTAACGAAGGTAGCCTAATTTTGCAAAATGTGATGACGGCACACTAACTTGGGCAAAAATGTTTAGTAGCCTAGGCTATACACTTGTGGTGATAGCCTACAGTTAATGTGAATCGCGGACTATAACCAAAGTAAAGGAAATTTGCACCAAATTAAGGCTGTGGTTGTGTTTCTACAACATGTTGGCACAAAACGTAATTTCTGTCAACTATGACGATGTCCATGTTTAGTAGCCTATATTTTTTAGTCAAGCAGTGATGTGGTTTAATGCATGGGTTAACATGACGTGAGACAGACAGAATATGAGATTGTCTTGCCTATCCCTGAATCCTGTTCTTCTCAAATCACTTTAAAATGGTGTGATTAGCAACCAGAAAAAAAATTGTGATTATAGGCTATAGATCTAAAATCTAAATGTTTAATGTTTGGGTTCAGTTTATGAAGTGTTGCTACAGCATAATAGGCCTACTGGGTGTTTGTTATTTATGGGGGTCGTCGGTCCAGTGGTGGGCCGGTCCAGGAGAAAATTGCCAGGGCCGAATTTTGTTCCCAGTTCGACCCTGTCTGTCAGTCACTTCATCAGTGAGCAAAAGTCATTTGAACTGACGTGATGATTAATTACCTAACATTTAACAGCAGATGACGAGCAACAGCTCGACAGATAGAGATCACAGAACTTTCTAATCAGTCAAGCAGAGGCGAAGAAACAAATCAAAGAGACAATCTCAACAGCGTCTGCCAGGAGGATAGAGGGGGCTGAGGAGAGACAGTAGGAGGGTGGGGGGGTGTCATTTAATCTGGTTCTCGGAGTGTAGATCTCCTTAATTGGTGGCTTTCTCTCAGTTTAATCATCTGACAGGGGGTAAGATGGTGTCACCTGGTGTGATGGCGGCGGTGGTCTTCATCAGAGCGTTGTTGGTGGGAGAGGAGCGACGATACCATTCATCTCCTCTCAATCTCCTCCACCCGCTACGCTTCCCCTCACCCCCCATAGCCCCAACCCCTCGCCACCCACCCCTTGTCTACCCTAATTGCCTTCTGTGTTATTCCAACGCTGGGCTGATGCATGCTAATTTAGAGGATTTAACCGTTCTACTCTTTCTCTCTCTATTTTTTCACTCTGTTTCACTCTTAAACTCCAACCTCCAGATAACAGAGCAGAGGTATGCATGCTTAATCTACTCTTCAACTGAAAAGTAGTTTGTTAGTTAGTTTTAGTTAGTTTTCATGGTAGGCATCATGGAATACTGTACCTGTCATGCCAACACTTTATGAGGATTCTGCTCTTGAACTAAATAGGAACTTGTGACTATTGTGGTTACTGTCCAGGGAGCTATGGCATTGTAAAAATATGCCCCTGTCATGCTAACAGCTAAAGCATCACAAATGTGGGCCAATCTTTTATCATTTGATCACATTCAGACATACTGTAGGAGTATAGTATGCAGATGCCAATTAGTCTGAAACAATGACAGTCTGTGTAGAAGGTGTAATAGTCTGAAAGTGCTTCTCTCCTAGACAGGAGAGAGAAATGACTTTGCAAAAACAGTAACTCGTTTAAGTGTCCTCGGTGAGTCACTCTGTAATAATGCATCTTTTAATTTCATTATGCCTTTTTAATAAAATATCATAAAACACTAAGCACCGACACCGCCGGTGTAAGTTTGAGTGAGATGGGTCCATGTCATCCTCTACTACATTTCCACTGACTGGAGAAGCACTCTCGCAGACTGGACATGTGCAGTAAGTTGAATAGCATTCATCTGCGGCACTTCAGTGGCATGTAATGAATTTGATGAAGAGCCATAATTTGACTAATAGTCTAAGGTAGAGTATTTCCTTTTTTAAAAGATTCAAATAAATGGGAAAGATTAAGTTCATGTTACACAACACTATAACTGATTGATTAGGGGAGATGAGGCAATAAGTATAGTAGTATAGTATAGTATATATACTCTTTTGATCCCGTGAGGGAAATTTGGTCTCTGCATTTAACCCAATCCGTGAATTAGTGAAACACATACTAATCCCGGCGCAGTGAGCTGCCTGCTACAACAGCGGCGCTCGGGGAGCAGTGAGGGGTTAGGTGCCTTGCTCAAGGGCACTTCAGTCAATAATGAGATTTTGCTAAAATAAATACCCCTCCTTCCTTCCGTCTGCCCCTCTTCCACCTTTTTCTCGCTCACTCATTCACTCACTCACTCACTCACTCATTAAATCATTCACTCATACAGTCATTCATTTGAAACGTTAAACTTATATTTTTTCCGCTTCTTTTAATATTTATTAAATCAAGTGAAACTGAATCAGTCATTCCCATGCAGACGGTGATGGAGCTAGGCTAAGGTATCATATTTCATTTTAATTCAATTAAGACCCACTTTTAAATCAACTCTAGGTGATTCATAACCACACTTGATTTGTCACAGAAGGGTATTGGGGGCGGCGGTGGTAGTAATTGGGAGGAGGCGGGAGGTGGTGATAGTGATGGTGGAGGCAACCATCACTAACCAACAGCACCCCTCCCCCTCTCCATAAACAAACAAACAAATAAATACGCAGATCCTGCACTGACAAAACGAACTGTTACCATCAGGCAGATAAAATAGATCTAGAATTCTTAACAGACGCCTTTTTTATTTTCAATTTTTTTTTATTTTTATTATGCATGTCTTTTTAACGGGCATACCTATTTATGCTGTTGTTTGTAAGTATCTCGGTTTATCTAGGTTTGTGTGCATTCCTCGTGCCTGTGTGCTCTTTGTCATGGGTCAAGCTTTGAGGAGTCCAAGTCAAATTTCCGAATGGGGACATTAAAGTATCTATCTATCTATCTATCTATCTATCTAAAATCTCCAGTGGATGCGGCTCTTAGTGTGTGATCCAAAGCAGTGAGGTGGAATGTCAACTTGTGATTATTGGCAGAGAGAACAGAGAACCAACCCGTCTGATGTCTAACACTAACCATAGTTTATGAATACATTATAGATAAAACTCATGTAACGGCGTGGGCTCGTTCACACCATCACATAATGAGGGACAAGAAACAGTTGTAAAGAATAATCATTTATTTAAAGAAGTGCAATCAAATCAGGTCAATAATATGTGTCTAGGGTATGTTGGTGCAATGTCGTGCGTGTATGGATGTGGTGAGCGTCTAGTAGATCAGTTTCAGGATGTTAGCTGCAAAGGAAGGAAATTATCATTAAGATAGAGTGAGATGAAGAATGATAGAGAGCGTGTCTGTGAAGGAAAGAAGTCAAATAGTGCCTATATGAAAGGAAAGAGTGCCCAATTGAAAGAGAGAGAGAAGCCCCTTTTATAGCCCAACCCCTAAGTGCAGGTGAAACCAATAAGGCACTTAGGCTGCCTAGGACACCCAGGCCTAGCACTGTCCATGCACTGACTGCAGCTAGCTGGCTACCGTTACATTATCATGTCATGTACATTATCATTGTCATGTTGACAATGGTGAGGAAACGTGTCATGAAGTGACCAAATCAAAATGGCTCATTTTGACATTTTGATTTTCAACTTCCTCTTGGATGTTAGTTGGATGTTAGTTGATGACGGTATGCTATACTGCAATCCAGATTATTTCCTTATTTAATCCTTATTTGCGTTCCCATTTACTTTCTTATCCTCCTTATGATCTTTTCTGGCCCTATAGTGTATCACGCAAATGCACACAAACACACTGATGAGCAAAAAGATAACACATCTCTCTTTCTCTGAGCTCTGAAGGGAAGTCTGGGGACTCTGTCGTTCTCGCCTGGCTCATCTCTCACGGCCCTCACGGGGGCCCTGGTGCCTGGGTATCACAGTGTTGCATTGTGTTGGCCTTTCCCTTTGCCACTTAAGCACATAACCAGCTGAATGAGACATTTGAAAGTGATATGACTTAATAAATGTGGGACAAGATGTTGACCTTTTGCAGACTAGACCCCCACACACACACACCCCTCCCCCCTCCTCGACCCAAAGACACACACACACACACACGCTATACTGATGCAATTATTAATTTTCATGGAAAATGAAATGAAATCACACGCACAAACACACACATAGTCACACACACACACACACACACACACAAACACACACACACACACACACACAGCACCAGAGGGCACCAATGCTCTTCTGTTGAGCCCAGATGAGGAAACACATATGCGCAAGAACAGAGGCAAGCTCAAACTCTCTGTACAGCAAATTCATATGCGTCAGTGTTCCTGTCCGTGTATGTGTGTGTGTGTTTGTGTGTGTGCGTGTGTGATATTTGATGCGTTGGCATATTGATAATTTGTGTGTGTGATTATTTTAGGAGTTAAAAAATTGAAATGTCTATCTCTCTCTCTTTCTGATTGTCACACATATCTAAACACATCCACCCACACACGCATGCACACGCACGCACGCACGCACACACACACACACACACACACACACACACAAACACAAATAGACACACACACACACACACACACACACACACACTTTGACAACTGTGCTCTGATTTTGAAGACCTTCAATGGCATGAAATGTCCTGCAGTGGTACTGGCCTGCATGGTTGTCTTTCTGGAAGCTTCTCTTCTCTCCTCCATCTCCCCCATAGCCCTTTGGACGGGCCTCCTGGGACCACGGGTCTTATCGCCTAGAATGCTATTACTTCGAAGATTAATGCGGAGGACCTTTTGGAACATACTGGAAGGGTGTCTCGGGACTCTCCCTGACCAGCGGTAGCAGGTGACGGAGCTGAGGGAGCAAGGAGTGACCATAAATTCCGGTGGCTGTGGTAAGCTGTATTTGCTGCCTGCATGTCGCTGACGCATGGCATTAGCCTAGCTACACATCAAGGCCTTTCCTGTGGGTGGAGATCTACAGTATATGTTGTAGCCGGAACAGGGATTTGTTTTTGTGTGTTTTCTTTTACACATATCACTAAAGCCTTGGCTAGCCATGAACCAAACATCGGTCACACAAACACAATCTGTTTTTCAAATCTGTACGTTCATCGTAACAGTTCTTATCCAAAACTGGCCCCAAAGCAAGTCTTGCAAAATAGTACAAGTATTTTAAGCACACATGTCATTGCATTACAAAACAGGGAAATTGCCAATCAAGGATAACCCATTTAAGGAAAACTACAAGTACATACTGCACAGCCATTGATCGCATACCGTGAAGTGATTCTCAATTAGTGCTGCCACTAACGACTAATTTTCAAACGACTAATCTTTCGACTAATTTTTTAAAAAATCAAGTGTTTTTTATTTTGTTGTGTCCGTTTTATTTTGAACTCAACTAAAGGGAAACGGTAAAATATATATCACCCTACTTTTGTTAGAAGCTGTATTACTGTAAGTAAACTGTTCAAAAACATTATGTATAAAAAACATACTTTGGGGTCATAGGGCCCACCTACATGAACCCACCTCCCATCAAATGATCATTATATCACATCACAATTATTATTGTTATGCTATATTGTTATACATGCACTTCAAAGCAGCCAGTGTTTAAAGTGCTAACATTGTTCACAAAAAGTTTGTGAAAATATGCACATCAGAGGACTGCTTTACTAATGTAAAATATAATTGCAATAGTTCCATTGCTTTTGCATGGTTGCATGATAAATACTTCTCAAAACAACAGCAATTATGCCATCGTTTTGGGATGTTTCCCTCATGCAAGCATCATACACTGGTAGGCAAATGGAAAGAATATTGACATATTTAATTATGCCACAAGCTTTTGGCCACGTTATTCAATTTTGACTATACAATACTCTAGATAGTGTATTATAGTCTGTGCTCTGTTTTTATGGAAGTTGCATAAATCCACATTGTTCTATTAAATGTAGTTTCATAATTAAATAGCCTTCCAATAGGCTGAATTGGAGCTTTGCTACCAACGTTATCAAGTGGTTTTAGTTTCTCTCGAGCATTGAATGAACGCTCATACCACTATTTAATTGTATGCCTCTATGTTTGATGACACCAAATTAGCAAGTATTTCCTACTGATTGCAGAAACGTTTGTTTTCTTTTTCTGTCGGTCCACGGTTCCTTGATCAATTGCGCAGCAAATTATCAGACGAAGCCCCGGGAATCATTTCTCTCCGCGGCTCCGGATCAGCAGTGTCCACGTTACGGCCGGTGCTGGTCCGAGCGGCCCATAGTTCGAGAAACGCTGGACTTTGCAAATGAGCCTAACATCAGCATGTTCAAAACAAGTAGGCTACAGGCACTTTGCGCGTCTTACCACATAGGTTACCTCACTTTATCAGTTGGCTTGAACGCTAAAAAAATATGCGTAGTGACTTATTGACCATGGGAAATGACGCGCACCTTGATTGTTGATATCACGGGCGGCGGCATGTTCGTTTTAACGTTTTTTTGTATGAATGAATTAGCCTACTAGCCTGGCGGGCCATCCTATATCATTGAAATGTATAGTCTGGAATCGAACCATTCACCTCGCTTAATCCAAGGGGCGGGCAGAGAATTGTCTTTCAAACTGCCTAGGCATGCAATAGGCCAGCGCCACGACCATATCCGTTATCCGGGTCGGCAAACGGCAAATACATCCTTCTTCGAAAGGAATGACTTAAGTGCATTGTGTTGCTCTACTTTCAAAGAAAAGCACAAGTCCAACACCTCCAAAGTTGACGCCAACGCCGATTCAAACAACCGCTCTTCATTCGCCATAGCCACCTTCCTTGTTGTTCACCGTCGCAGGACTGTCGTTATCCTGTTAAGCCCGCCTTAAGACTCTCTAAGAAAATAGAGCGCTGTGATTGGATGAAGTCCACGGCGTCAGCCAATAGAAATCCCTATGGTTTGATACTAGACGTACAGGCTGAGCAAATTAATTTGCCGCCGCTAGGGTGCGTCTAGATTTCTAGGCTATTAGCCTACAGTAATGACACGCCGTTGTCAACGTGAGACACTCTTCATTTCATTTATTTCAATTTCCACAATACTAGTCAGAGTCTGGACTAGCGTAACCTACTAGCTTAGCTCCCCCCACTTAGCTCTGCCTAATAATGAATTGCGCTGAAAGCAGGCAGGCACGCAGCTTTGCTGCTGGCGTTAACACTTGCGTGCATAGCTGGGTTTAAAACATGACTGCCAAAGTCTTAGTAGCCTGTTTAACATCCAAAAACGGTCATTGTACTTTTCAAGAGTTAATAACATTGAGTTAATATAACATTACAGTGAGCCGTTTGAGACCAAAAATAAATAGGCGGTCAATAGTAAAACGACTCTTCGACTAAAAAAAATGCCGTCGACTAATTTTCATGGTTGATTAGGTCGACTAAATCGACTAATCGTGGCAGCACTATTCTCAATATGCATCATGTGGACTATTGTCAATGCAGTACTCCTGTTTCTTTATCTAATGCTCTGAACACATATGTGATGAATGGTGAGGCTATTGAGTCAGTACCATTGAGAGGATCCTCAGGCTCACAGCAGAGTTCCACCCTCCATTTAGAGCCAGTATGAATGAGGCGGGCAGGAGACGGTAGCTGTGCTCTAAGGCAAACCCTGCTGCTTACATACCCTGACCCAGCATTGATTAACCCCCTGGAGCCCCCTATAATTTACACTGGCAAGTGAGTCAGAGGACTGAGTCACATTAGCACAGCCGGAACCACATGCAAATGGGACTGGGCTTTGCGTTTGCATTAGCATAAGCGTCAGATGTGTATTTGCGAATGTTTTCAGCTTCTCAAACCTAAAAGCTTTCTGGCTGTTATCAGCATTGGACACCACAACTTGAGAGAAATCAAATGAGCTGAGCCCCCACTAGCGTAGAGATGCTATGATATTCTAATTATATTTCATTGGAAAACATATGGGAATGGATATCAGATGTGTGAAGGCTAATATGTGTTACTGTTGCTTGATATAAAACTCTGTATATCTTGAGGTGTGGGCAAAAAGAACAATAAGTGACAGCACCAACTAAAGGCAAGTCTTATCTCAGTTAAAAGTGTTTACCTTAGTTGTAAGAACTCAATCACACAAAATCACTCTCAGGAGCCAAAATGACTCCCATAAAGCAGAAAAACACCCAGTGTTTGAAGCCTAAGATGAACAGTATTAAAGGTGACTTTAATCACCTTTAGGTGTTACGTTGTTATGTTGTTATGTTGGGGCAGCCGTGGCCTACTGGTCAGCACTTCGGACTTGTGACCTGAGGGTTGCCTGTTAGAACCCCGACCAGTAGGCACCTAACCCCTCACTGCTCCCCGAGCGCTGGTGTTGTTGCAGGCAGCTCACTGCGCCGGGATTAGTGTGTGCTTCACCTCACTGTGTGTTCACTGTGTGCTGAGTGCGTTTCACTAATTCACGGATTGGGATAAATGCAGAGACCAAATTTCCCTCACGGGATCAAAAGAGTATACTTATACTTATGTGTATATATCTGTGTGTGTGTGTGTGTGTGTGTGTGTGTGTGCGTGCGCTCATATGTGTACCTGTGTGTGTAGGTGTGTTTTTGGTTTGCTGTGTGTTGCAGTAATTGCCCCTTAGAAAACCTTGGCTCTCAAAGTCAGAGGATAATATATCAGTCAATAGCTGTGAAGAAGCCATTAAACACAGGAGAAGTTGGTCAATGCCCAGGAAAGAAAACAAAGTTCAAGCCTCCGTAATCTTCCCCTTTACGCTGATCAATAAATCAAATTAAAGTTTCAGACTCAGAGAATGGGCAAATAATAAAAAAAACAAAACAAAAAAAAAACAATTTGGGAGGCCCAGTCTTTGACAGCAAACGGTACACATAAAAAATGGCTAAGCATGGGAGAGGGTGAGAGATCTAAAGTGTTAAGATGTGGTGAGTGAATAATATTTTTTTCTGTGCACATGTACCTGTATGTATGGCTTTATATACTTTCACAGTTCTTTGTGTATGTGTGTGCACGTGTGTGTGCCAGTATTTGTATGTGTGTGTGTGTGTTAGACAGGGAGATAGAGCCTCTCCTTCTGTGTCCAGGTGAGAGGTGGACTGTGATGGCCAGATCTCGTACTGTCATGCCATGATAGTCTGACAAATGACACAGTGTTCACCTCCATAATGGATGGGACCCAGGTGTACAGCCCAGGTGCCTCTGCCAATCGCCAGTGATCTGAATACTGAGCGACTGCCGCCTCATGGGGGTGGCTCCTCATCTATAACTAATGACATCACTTCCTACCAGGGGGCCAGGCCCATCAACATAGAGTAGCTTTCCTTGTTAGCGTGACGGCAGAGGACCCCTGAAATTTTCATGGCGGCTGAATTATTCAGACAAAAAAAAAAAAAAAAAAAAAAAAAAAAAAAAGAAAGAAAACACAGCCGCAATGTTGCACTTAAATGAAATGTAGAGAATCTGGCGTGGGGGGGAGCGGTGTAGGTGGAGAGGGTAGGGGGGTGTAGGTGGAGAGGGTAGGGGGGGAGCGGTGTAGGTGGAGAGGGTAGGGGGGGAGCGGTGTAGGTGGAGAGGGTAGGGGTGGGAGAGGCGTTTGAAATGCTGGACACACACATGGGGGCTGACGTTACTGGCTGTGCTTGAGGGCTGGGCATCGACTTTGTCATTCAGAGCGGGGCAGTCTAAGGGAGATGACGATTGACTGCTGCCTTTTCCACAGGCAGTTAAACGACTCTGCTGCCTGTCTGTCTGTCTGTCTGTGTGTCTCGCTCTCGCTCTCTCCTAAGCCAAAAGAGACTCTGGGCTCCAGATAGTTTTGGGGATGGAATGGAGATAGTATGTTCCAAATTCTCCATTTTCATTCTCTCGCCGCATCCAGCTACTCATATATCATCCTCAAATTGGCAGTCATTTTGGAAATTGTCTTTCATCTCTCGTTTTTGCTCTCTCTCCCTTTATACCCTGACCCTCCAGCTCCCTTCCTCTCTACCAAGTGTATGGCTGTAATCTATCTCTCTCTCTCTCTCACACACACACACACACACACACACACACACACACTGATACACTCTAAGTAGTAATTGTGTTTAGTCAGACATTGTTGTGAGCGCGGCAATATGATCTGCATGCTGCCTATGTTTCATTTGCTAGGCAGAGATGCTCACGAGGATGAGTCCCTGTCTGCTGTCTCTCTGATCACATTATGCCCACACCTTTGTGTATTCTGCCTGCTCCATGCTTCTTCATTAGGGCAGGGAAATGAATGACGTTGAAGCTGCTCTGACGGTGAATTTGAATCAACGCCAGACTCTCAGTCGCCTCCCTTTAAAAGGCATTCTTGCCATCCCATAAGTCTTGCTTACCTGCTTTGTGTGCTTCGGTGGAGGTAGTGGAGACAGATTTGGCACAGTGTGTGTGTGTATGTGTGTGTTTGTGTGAGACAGAGTGAGACAGAAAACAGTTTAATAAAGATCTATCATAAACTAAATGTTAGTATACAAGTCTTCTTACAGTATATTGTTTATTAGTATTTATTATTATCATTTAGCTTATCTGTGCTTATCTATGCTTATCTATGCTCTTCTAAACACTTTCTGTGGCAACACTGTAATAGCCAATAAAGCTACTTTAAATGTAGGAAAGAGAGAGACAACGAGAGAGAGAGAGAGAGAGCTGAGTGAGTCTATGCGTATACACTTACAGTAGAAATGAAAGCAGTGCAAGAAACGAAAAAAAAGCACAAGTGTTGTATGACAACAACGACTCCTCAGTCAGGCAACCCTGCGCAGTGCCACCCAGCAGCCACCCGGCAGCTTAATCACGGGGCATTGTTCATTACGGAGATTGGGGAGGAACTCTGATTGAACAACGAGCTTAGTGCAGCCATTCACGACTAATCCCTGGAAGCCAGCATTCTGGCCAGGATTGCAGGGAGGACGCGGGAACAACTGGAGACGTGACAACATCACCGGAGCGCCGCATGTTTACAAATCGAACAGCACACATGCCCTACTAAAACCATTATCTGCGTTGCAGGATTTTTCTGCTGGCTTGGGGGGAGACAATTCGGTAAGACAGAATGCAGGAGGGTGTCACGATAGATATGAATGAGCATGAGAATACTCACAGGAAGTTGTGAGTACAATGCCAAATTCACTCCAAAAGTACACAAGCCTAGTGGCACTAGGAGTCTACGGGCTATACAAATGCACCATATAAAACCATGTGCTCAAAATGGTTGACTCAATGAATGCGGTGTCACATTTGATAAAGTGTGAATGGTCACATACAAAAGGAGGAAACATCCTCTTGCAAATGCTCTGTCTCTCCCTTTCTTTCTCCTTTTCTCTCTCCCTTTCTCTCTCTCTTTCTCTCCCTCTCTTTCCCCCCTTTCCTTCATTCTCTCTCTGTTCTTTGTTTCTCTTGCTATACCCCCTCTACACCAAAGTAATTGTCATCCACTTGTTGCATCTATCTAATCTCAGGCATGCACATTCATCATTGTCTCATTGGTCTTACAAGCACACCTACTTTACACTACTATTAGTGCACATACAATACACACATACAGAGAGAAGAGTGTGTGTGTGTGGGGGGAGGGTGTTTGCTAATTTGGCTCCATGCTGGTAGGCTTGTCTGAGTGTCATTTACTGGGAGCGTCCATCTTCTCCATCTGTGTCAGACACCCCAGGATCACCTCGTCTGATTGGCTTGTGGCTATGTTGGACAGCTCCGTTGTCAAACCAAAAGACCCCTCAGGGGGCACTCAGCTGCGGTAACACCCACATGATTCATCGTCCTGCTGCTCCGTTTTGAGTGCATGAGCGCTGCAACACATGCAAACAATTACACATCAATACAAAAGGATTAGAGACAAAACACATAAATAGACTACATTCATCAAACTGCTCCACAGAGCGTAAATTGAGTATACCTCCTGCGCAAACTAATAAATCAGCTCGCTCCTGCACATAAATGGCTACACTCCTATCCTCTGCAGGCTTGTATTTTAATTGTTTCTGCCTTTCTCGTGTCAAATGATTTTCCCCAACACTCTGCTCCTTCTCTCGGAGACATAGCCTATCTCTACTCATTTGTTGTGTATGTCCTCTCATTGTCGTGTACGGCTTCAGCGTTGTAGAATCACAGGACCGTGTTGGCCCAGGACAGTTCATGCTGTCTCTTAGATTTTCACCAAGCCTGCATGACCTGGCTTAGCTGTTGGCTCAGGGAGAGTTTGGACACAGATCTGACCTGGGTCATCAGTGGCTACTCTTAATGGTGTCGGTCTCAGCAGGGGTCTTACTCACTGTCCCGCTGATCCAGTCATGAGGCTATATTAACCCTGAATAGCTCATCCTATTTTTCTTTTAATTGGCTT
Source organism: Alosa alosa (assembly GCF_017589495.1). Lineage (NCBI taxonomy): Eukaryota > Metazoa > Chordata > Actinopteri > Clupeiformes > Clupeidae > Alosa > Alosa alosa. The sequence goes on from NC_063201.1 coordinate 22,262,475, forward strand.
GTGTGTAGTGGCCGCTGCTGGACCAGACCCAGATATGGCCCAGATCTGACCCAGATGTCCACCCCTAAGGTGTGTAAGGTTATACAGGAGGCCAACGACTGACAGGGGAGGGATACACGGAGCCCGGAGAGCGGGCGAGCTTTCCAGCGTAACATCTGCCGGCAGGTGCGCGGCACTGTTGATGACTGCAGGCAGGTGATAGAGGACTCCGCTCAGCGCAGACATTAATTGCTGCCGCCGCCAGATGCCAACTGCTGCCACCCAGCAGGTAGCCCTCCGTGATGGACAAGATAGATGGCTTTTTTTTCTGAAGGCAGGGGGACGGGGCGGGGAAGGGGATGAAGGGACATAAACAAGTAAAACGGAGGGACGGAGTCAGCCTCAGCACTTGACGAGTACACAGCTGGTCTCCCTGACAAACCGATCAGAATGTTGCTCTCGTCGCCGGGCCTCCGTCCAGACTAAATGCTGCCGTACAGTCTGTCTGGTAGAGCTGAGCCAGAGTTTAGACACCATCTGATTGGTTTGGATGCTGGAAATAGATGACATATCATGTCATAACATAAATGAAAGAAACAAATGCTTCATTGCAATATCATAAATGTTACTCATCAGAAGTAAGTAACGTTAGGTGTTATTTTCACTGTGAAAAGCTATTTGATGCAGGGTGTCCTTTGAGCTGGGGCATATGCAAAGTTGTCCTTACCAGTAGGGACACGTCATTTCTATACAAAGCATATCCTTTTCTATTTAGCCTTCCACAACATGGACCCGACAGTATAACTGATGTCTTAAAGAGAGTGTTGGGCTAGCTGGAGAGGTGTTGCTGTGGCAGAATAAGTCCTTTTTGCTAGGGGGCAGGTTTTAAAGCTCTCGAAGCCAGGACTCACTCAAAAGATTGGGGACAAAGCATGATCTGGAATTCACAGTTTGAACAGTTGCTGTTCTCCACAGCCGAGCCGCTCGCGTTGCTAGCCACCACGCTTAGACAAGCTGTCAAGTAGGCGTGCGTGAGTCATACCAAATGATCGAAAAACATAAATAAACTCAAAGAATACCCAAGCACACACACGCACACACACACACACACACACACACACACACACACACACACACACACACACACACACACACACACACAGACTTGCAATCAGCATCATCTCACTTTCTTAGAGGAGTTACTACTTTTGCCACCTGTGAAGGTATAGCAAAAAGACTTGAGAGACTTGTTGGTTTGTCATCGTTGAAAACCCAAGAGAGCTCATCTCCATGCTCTCTGGTGCTCAGATCTCTCACTGTAAGTGCCCACTCTCTCTCTCTCTCTCTCTCTCTCTCACTCACTCACTCACTCACTCACTCATTCACACACCTGCATGTATGCAGTAACTAGTGCTCCACACTGCATCAGCTTTTGACGACAGATCTGTCACTAATGGGAGCTGGCAAAATCGCGTGGAGCGGTTTTAGGAATGAGACTGGATGGAAATAAATTACAATTTTTAATGGTTGTGCATCGCAGGTTTTAAAGGACGCATGCTGGAACTTTGTAATCCAATAACGAATACCACGCCAGCACCCACCCCCTCCGCTCCTCATCTCATCTCAGCCCCCACCCCACCCCCACCTGAATCTAATAGTCCCGACGGACACCGAACAAGACGAATCGCCACATCAGAATAATGGATGTTCTGGAACACCCAGCTATAACTGGGTTATCTGGCGGTGAATAAACAATTCACATTTAATGGTATTCATGAACAGGACATGATGAGGGTAGCAGAACCAGTGCGTGTGGCAGCAGTCCCCCCAACAAAAGAAGAGAGACTGAAAAAAGAGAAAAAGAAAGAGACTCCCTCCATCCCTTATCTGGGGAGGCATTTTATTTATCTCCTTTTTTTATGGTCAGATATGCTTCCACAGGGTCCTGTACGAATCCTGGCCACGGACTGGCGCAGACTGGTTCCAGCAGAATGACCATGGTGATGAAGAAGACGCCTGATATAAACAGAGCTGGAGAGAGGGGAGGGGGAGGACACTGGCGAAGGCCAGAGAGAGAAAGAGAGACTGAGGGCCAGATGTACTAACGCTTTTGTGCCCAATTCAGGCGTATTTGTTTCGCGACGTGCGTGCAAAATCATTGCGAGGTATGTACAAACAGGTCGCAAAGATGTTAAAGCGCAAACTGTCGCGGGAGCTGAAAAGGGCACATTGCATTTTTCGTGTCATGCATATACATTCATGGGAGGATCCAGAGGAAAGTGAGAGTTTAGTGTAAAAAGATGGGAGGGGATGAGTAAAGAGCGCCTAATTATGTATTCCGCGGTATGTACAGACTGTTCGTGAAATCGCATGTCTATTCTGCGCCTAAATACTTCTGCCTTGTAAAAGCAGGTGTTAAAGGAGAATTCCGGTGTGATATTGACCTAAAGTGTATTGAAACATGATACCGAGTGTGAACGTATGTCTCATAGCCCATCTCGGCTTGTCCCCTGCACTCCAAAATCTGGCGCTAGTTAGCCGATGCTACCAACAGCTTTTTCAATAGTGGTGCTTCGGCATCGGGCTAGCCATGCAAATAAATCACTGTTTTACACCCATTTACAAGGCTCAATGTATCTCCACACTTCATTGGTAGACTTCCGAGGGCCCTGACATTTAAAACGAGACATTGAGAACTTTGAAAAGCACTGGTAGTTTACTTACAAGACGATTTATACAGACAGTATCTTTAATGAAGTTTAAGCGTTTTCAGCCATCTTGAATTTAGTCACGATAAATCGAAAGCAACGAGTAAGAATGAACAGGTATGATAAGGGATCAGATTCCAAAAATAATTCAGTGGAAATGCATGGATTCCAGTTTCTTCCAGTATCAGCAACTGTGTGTGTGTGTGTGTGTGTGTGTGTGTGTGTGTGTGTGTGCATCTGTGGGTTTGCTGCTCATGTTCACATTGTGCTTGTCATTAGCACTTGAAAGGGTATGCAGTGTCTGCTTCCATTGAAGCAAACAGACATCTTCCCACTCTGTTATTGCTTCTAATTTAATGACACGTGTAAATGTGTAATCTCAGTGAAATGTGAGTACAGCACCAAAGCTCATACAAAGTCATTTGTGTGTGTGTGTGTGTGTGTGTGTGTGCAATTTGTATTTGTGTGTGTGTGTGTGGTGTGTTTGTGTGTGTGTGTGTGTGTGTGTGTGCAATTTGTATTTGTGTGTGTTTGTGGGTGTGTTTGACTGTGTGTGTGTGTGTGTGTGTGTGTGTGTGTGTGTTTGTTTATTTGAGTATCTGTGTGTCTGTCTGTCATGTGTGCATATGTATGGCGAGTCATCAGGGCAGGGTGTTGATATAATAGGATGGCACATCATCTCTTTGGCCTGTGAAGGGATCTCTCTGGCTCCAGGGTGATGGCTCATCGGCTCAACTCTGTGACAACCGCCACCCCACAGCCAATTTACACACCTGCGAACGGAGTGATGGGAAATCAATACGAGCACTGTGATATCTCTGCAGCAGGCTCGCAGTCCACTCCCCAAACAACTGCCAGGTGGCAAGTCTGCGTGGATGAGTGTGTGTGTGTGTGTGTGTAAGAGAGAAATTGTGTGTGTGTGTGTGTGTGGGGGCTTGAGTGTGTGTGTGTGTGTGTGTGTCAGTGTGTGTCAGTGTGAGCATGTCTGTCTGTGTCGGAGAGTGTGTTTTGGAGCCCTGTTGTACTAATAGGAAAACACAGGAGTGGTATCATCAAAGGCATCACGAAACAGCCTACAAATTGAGTAGACCCACAGCTACTCGATATTGCCAGACAATACAGAGGCCTTGGTGATGAATACTGATCAGAACAGAAGAAAAAAAAAAACGTGTGAAGGAGCACATTAATCATTTGTAATATAACATGGCTATTATTGCTTCACTTAATTGGTTTTCCTAAGCGTTTGTTTTGAATCACAATGGAGCGCAATAAAAGTCTTTGGGTAGGTGAAGAGTGGGACAGAGATGTTATCGTATGTAAGTGCACACAGGCAATTTTGTGTGTGTGTGTGTGTGTGTGTGTGTGTGTGTGTGTGTGCTTGAGCTGTGAGCATTACTCCTTCACACATAATATAGGGGAATGGGATGTATGTTATTTGCTATACGTCATATGCTATATGTGCTGTGTGGATGGGTTGTATGCATTACATGTGGTGCCGTGCTATGGAACATGAAATGATGACGTGTGGGAACGGATTATCCCTCCGGGGGACATTAAGGACTCTATCTATCTATCGACCTGAGATTTGTGCCTCTGTTGTGTTTGTGTGCGTAACTGTTATTGTTCACATACATCTCTCTCCGTTATTTATGATGTGTTTAGCCCTTCACCTGGCTGTGTGGGACTGAAGATGTGCATATGTGAGAGTGTGTGTGTGTGTGAGAGAGAGAGAGAGAGAGAGAGCAAGTTGGTGAGAAGGTTTGGTCTCTCTGGTGAATGTTTATGTGTGTGTGTATGTGTGTGTGTGTGTGTGTATGTGTGTGTGCACGCGCCTGCGCATGTGTGTCTGTAACCTCCAATCAGAGGAGCATGTCTGACACCCTCTCTGCAGTAATCTGTGAGAGAAAATCGTCTGACTCCCTCACCTGTGCTCTTCTCCTCTCCCCACCTCAGCTCAGATCAGGGTTCTCTGGAGGAGGAGGTGGAGGAGATGTGATTAACCCCCTGCTTCACGGGTCACAGGCAGCAGGCCACACACCTCCAGAGCCCACTGTTGCTGGACAAACACCAAGACCTGCTCCAGCCACAGTGTGTGTGTGTGTGTGTGTCTGTGTGTGAGTGTGTGTGTGTATGTCTTTGTGTGTGTGTGTGTGTGTGTGTGTTTGTGTGTGTGTGTGTCTGTGTGTGTGTGTGTGTGTGTGTATGTGTGTGTGTGCCCCACATCCCACGAGGGACTGGATCCATTGCAGTGGATAAGAACCTTGTGCACCATTAGTACAGACACACAAGCGTCCACTACAGTGCTGCCTGAAGACCAACATGGATTGCGACACTTTTATCTCTGACAGTGAATCATTCACCATGTGATGACAATGAAGCAGCAGTTTACCTTTGACACATACAGTATGCATGGAGGTGTTACTGTAACCTGAAATTGGGTTGTTCTGTATTAAAAAGACCAAAGACTTTGGCATGTTTATATGCTCGTTGCTTTGATGCCCTGAGTAGTACTCCTTGCAGCTTACCAAGCAGAGATATCAACAAGTATTTAATTCTCTTCAAATCCAAATTCTTTGTGTGTGCAACATACTGGAAATGTGATCCTATGCATTCATTTGCTGGCCAAATGCTTGAAAGTAATCTCACAGTATTCTGACCTTAGAAGTGCTCTTAAGGACTCATCAAGGTCACATCACCATATCCTAACCATGCAAAGATTATCCCCTTGGAACAATAAAGAACCTAACTACCATACTCACCAGTACTTGTTTGGGCAATTCCATACTTGTTTGGGCAACAAGGTTATGGAACGCAGTGATCTGTTAAGACCACTGGTGACATGCACTAAGCGGTATGCTCTCTCTGTTATATCACAAGCGGTTAGGCAGCACAATGAGCATTTTAAACTTACACTACTTTTTTAGTTGTATGTGTGTGTATTTAATGTTAACTTATTATCTTGTAGTGTTAATTTAATGCATTTATATACTATCTACCAGACATGTGGACTCGACTTGGACTCGAGTCAGACTCGAGTCATGATTTTAATGACTTCAGACTC
>NC_063201.1:22273222-22285722 GCF_017589495.1 Alosa alosa
TCTTGGGGTCATGTGCCTCAGAATATTGACGCGTCCGAATGCACCCAGCTATGGCGGCCAGAGCTCCCCAGTGCACCATTGCAACAGCGGTGATAGGATTAACTTCTCTCCTAATGCCATCTTCCCTCTTTTTTCCTCTCAGTAACAACACACACCCTATGGCCACAAACTACACATCTCATGCTGGCCCAAATTGCAGGCTTCTGCTAATACTGTCATTTGCCCTTCGTTGCACTGACCGACACACAGGGAGTAATTACATTCTAAACGATCGTGCACGCACAAACCACCGCAGCATCGAATTCTTAATCCACACAAATCAGTGGCAAGGAGATATTGAGAAAGAGAGGATGAGATAGAGTGAGAGAGAGGAGAGAGAGAGAGGGAGAAACAGGGAGAGAGAGAGAGCAAAGCAAAGGAGAGAAAAGAAAATCTAATCAAGAAAGAAGCAAAAGAAAAGGAGAGAGAAAGAGAGAGAGAGAGAGAAAGAAAAAACACACATTCACTCAGCAGCCCATCTGCTGATAAATGCACGCCAGCTCCTCCATGTCCCGGGTGTCCATTTATAATATTTGATTATTTATTTATTTCCCTGCTTAATCTGCATAATCATTCTGGCTATAGGTGATCTGGAGAACATGCTGCCGTGCGGTTCAGGCCCCTCTAGTGCATTATGCATGAGGAGAAGGGACGGGAGCCGGCAATGCCAGAGGTTTACAAGATATGCGACGACGGAGATCGGCCCGGAGTTTTACCCGAGCTTCGGCTTTATCGCACAGGCAGCCTCTCGGACAGACAAGAACACAGCATGCGTGTGTAATGAATACAACTGTGCTGAATGCAATCCTAGAGATAAAGAACGTAACGTGTTCAGTCATATTTGCCCTTATGACAAATGAGGCCTTTTTTTTCAGTTGTTTTTGAAATTAACTGGGGCTCTTAGATTTTTGTGTTTAACAAATGTCTGTTGAAGGATTTGAATGGGATTCAGCAAAGTTATCCTCAGCTGATTCACATGATGTTGTAACAGCAAAACCGTTCATTGCCTCTGTCCTATAGACAATCATACTTTCTGTTTTTCCTTTTCTATCAGTCTTTGAACACATGACCACCTTGTCTCACTCGCCACAGCACGGACAATCTCTGACCTCAATAGTCCCAAGTCAGTACCTGCCTAGGAAATCGTCTTAATCTGCATTGCCATTTGTACTCGTGAATACGCAGGCCACAAGAAGTAATTAGGGTATTAGTAATTTGTAAAGTAATTAGTAATTTGTTTTTTTTGTTGGTTCACTTTTACTCACATGCTATGTGTAGTGGATGGGAGTTGAGGCGTCTGTGCCTTTAAGACACAGTGGCCGTATTGTGTCACACCTGACTGACATCACTAGATGCGACACTCAGTGTACCAATTAAGGGGTCCGGTGTTTCTTTAAAAAGTATGGCGCTGGTACTGCCACTGCAGCGGCAGAGTTTTGTTTGATTGTTTACCGTGTGTCGGTGTTCAATGCGGGTTTCTTCGGCGAGCTGGAGCCTGTGGATATTCGTCTCTTGACTGCAAAGGGTGCAGTTGTTGGCGTTGTGCTTAATAGCATCATTGGCGGTGCTTTTGCTGTCCTTCCCCTTGAGAGCAACCGGAGTGTTGCAGGCTGGAGGCTAGGAAGTTTCTGCCTTTTCGTATCGGCCGCTTAGGTTGACTGTACGCCCCTCCCCGTTGCGAGGAAGTTCCTGTGAATCCCCGGTTGCGTGAACTATAATACAACTACCTTTTGATCTGCGTCCTTCCCGCGTGCCCAGATCCTCAGCGTGGTAAAGGGTCTGCATGCGTGATTGTGTGGTGCCATTGATTGACTGGGTGTGTGTGTGTGTGTGCATGCGTAATTGTGAGGTGTGGGGTGCATGTGTATGTGGTTGTGTGTGCATGTGGTTATTTGGTTAGTTTTGTTTGGGTTTGTGTAGTTTCCTCATCTTGTGTGTGTCATATATTTTGTTTGTTTTGTCTCTGTATTTTCTTTGTCCTTATTGTGAAACCCCATTGGTGGCATGTTCCCCCCCCATGTCGTGGCGCCTAACACCGTTTCGTCTGCCTGGGTATTTGTAGTGCTTTCTTTCTAAACGTGCCTTGCTGTGCCTGTTTGAGGGTGTATTGGTTTGCTGTGCTGAGTGTATCTGTCTGTGTAAATCCCACTTTTGTTTTATAACCGCCTAATCAGACGGAAGGGGACATCTATCGGCCATAGAGGCCTGGGCCATATGCTGTATAACCGGTGTGGGTTTTGCTGTGTCTTACCCCTTTTCTTTTGTTTCAGGAGTGGAGGCTCTCGGCAGGGAGGCTGGGCCCCTGGTGGTAGGGAATCTGTGTGTCTCACCGTCAGTGCAGTGTAGTGTCACCTTGGTGTGCCGTGTTCACGTGTGGTCTCTTTGACCCCTCTTCCAGATCGCCTCCCTGCGGTAAGCCTCCCTCCTAGTTTATGTGTGTTTTCCTATACCCAAAGAACCAGTAGGCCTACTCTAACCAAACCAGTTCTGAGTGTGTGTGGCTGCCCCATTTCCATCTGAGTGCTTTGCACGCTTTTACTGTATTGTAACTTGACTTTGAGAGGAAAAATAAAGAAAATATTTATTATTGTCATAGAATCCTGTCTCTGCTTCATCCTTGCACGAACCTGTGTGCTTTATGTTCTGGTATCCTTTGTTTAGGCTATCCAGTTTATTTATCCATCTTTTCCTAAGGGTGACCTATGTCCCCTGGGTGGCGTAGTCGACACTTCAAATTCTAATTGGTAACCTGGTCCCGCTACATATGCGACGAGAGATTCCATTCACTATGCTAAGCTAAGCTAGCGGTGGCGCTGCAGGACTAAGAAGACAATGCATGCACAGAAACAAAAATGCTTTCGCTCACTTATCTAACTCTATGTTCCGTTTCAGGGATTGAAATGTGGAATGATATTGACTACGAATTACCATAATGAAAATGTATGAAATGTCTCTTTTAGTCTCCCATCATGCCCATGTCGCCACCAGTGTTGGGCAAGTTACTTTAAAATCGTAATGTATTATGTATTACTTATTACTGTCATTTCAAAGTAATTTGTTACATTATAATATTACTGTCTCTGAATTGTAAGGCATTACACTACTAGGCATTGCATTACTTTTAAGTTACTTTCACCAAAATATCTAGAAATATGGATTTGGCATTCTAAATGCAGTTTATTACGCTCAATGCAGCTCATTGCTCTTCCAATGGAGGGAGATGTGGTATAGCATAATGACTGAGCTAGGCAGCTAACAGTAGAATGCAATAGGAACAGTGCTCATGATGCAATACAAGGAACAATCATAGTCAGAATTTTGTTAAAAACCGACAAAAGGTCAAAGTCTGGTAAATTGTGATAGAAATACTGTAACTTTAAGGCCTTCTCGTTAAAATCAACAGAGAGCCTAAATCAAAGCTTACATAAAGCAATGTCAAGATGGTGGCCTGCTGGCCATTTCGGTGCTCTAAGTGAGTGGCTTTGAGTGAGTGACATTTAAATGATAACTCAAACACCTAAAGTCAAATAAAAAGGCTTATAATTTAAGACCATTACTGTGTGTTTTTAAACATTAATTTCTGAAGAAATGCTGTTTTACTTATAAATGGTGCACTGTCACTTTAACAACATTTATCTTTACGTTCTCATAATGCCCTTTTGCCAGCTCTTGTTTATTTGAGTTACATTGATAGCACAATATTAACAATAATATGCACAATGTTAAGTTGTTATTTTAAGCAGCCTTCATTGCTTTGGAAATGGAAGTGTGCAATGACATATTGCTTCACATTTCTTTTTGCAATTAAAAGTGAATTATGTGCCTGGTAGCCACCTAGCTATCTGAATGGAATGCGTTTCAGTCGACTCGGCATATCATGTGCTTCATGAAATGCTTGGAAAATGAATTATTAAAGACCCACCAATTCCATTCTAGTACTACGTGGTGGAGACTGAGAGAACCCAAAAAGTATCAAACTTGCATGTAACATGGTGTTAGTGCATTTTGACATTGTAAACGTTATTGAGTGAAACGCCGTTTGCAGTAAAGCTACTTTTCATTGGCTATATTTGGGTGCCCCCTCTGTCCTTTGGTGCCCTACGCAAAGTGCATGATGCGCGTGGTGGGAGCGGTGGCATTGCCATGCTCCACAATCTTTTTCTGCATTTCTATCCCTTTATTCTCTTTAATTCAAGTTCACAGCACAAAACTGACATGCACTACTAAGAGCATAGTTTGTGTTTTAACAAGAATCAAAAAGATTAGCATGGCACCACTTTAGATGTTTCATTAAATTACTTGTGCTATTTCGCGAGGCACAGAGAGATCTTTCGGTTTCGCACACAAAGTGCACTTACTTAACTATTATGTTCAAATAGAATCCGACTTCGAGTCTGCTGCAGCCACAGTCATCTTCATCTAGTATCAGGAGATAACGTTCTACTATTATGCGCGATTTTTTCTTCTCTGTTGTTCTCGCGGTGGTGTTTGCGAATACAGTATGTATATATACAAAAAACACCACTTAATTTCGGGTTAAAATGCATTGTAACGCGCGTTACTGAAGTTTGTACCGAGTAAAATATTACCCATTTTTTTTTTAGTAATGCCTTACATTACCGCGTTACTGCAAACAGCAATATATTACAGTAATTACATTACTTTTGTAACGCATTACTCCCAACACTGGTCGCCACCCCGTTGAATGCGGCACAACTATTCAATGAAAGCAAAAGGATGTGGGTAGATGGTGGAAGATAGATGGTCATGTATTTGTCTTGTAAGTGGAACTAAAGTTTCACAGACACTGTTGTGGTACAACAAAGAACCTACAACCTTTTGCCTTCATTGGACAGGCGTGTCACATTCGATGGATTAATTTTCATAAAGATGGGCATTTCCCATCTTTTTGACGCGAGGCGGCTACTCAAACAGCTGCGCTGCCTTCCTGACATGCTTTGCAGAGGCGTCAATAACACTCGACGGCTTCCATATGAAATGAATGAAAGCAAAAGTGACACTGTAGTGCAGGGGTCCCCAACCTTTTATGCACCATGGACCGGTTTGATTCCCATTTTTTTTTTCACGGACCGGGGGTCGGGGGTTCCATGTTCCATATGTGTTGTGCATGCATTACTTGAAAAGAACTAGCTCCAGTTAACAGTGAAGGTAACGAACTCTTAAAAATGTGAAAAACGTGAACTTGAAGAAGTGAAAATTGAACAATATGAACTATGAAAATTGAACAACTTGAAGCTACATCTATCAAGTGTGAACATGCTTCACAAAATATGGGAACAATTGGAACTAAACGTGCATTACGAATATAATCAGTGGGAGCCCTGTGCTTGTTTCCCTGCAACAAGAAGGTTCCATCAGGGGGTGATGGAAGACAGTGACAACCTCAGTGTGTTTGAAATGTCCAGTCGATTGCGCAATTTGGTCTTAGTTGCAGTCATTGCAGAAAACCCGGCCTCGCATAGATACGTGGTGGGAAATGGTAGTTTTCAGCACTTTTACGTTTTCAGCGCTTTTACGGCTATCTCGGGATATTCTGCTTTGGTTTACTTTATCTGGCAGTTTAAAGACAGTCGTCATTCTCCCCTGGAGTGACAGGTTGAGGTAATTAAGCAACCCGAATATGCCACACAGGTATGCGAGTTTTGGCACCTAGTCCTCTTCACTAAAATGTGCAGCTGTGACTTTTTTTCTGTAAGAAATCTCTGCAGCGGCTCTAGAACACTCTGACCAGTGACCTGCTAAAGATGCTTGTTTTTTGTTGCTCATTCTAGCAGTTTAGCTAACTTTGTGTGACACTACCATTCGCCAAGAACTGACCAAGTGAAGTGAGCTGACCTGAGGCTGCGCAGCGCTGAAGGCAATATGTAAAGTGTTGAAGGCGGGACAGACAGACGTAAGAAAATAGACCTTGCAAAATGCAAACATGCGTGCAATCAAACATGCGTGTATACAGGCCTATGCCATGTAAAAACGTGACATTATTGCGAATTAAATTGAGTTTAGTTCATTTTTTTAAACTCATGTCGTAGGCTACGGCCCGGTTAGGAATGTCCCACAGCCCGGTACTGGGCCGCGGCCCGGTGGTTGGGGACCGCTGCTGTAGTGGATCACCGCCGTAATGGTGCCTACAAACGCTTGCATTGAATGCATTCCTGGAGATGCATCTCGTCCACTTTACATGGGCTTACGTCATCCGTTGACGGAGTGAATTGTGGTTCCGTTCCGTTGCGACGCAAGGCACCAGCCAATCAAATTGCGGTTATGCTTCAAGGCATACACCAAAGTACACACCCCCAACCATCGGGAAAACCCACCTACCCATGAAGGTAAATTAAGCGAAAAAACCTGCATAGTGTGCCTTTAAAATGTTTTGATGTACGTGACAAGCTCTGCAACACCCAAGCAGACAGACCAGTCATATTTTGTCTCCTGGACTATAAATTGGTCTTTAGTGTACACTTTAAGTGTCCACTACCCAAGATTCCAGACTTCACCGATCCAGAGATAGAAAGCTTTTTCTTTTTATATTCAGAAAACAGGCCTGCAGTTTTTTTATGCACACTATGTAAAAGAATATAAGTTTACTGACTGATCATGGCAGCATTTATAGCTGAACGATGCACTCATCATCCTCTGAAACCCACCGTGAATTGCTGTAATGTAAAATCTGCATTTGCACTTGTGATTCATTACTTTTCCATCCAGGCACACCATGATACACTTACTGTAGAGCAGCATGATTAATACATTGTCTCCATCTTTTTAATAGGTCTCCATCCTTTTCATACCTTTCTGTCAACAAGCTTATTCTCTGCAGATATTGCTCGGCACGTTCATCTACACAATGTACAAGCCCAGAATACACAGATCACCTCCTGTTTGGGGCCTTGGTGAATTCATGACCACAGGTTTCTACAGTCACACCGGTTGTTGCATTTATTGTGGGAGTAAGTGCCCTTTGCATGGGTAGCACTGACCAGGCCTTGATGAATTCCACAGGTTGCTTCAGTGTTGTTGCATTGTGGGAGTTAGTGTCCTTTGCGAGTGTAGCACTGACCAGTTCCGAGGCAGTGGATTTCAGTGGAGCCCAGAGATGATGCTGGTGAGAGGAGCGGGTCATCCCCAGCCGTGTCCACTGCGTCGGGGGCTGTCTGGCTTGGAGTGTGCCGGTGCTCTGGCCATGACTCAGACGGGAGATGTGTGGAGCTTTAGATCAGAGATAAATGACTTCATTAAAGCAAGACTCTCGCTGCTCTGCAATGAGCCGCATCCCCCCCAATCCCTCCAGCAGAGATTAGGCACTTCATAAATCAATAGGAGCATAGCTGGCACAGAAGAGCCACCGTCAGCGCACATACCGAGCAATGAGGAGCAATGAGGAGAGAGAGAGAGAGGGAGAGAGAGAGAGAGAAGCCACACTACCTGTTGGCTCCAATTTGGGAGGAAACTGCGGAGTAAAGTTTAAAGACACAGAGTAAAGACACATCGACATGACCATTTTTTAAAACTTCTGTCGGAGAGATTAGTTTGTGATAGTAAAACCATAATACAATACACTACTACTGCACAATACTACTGCACAATATGTCATGCAGGCCATCCTACAACCAGAGGCAGCCCCTCACTTTGCCTCGTGTCTCTGCTGCTGGCCGCAGCCACTGGCCAGGGCGAACACGAGGGCCGTTGGTAATTGAGTGGAGCTCCTCTCATGACCTTATCTGTCAAGAGCCAAATGGCCGCCATCATTCACGGCCGCCATTACGGACGCGTCCCCCCGTGAATAATGCAATTTGTATCCTCCATGGAGTGCATCCAGAACAACACAGCCCCACTCTAGTGAACAAACACGGCGGCAGGGGCTAGGAATCCACTTAACGGCTTCGTGGAAGCCGTTGGGGTCTGAGGAGGCTGTGCCAAGGAGCGCATCGGGGTCTGTTCCTACTCAACCTCACTGACCCGGTTTCAGCTGTCGGGGCTCAGTGGGAGACGACTTCTCAGCAGTGCTGTGGTGCCGATGCGATCAGCTGCCGTGTCCTTGAAAGCAGGATAGCGCTTGGACTGTTGCTGGATGAAACATGGTAGGCCTATGTGTTGCTGTCGGAAATGTGGAGACTTAAACATGGGTGATTTTAGAAAAGAAAAATGAAAAGACAAACATCACAAAAATAGCATGAAATAAAAACATTCTGAGAACTCTGTATCGGATCCTTCTAGAGGAGTTTACAAATGAACTTTCATGTTTTTCTGAATGTGCATCAAACTGTCATATTGTGGGAGTTGAAGTGTGAGGAGTAACACCGTAACCATGGGATGAGTGTAGCTCATCGCAATTTCCCAATCTCTTTCTCTCCGCTCAGCTCTGTCCCTTCTTGTTACCATATTCAAATTAACACACAAACACACACACACACACACACACACACACACACACACACACACACACACACACACACACGCACATCAGCTGAGGAGTGAGGAGTAACACCGTAACCATGGGATGAGTGTACAGTAGCCCACCACCATTTCTCTCTCTCTCTCCGCTCAGCCCTGTCCCTCCTCGTTACCCAATAACCCTATGCAAATGAACATCGCCAGAAACATTTAGTGGCCAAACTGGAATTTGTCATCATCAGACTCTCTCAGACTCAGACAGCTATTATTCATTTATACTCTGTGTTTGAGCTTCAACACAATTCAGACTTGATTGTTATTGTTGTTATTATTGCTGTGTGGTATCTGTATCCCTCAGCCATCTAAAATGTCATGGGTAGCACTGGATTGGTAGTAAGTGAGTAGTATCATAGTAATAAGTGGGTAAGAAATTGGCCTAATTTACAACTACTATTGGCTTGTGTGCATTTACACATAATCTACTATACTGTATTGAGTCCTGAGATCTTTGTAAATGCATAGCTAAAGTCAGAGTTCTGGGTTCAGAAATGTGTTCAAGGGCATAATATACCTCGGTCAATGCTTGCTATGCATCATCAATCTGTATTTTTTTTTATTGTTGACAAAGTGATGTTATTTTACAGTAAATGAAAATAACATACTAGCAGATTTTTTGTACAACGACTGTGTTCTCAATTTCAATTAGCTACTTAAATTATCAATAGTACACATGGGTGACACATTCTGATTGTGATATTCACACACAGATTAGCAAACAAACAGTTGAGGAATTACTATCAAACAACCATTATATCAAACAGCAACAAAACAGTGACAGCAACAACCTCACAGATTTTTCAGATTCACTAATAGACAGTGAGAAACAGTTCAAAACTGCCCATGTTTCTTTTTTTTGTGTCCCCCATTCATGGCTGGGGTGGGGGGACCTCCCGTGGCGGCGAGATCTCCGAGAACAGCCTGGGAATTACTGGCTGAAGGTGTGAAGGCCAGAGCAGGCCGTGGGTGTCAAAGGTGAGCCTACTGTACGTCAACAACACAACAAGCTCCCAAATATTCAAGGCAGGCAGGCAGGCAGGAAGGGAAGCAGGGCAACAGGTGGGGGTGACATGAGCACGGGACGGAGGATGTGTGCAGACGGACAGAACTGGTGTTTCTCAGAGCCACTCAGAGGTACTCAGCCTGAGGAAAAGGGGAGGTTTTGTGTGTGTGTGTGTGTGTATGTGTGTGTCTGTGTTTGTGTTTGTGTTTGTGTGTACATGCGTGTGTGTATGTGTGTGTGTGTGTGTGTGTGTGTGTGTGTGTTTGTGTGTACATGTGTGTGTGTGTGTGTGTGTGTGTATGTGTGTGTTATTGTGTCTGTATGTGTTTATGTATGTGTGTGTGTGTGTGTTTGTGTGTGTGTGTGTGTGTGTGTGTGTGTGTGTGTGTGTGCGTGCATACTGTATGTGTGTCTCTGTGTCTGTCTGTATGTGTGTGTGTGTGTGTGTGTGTGTGTGTGTGTGTGTGTGTGTGTGTCTGTGTGTGTGTGTGTGTGCAAGATCAATGGGAGGAGTTGTTCACTTCATCTCATCAGACGTATATGACACACCAGACACACAATTGGTGCTCTGCCTGTCAGAGCTGCTGACAAAGAGGCAGAAAAACACAATAGAGCTGGAAGGAGAGAAAAGAGACAGAGTCAAAAGAGAAACGATAAATAAAATAAATAGACTAAATGAAAGGCTGTTCACTCATCCTGAACCATGCACACAATCATTAATTGATGACAGGAGGGGAGGATGACAGGAAGAGACAGAGTGGGGATGAAAGAGGGAGGGAGAGAGAGAGGGAGAGGGGGAGGGAGAGGGAGAGAGAGGAGGAAGGGAAGGAGGGAGAGGGAGGAGGAAGGGAAGGCGGGAGCAACACCTACAGGGAAGATGTGCCAAAGGGTGCAGACAGTGGAGGACTCTGGGATACGGGCCATATCATATGAATGCACAGAACCGCTGGCTTCACAGATGTCAAAAAAACTAATGTTGCACAAATAAACTGCTTAGCTCTGTAGTACAGATGTATTAGTTATTTTTGCTCTGTGTACGTGTGTACACACGCACACACACACACACACACCTGCACACACACACACACACACACACACACACACACACACACACACACACACACACACATCAGACGCAACAATGCTCTCTGTGGCCCAGTGAGGTGTTATATCTTTCCTACCTGGATTTTAAAGGTCAATGGCTGACCTTCTCCTCACACTAACAGCTCACATCACTGAACGGGATGAATCAGATTGTGTGTCCATGGGTGCTAGTCTGTGTGTGTGTGTGTGTGTGTGTGTGTGTGTGTGTGTGTGTGTGTGTGTGTGTGTGTGTGTGTGTGTGTGTGTGTGTGTGTGTGTGTGTGTGTGTGTGTGTGTGTGTATGTTTGTGTGTGTGTGTACTCTGTTGCTGTCCCTTCAGTCTCCTCCATGTCGGTGTCTGTTCCTATGACTGCGCCTGTTCCCTTGCCGTGCTGCTGCCACTGCAGCTGCCAGGGCCACAGAATGCTGCTGCTCCCACTAAAGATGGCTGCATCTGTCATCTCTGATGGCGATCCAGACAGACCGCACTGGCTGTCGTACAATCGCCTGAGCAACAGGAGAGGTCGCCCTGGGTAACAGAGGAGGGACTGTGTCTCTCCCAACACGCTGCTCAATTAGAGGCGATATTGCCGAGCCGTGTTAAAAGCCTTTTCAGGTCTCAGAGCCGCACCAGATCTTTTAGTGCATCTGTCCCACAGCCACACACACACACACACACACACACACACACACACACACATACACACACACATGCATGCACACACACACACACACACACACACACACATCACATTTTTTGGATAAATCAATTTAATTCCCCTGTGTGTTTATTTCTTTCTTTTTCACGTGTATATGTGTGTGTGTGTGTGTGTGTGTGTGTGTGTGTGTGTTTGTGTGTGCTGTGTATATGAGATATTCTCTCCTTTCTCGCTCTCTCCTTCTTCCTCTCTCATCTGAGGGAGTCCACACCACCATGTAGCTTATTAGGTTTGTAGGAGCCAGATCGAAGATAACACCCACGCAGACACCACCTTCCCTTGGCCGTCATAAGACCTCACATAAAGACTGGCTGAGACCCACATCCCAGCAATGTTTCCATGTGTGGTAGCCACAAGGGGAGAGTCTGTGTCTCAAACTAAGCTGAAGCCTTGTTCAGCCAACCATAGGGAGGGCCCTGTCTACACGTACCACTCTAGGAGTATTTTGTGGGATTTACCATAATGTAAAGACAAAGTCCTTTTAGGCAAGTCCCTCCACTCGGCGGCCATATTGCAATGCTTTTTGGGCACTTATCGGGCATCTATTTTGGCAGAAATGCGCATGCACAAGGCTTCATGACACCAATCTTGCTCCAGCGGTGAGATCACAATATATGATTGGCACGATGTCTTCACAACACACCACATGATAGGCTCAATGTATTCACAACACAACACATGATTGGCTCAAAGTATTCACATGTCAACGTTTTGCCGCGGAAGTGGTGGGATATGTGTAAAAAAACTGCCATATTGGTGTTACAAACTAACCCCATGCATTTCAATGGAGGATTTTTTGAGTGCTGTGTCTCTGGTAAAGGTACCCTAGTGATGGATGAACAGTGGAATTGGGCCAGTGCTAGCATAGTGGTTAGGAAGCTGGGCTAGCATGTTGTGGCCTGAAACATTGTGGGTTCATTTCCCAGGTTCCACCGTTAACTCCAAGTTGCATGTAATGGAACTCCCCCTTGTGATGGAAGCATCTTTCTTAAACCTATGCTTCTTTTTGTTTTGATAATTTTGAAATCAGTGACATTTTTTAAAATAACTTAGTAGTTGGTGAAAAGCTTAACCCAACATTTTGGGTCACATGAATAAACGCTGAATAAACATGAATAAATGTTTATAAATACATGAATAAACGCTGTTGGTTCACTAGGTTGTGGCAATAACCCAGCTTTGATTGA
>NC_063201.1:22290722-22295722 GCF_017589495.1 Alosa alosa
TTATACTATTTAATTCTGCCATACTGTTGTTGTTAGGTTTTGTCTCATGATAGAGTCACACATTATAGAACAATCAGCACTGATCATACAATATTGGTCTTGTGTCACTGGAAGTGATTGGTTTATAACAAATATTTACACCGTCCATGGCATGGTCCTGTATGTGTTATTATGGAACATCAGATGGAGTAATTTTGATCTCTTTGGATGTCTTGACATGTGAAGAAATTGACAATAAAGCAGACTTTGACTTTGACTTGAAAAAAAAATTGTGGTCAGGTCAAGTTTACAGTAAATATAAACTGCTGTGACCTTCAAAGCCAGTTGTTAGTATCTCATGTGCCAGATACAATTTGCCTTCTGTCTGGGTAATGTGAGTGAAATATCCTTCTCAGTATGAAAGGCTGTCTTCTGCCATGCAATTTTATATAATCACTGCCTGGTGTAACCCTGCAGTAAATGGCCACCTCGTAGAAGAACACAGTGATCTGGTAAATGTGTGCACACTTATCAGAGTCCATTAGTAATGATGACTAGTCCTCCTCATTGATCTGGAGTTTCACTCAGGCACACCTTTACCTTCCAATGCACTGCTCACTCACAGCTTCCATCCCCAGTATGAAATGTGTGGATAACAATAGATATTAGAAAGCTAGATACCGCATTGGGATTGAGTTCTATTAGTTGGCATACGTTTACGCGGCGGCCATATTGCTGGGGGCAACACCTTTACTGTCACCACTACTACCACTGACAAACCCCACTGATCCTTATAATTTACTTCATTTTAGCAGTGCAATATGCCTCAGCTAAAATGAGTGTTGGGAAGAGAGGTGAGACTGTTTGGGGAGCGGCTTTGAATACTGACTGCTGGATGATGATGGCAAGGACACTGAGAATAAGACTTTGTGTGTCAGATTATTAAAGTTTGACAGAAGAGGAGTGTAAACAATGTATGTATGTGTGAGTGTGTGTGTGTCTGTTTTTGGAAGTCAATAGCCATTAATCTCATATATCCCCCAAATCAGCCATGATTTCATGCCTGTCAGCAAGTGTCCTTAATTTAACAGGTGTGGGTGTCTGGCCTCCAGGAGAAGAGAAGCTCAACAGCCTCCACTCTGCACTCCTCTCCCCCCACACAGGTGACTGGCGTGGGGGCTGCGAGCGTGTGTGCCAGGCCTGTCTCTCCACGTCTCCTATTAGCACACAGTGTCAGCCCAGCATCCGAAAGAGGCGCCAGTTTTGCTGTCAGAGTGCTGGAGCACAGTGGAGACCGCCATGCGTTCACCTGAAGACAGCACAGCACAGGACAGGACAACTCAGCATATAACATCCGGCCCAAAATAGCCTCCACTTGCTGCCAGAATTTTAGCATGAAAAACAGATGTTCACTGAGTTTTTCCCCTATGTGGCTTTCCTACAAGCATGGCGTCGTGTTTTCATGCATAGATGAGATGCAATATCTTTCCCATCTCTATGCCAACATTGGAGTGCTATATTTTCGCTGAGCAGAATAGGCTATCCACAGCAAGAGGCTTATATAGGCTATCCACAGCATGAAATGGCAGGCAGGGTAACTGATGAAATCTAACGCTAATCTGAATCTATTGCATTTGTGTTGTGAGCTCAAAACAGATGTTTGTGTAAAGTATTACCAGATGGTTATCATATACTTAATAGACATACATGATAGTAAATAAACTGACACATCTCGTTCTTGCTAAAATGAATTGAGACATTTGCAGAAAATCAATTGCATTTTCTTACCAGCGAGCTATGTGCGTTTAAGGATTTCAGCTAATTAGATAATAGTCTAATAAATCAACAGCTTAGCTTTTAACTCAGTGTGATTTGTGCCTTTGGAACCAAATGAATGTGCCTTGTTTAGTAGAATAAATGTTGATATGACATGACATGTTCACATTTTAGCATTCTTGCCCTTCAAGTCCAATTTCTGTTTTACAAAACTCATTTCTGTCTTTCTCTCTTGATAATGGGCATATATGCTGTCGCAAACACACACACACACACACACACACACACACACACACACACACACACACACACACACACACACACACACACACAACACACACACACACACACACACACAGACACACACACACAAACACACACACACACACACACACACACACATATTGCTCCTCATCGTGATGTGTTCTGACATCATCATTCTGCTTCTGTCCAGAGAGAGACAGGGAGAGAGAGAAAGAGAGAAAGAGAGTGGGAGTGTATGAGAGAGAGAGAGCAAGAGAGAAAAGGAGCATGTCACTACACTCTAATGGACCATTACTCTAAATAATGCCCATTTAATACATGACTAATCAAGTGGTCTGCATCACATGCTTGATCTCAGGGTGACTCTCAATCTCTCTCTCTCTTTTTCTTTCTCACTCTCTCTCTCTCTCTCTCTCCCCATGTGAAAGCTGGGTGGCAAGGGTGATGCGGGGGCAACTTTTTCGCCTTAGACTTTTTGTCTTCCACAGATAATAGATTCTGGCCATTACAATCTGTCCTCCATTGATTTAATGCTTGGCAACATTAGTGCTAGATGTGTCCCCCTGCAAATGTGCATTAGCGTGCTAGGAAGAGGAGGAGGATGGCCAAGCAGTAATGAGAAGAGAAGTTAATTCTGCATGGCTGCGTGTCGCAGCGCAAACAAAAAATACATTTGTGTTTAGTTTTGGGAAGGGGGCCATGTTAATACATGCCGTGGCTTCTCCATGAGATGCCGTGGCTTCATCATTCATTTATCGGGGATCCCATGTTGCTCTGTCCTGCAGTGCAGAGAAAGAACAAGAACAGGAACAAGAACAAGAACAAGAGAAAGCGGATTCTCCCCGTCTCTCTCCCTAAACATCAGCTCAGTTCAGCCTGGGTCACACTGCCTGGGCTATGGATCGCTCTTTCAGAACAACCACTGTGGCATCTGTGGAATGATGTCCTCCTGCTCCCCCCTCTTTCTCTCTCCTCTCTCTCTCTCTCTCTCTCTCTCTCTCTCTCTCACTCTCTCTCTCTCTCTCTCTCTCTCTCTCTCTCTCTCTCTCTCTCTCTCAGACCGAGTGTGTCCTAGACTGCTCAAAGCCTGTGCTGTGGAACTTGGGGAGCCTCTGCAGCATGTCTTGAACCTGAGCCTCCGACTGGGGAAGGTACCAGCATTGTGGAAGACATCATGCCTCATCCCAGTTACAAAGTAACCACATCCCAGTGAGCTAAATTACTTTAGGCCAGTCGCTTCAACATCACACATAATGAAAACCATTGAGTGACTGGAAGCCTGTCTCTCTCAACCCCTACCATCATATCACTTTGTCTGCTGTCCACCTGACTGTTTTTATAGGTTATATTTGCCAGCCTACAAAATCTGGACTGTGGTCATAACATCTACTTCTTATAACTTAGTCCCTGTTATATATTGTTCTTAAAGTATATTATTTTTCTTGTTTGTAAAGCAAATCTATTATGTTTACATTCTTGTCTTTTCATAGTCAAAGTTAATATTTAATAATATGCAAAGTTATTGCACTGTTCAATCCCTGCACTGTTAACTTTTGCACCAACATTGCACACACCATACCATAGAACCTTATCATGGTCAACACATTATATGGTCAGTCCATACCAGACCTTTGTAATCACTTCACATGCATCTATCTATCTATTCTCTCTCTCTCTCTCTCTTTCTCTCTCTCTTGTCCAGCATCACGCAGGCTGGCCTTCTTCTGACTAGCCAGATGAGGCTAAAATTAAATTCACCATACCTTGAAGGCTAGACGAGAGAGCTCTTCACGACTGCCAAAAGCAGAATGCATGTTGAGAGCACAGATTGTCGAGAGTCTCAGGTTGGACAAAAGCAATGGGACATTGTTAGGGTGAACTAAAACCTTGGGCATGGCACAGAGTTTGAGCTCAGATTGGATTCTGTCTTATAAAGCATTTCTAATGACAAAGGGGAGATTCTGATGCCTTCCTCTTTCAAAGAACCACTGCCTAATGTTGTCCTGACCCACATGAGACTTGGCCCACAAGACCACAACAAAAGTTGATCCTGCTCTGATTTTTAAATCTGATCTGATGCTCTTAATTGAACATTCTTTCTCTCTCTCTCTCTCTCTCTCTCTCTCTCTCTCTCTCTCTCTCTCTCTCTCTCTCTCTCTCTCTCTCTCTCTCTCTCTCTCTCGCTCTGCTCTGCTCTGCTCTGCTCAGCTCGTGTCTCACAGAACCTCTAGGCTGTGCAGGAAGGGGGTTGTGCAGTATAGGAAGTGACAGCGGAGGCTTCTGGAATGGCCACGGCACATCTGAAAAGATGTGGCTAGTCAGGAAAGATGTACTCTTGCCTGTGCGGAGAGCATGGCTCCACGAAGAGCATGGCTCTTTGCTCATGAATTAAACATACAAGCACTCTGATCTCACTAATATAGAGCATTGCCAGCATACAGACACAGATGAAAACACACACACACACACACACACACACACACACACACACACACACACACACACGCACACACACACACACGCGCACACACACACACACACACACACACACACATACACACACACAATCACATACAAGCACTCTGACCTCACTAATACACGAGTGAGAGCTATTACGCATAACAAAGGCCCGGTGCATAACCTCATCGTGGAGAAGAAAGGGCTCCATCTTTAGTGTACTGTATGTGCTGCCGAAGCGAGCACAAGGGTTCCATATTTGCCAAAGCAGCAGCTGTGATGAGCTTGTGTGTGTCAATGGAGAGAGGGAGGTGACTGCAGAGCTCCGCATGTGGAGGGGCTTTTGTCATGGGGGCTGTATGTAGGAATAATCAGGTGTGGTTGTGCCGCAGCGGTGGGGTGCCCCCCTGACCCCACAAGTCTGTGCTGTGGGGCCATGAACAGCCCTTATTAGTCTGATTATTTCTGGTTTATGTAGTTTTTCTCTCTCTCTCTTTGTCTTTGTGTGTTCAAACACACAACTG
>NC_063201.1:22298222-22308222 GCF_017589495.1 Alosa alosa
GTGTGTGTGTGTGTGTGTGTGTGTGGGGGGGGGTGTTTGATGTGAGGAGTACAGTGTACAGTGTACACCTATTCATACACACACAGAACACAGAACAGTGAGCAGACTAGGAGGACACATACACACCCGGAGCAGTGGGAGCAGTTGGGGGATAGGTGCCTTGCTCAAGGGCACATCATCCGTGGATGTGGGAGAGCGCAGTTCAATCAGTTCAACGGATGTAGGCCAATTGTCCGCTGGTCATTATTGGAATATAAGTCCCAACAGGGCGAACAAGACCCTGACCCAAAGCGGTAGGGATCTTTTCTGACAATGAGTGGTGGACAAGCACAACTTGAATGTTTCAGATATTGAATAACAACATATGACTTGCTGACTTTCACTTTCAATGAAGTTCCATTGTGATAAGTGAAGGCCATTGGCAGTGGTCATTCATTTTTGAATTATCGAACCTTTGAACGTTGGGAAGATCCATTCATGTTTATGTAACTTTCTGCAGCATTCTGTAGAGTTGTATAATAGTAGTGTTTTAAGAGGGCATCTTCTGTGGCAAATGGGCATTTTGGGAGTGTAGGCAGCAGGGAGAAGCCTTTGAGGGCTTTATTTTGAAGGGCAGTTTGTGTGTGTGTGTGTGTGGGGGTGGTGGTGGGGGGTTGCAGACCTGTGTGCAGCTGCTTCTGCTGTTGCTGCTGCCACTAAGTCAATTTAATTGGCTGCCACAGGGCAGACGCACGGCATGGAGCCCCGAGTCCATCAGCAAGCGTGTCTCCTGCGCATGCACACACACACACACACACACACACACACACACACACACACACCCACCCACACAAGTTCCCCACATGCGTAATTGAGACAGGACTTTCAGGGTGAGCTGGAAATCCTATTCGTAGGTGTGTGCCGTTTGTCAGTGACAGCATCATCAAGTCAAACCGTAATCCTCACCTTCAGCCGTGTCTCTCCTGACAGTTATGAGAGTCAGGAGACCCCACTGCCGCACAGCTGAGTCATAACAAACATAATGCTACTACCCACTGTGTTGAGTTTGAACAAAGCATGGTTGAAACATAGG
The DNA here is from genome assembly GCF_017589495.1 of Alosa alosa. Classification (NCBI taxonomy): domain Eukaryota; kingdom Metazoa; phylum Chordata; class Actinopteri; order Clupeiformes; family Clupeidae; genus Alosa; species Alosa alosa. Next base: position 22,299,295 of record NC_063201.1, read on the forward strand.
AACCATTGTGTTGTTTTGTCAGGTATTCGTTGGTTGAATTATGGACCCTTTCAAGAGAGTTCCATTATCAGCATCATAGTTGGCCCCACAAGACTTCCTTTTTAACATTCCATATGTTATCTTAATGCAGAGGAAGTAGATTGGGGCCCAAATAGAACGTTCAAGCATTGTTTTTGTTTTTATTGTTGAAAGGGTCTATAGATACATCAACTCTGACTTTACAGTGGAACACTGAATAACACAATCAATAAAGCTGCAGTATAAGCCAAAAAAGGGTACATTTGCTTAGAAAGTCCTTAGAATACTAGGATATATGTGAATGCTCTTTTCTTTCTCTATTTTGTGCTTTTGGATATGAGTTATGCAATATTCCAAATCTTCCATCATGCTCATCGATAAATGCAATTTGATTATACAGCGTATCCAACGTATTTACCTTGATTTATTAAATAAGTGAAACCTTTTCTGTATCCTCGGAGTAACACAACTGAACTTGAAATGAAAATGAATGACCTGTTTGGAACTGTTGTCATTGGTGACAAATAGGCCTCATCCATTGGAGGCTTTGTGTGTGGCTTGGCACCTGTACAGAATGTAAAGAGCTTCAAATAGCTGATTTCTATCGGTGTCTTGGTGCTTGCTGTGCCCAGGCTGAAAGCATGTGTGAAGCAAGAGTCAGCTAACTGAACTCAAACTAGATGTGCCATAGGACGCAGAAGCAATATGCCATAATAAAACTCATCAGTCATAAAACAATCTCTCTTTGAAAAACAGGCAATCGTTAAAATAAAGACAAGGGCGTGGAATGGTTTTTATGATGGCCCACATACCAACACACACACACACACACACACACGCACACACACACAAACACACACACACACATACATACCAACACAGAGCGTAAGTCTGTGGCTCTCAGTAGCAGATAAAGGGCAGACATCCTGCCCTTGGACAAGACAAAACTGTGAGACATACACCTGCAAGTTTCTTCTTCTTCCCCCAGGCAAGGCTCAGGTGCCCAGAGCCGGAGGCGCTCTCTCCTGTTCCCAGCCTAACGAGCCCTCCCGACCCACAGGAGAGTGAGTGAGTTCAGACCGCAGCTGCTACCTTCTCCACCCCTCAGAACCACCTTTATATTACAGTCACTGTTCAAGGTGCTGAAAGGGCCTGGATTGCCTGCAGCGCTGTCCAAGGTCCTGCACTGTATTGTGCTGCGCAGTCTTGTGGGTCTTGCTTATTTAAAATGTGATGGAAACTGAAGGAAAAACACCTGCCTGCACTCAGAGGTCTCAAAGAGAGCATCACCTGTGTGTTGTAGCCAAAGCCCTCGTTTTCTGTGAGTACTTTCCCGCTGCGGAGGTCAGATCAGGTCGGGTCAGCGATGTGTTGGCTTTTCAAAGCAAAGGGGAAAAAAAGAAGAGAGAAGAAGGGAAGAGATGAGCCTGATGAAAGTGAAAGTGTCTGGAATTCGACTCGATTTGTTTTTGTTCTTCACCACACCAGCGTGGCGTGGCGTGCACTGGAGACTGTGAAATAATGGCTTCTACTCTATTCGTTCACCTTTGATGATGTCAAGGGGAAAGCTCATGAAATGACCTGCAGCAGATGGATGAAGAGGTCAGTGGCTGACCGGAATGCAGGAACAGCAGCCGAAAGGAAACCCTCCTGGCTGAGGCAGCCGTTTCAAAAGAACTCTCTCCATGATAAACGACTGCATCCCCACCGCACACGCACACACACACACACACCTCATCTGGTCTTTATGATCTTTATTACAGTTGAAGTACGTGCTCCCCGTTTTTATCTCCACCCATCGTCTGCATCTCCAGCTCAGTGCAGGTGCTGATGAGCACGCAGGGGCAGGGGAAGGGGAAGGGGCGGGGGCAGACACGCAGGGGCCGGAGCAGACAGGCTATTTTTCGCCTCTGCTGCGCTGGAACACAGAGTCCTACTAATGGGGAGCAGGGCTGCCCGGAGGCCACTGCTGCCCGTGGGTGGTTCTAGTGTAGTCTAGACAGACATATGAAGGGAGGGAAAACACAGAAACGCACACACACACAGGAAAGATGGAGAAAATGCAGACATTGTGACAGGAGAGGGAGGGAGGGAGAGAGAGGGAGAGAGAGGGAGAGAGAGAGAGAGAGAGAGAGAGAGAGAGAGAGAGAGAGAAATGATGGGTAATGAGAGAGATATGGAAGAAGAGGTGTGGAGAGACAAACATACATATTCATAGAGTAAAGAAAGGGAGGGAAGCAGTCTGAAGGAGAGAAGGAGGGAAGTGGGGGTAGTGAGGAAGCATGATGTGTGCATGGCAGCAGGCTGGGTGAAGGGGTCACTCCTGCCTCATCCATCATGGTGACCCAGCGGCCGGCTAAATACCTAGCCCCTGTGCCACCAGCTCTTCCCAACACGGCCACTCTCCCAGACCCCCACAGTTCTCAAAGCTCCGTCAGTACCCCCATTAAGTGGCGGGGCGATCCAGGACGCAGGGGGTGCGGTGGGGGCAGAGTGAAGCTGATGACTCCAGCTCAGTCACTCTCATGTCACACATTAACCTCTGTGTGTCCTGCGTGTCAGCTCAGGCAGCCTTATTGCGTCTAAAAACAACAAAGCACTTATCTACGGAGCCGATGGCACAGCAGGCCTTTAGGGTGAGAGCACTACTGTTGCCAATTCAGCTCTCGCATGCGATTTTACAGAGGAAAACATAACACCAAGGTCTTCACTGAAAGAGCAAATGCATCCACCCACCCAAGGTCACCAAATCACCGTCTCTGTCAATACCAGCTTTTTCAGTCAGGGGCCCAGGTGGGGGCAGAACCAGCTTCCGAACTGTGAAGCTGCCGCGCCACCCTTGGCTGTGTGATGAATTCTTCAGCTTGTCACAGGTATTTATTTTGCCAATATGTAAGCATGGGATGGTAAATGGAGAAGCCTTATACAGTATATATGTCATTTTGATTCCAGACTGTGAAACTTCTTATACATAAGGAGACATAAAATATTGTAAGTGTCAATAGAAAGTAAGGTTTTGAAAAGGTTTAAAAACATAACTATTGTGATATCATGAGGCTACACGGCTCTCAGCGGGACAGTTCAGCAGTGCAAGGACACAATGGTATAATACAAGGAAGGTTTTTAATGAAGTTCTTGGGAATTAACAAAAAGGTATGTCAAGTTCAAAAGGGTAACTAAGGATACGGTTGATCTTTCAACAGTCAAAACTTAAACAATGTCTCTTCAAACGTGAAATCATAGTCCCATTCCCTCAGGTAAATATCTTCTTTGGAAAGCGGTCTTCAGCCTTACTTTAGTCAGCGCCACAGCCCGTGGCCAATCCGGCGGTAAGTATTCCAGTCTTCACGTGAAAGTGCCACTTCGACAGTCTGTAGTTCCTCTGAGAGCACAACTTGGAGCTTGTCTCGCAAACCCCACTCTGACACCAACTGTGTCTCTGGGCCTTAAAAAGCCCTTCAGCTCATCAGGCCCTGATCGGTCTCAGGTGTGTTGGGATATCGTGTGTTTGAGGGGTGGAGTTTCCAACTCCACCAGCAGATGGAGCCAAAGCTGTCCGTGACTGCAGCCATCTCAGTGGAATGTAGCGCCCCTCCAGAACGCAGCCTCTCGTGACATCACACCCCTCGAGACCGACGTCCTCGCCGGGGTGAAGGAGGCGAAGAAGACGTCGCGCCGGGAAAGGGCATCCGCATTGCCCTGGCGCTTGCCAGCCCTGTGAACAACAGAAAAGTTAAACGCTTGCAAGCTCAAAAACCATCTGGTAACCCTACTGTTAGTCTCCCGGTTCCTGGCCATCCACTGTAGAGGGGCATGATCAGACACCACTGTAAACCGTCGTCCCAGGAGGTAGAACCGCAGGGATTCCAGGGCCCAGGTTACAGCGAGGCATTCCTTTTCCACAGTGGAATAGTTCTTCTCCCTTGGAAGTAGCTTCAGGCTGAGGTAGAGAAAGGGATGTTCCTCACCGTCATGTGCCTGGGCGAGTACAGCACCCAGACCCACCTCCGAAGCATCCGCCTCGACAATGAAGTCCTTCTTGAAGTCCGGCACCACCAGGATCGGACTGGAACACAGGACTTGCTTCAGGTCGACAAAGGCTGCCTCCGCCTCGGGATTCCACCTCACCATTTGTGAGTGGCGTTTGGTTGTCAGCTCTGTTAGAGGTGCAGCAATGGTAGCAAAATCCGTAATAAAACGTCTGTAGTAGCCGGCTAGGCCCAAAAACGACCACCTGTTTTTTAGTGACACAACTTGGCTTCCTGAGGCTTGACCAACCCCCGCCCAATGGTGTACCCCAGGTAGTTCGTCTCGCTGAAGGCCAGTCTACACTTCTTGCCGTGAGCCCTGCTTCCCCGAGTGAATCAATCACAGCCTGTACTCGGGGTAAGTGGCTGGCCCAATCGGGACTTTGTATGACCACATCGTCCAGCTATGCTGCTGCGTACCTCTTGTGGGGTGCGAGGACCCGATCCATCAAGCGCTGGAACGTGGCAGGCGCTCCGTGGAGACCAGACGGGAGCCGGGTATACTGGTAGAGCCCCCCTGGTGTGGCAAAGGCAGTCTTCTCCTTCGACGCCGGGGTCAGGGGCACCTGCCAGTAGCCTTTGGTGAGGTCAAGGGTGGTTAGGAAGTGAGCATGCCCCAAGGAGTCTATTAAGTCATCAACACGAGGCATGGGGTATGCATAAAACTCAGACACTTCATTTAATTTCCGATAGTCATTACAAAATCGTACCGACCCGTCTGGTTTGGGAACCAGTACAATGGGACTTTCCCAGGCACTTTGGGACTCTTCGATCACCCCCAGCTCCAGCATCTTCCTTACCTCCTCCTGAATCACCACTTTTCTGAGCCTCCGCACGCGGTAAGGCGCTGGTTTACCGTTTTTCCAGGCATGGTGCGGATCTCGTGTTGGACCACCTCCGTGTGCCCAGGTAGGGAGGAGAAGACATCTCGGTTGCGATCCACCAACTCCAGGGCCATCTGCCGTTGATGTGGGGACAGGCTTGGACCCACCTGGACCTCTTCTCTCCCTGGTTCCTTGGTCTCTGTGGGGGTAGACAGCTGAACAACGCCTCCCCTGGCGTGCCACTTCTTTAAAAAGGTTAACATGATAAATCTGCTCAGGCTCTCTTTTATCAGGTTGCCTCACCTTGTAGTTTACGTCTCCCACACATTCAATGACCTCATATGGCCCCTGCCAGGTTGCCAGGAATTTGCACTCCACGGTTGGCACCAGGACCAGCACTCGGTCCCCGGGCTTAAACTCTGTGTTGAGCAGATCTATTGTAGGAGGCTTGCTGTTGCCGTTGAGCAGTCTCCATGTGTTCACGCATCATGGGATAGACAGCCTTAATTCTCTCTCTCATGGCCCCGACATGCTCGATCAGGGTCCGCTGTCGGCACGGTTGCTCCTCCCAGGCCTCCTTGGCGATGTCCAGCAGTCCTCGGGATCTGTAAGACAGCAAGAGCTCAAAGGGTGAAAAACCAGTAGACGACTGAGGTACCTCTCTCACCGCAAACAGTAGGTACGGTAGCAGCTGATCCCAGTTGCGCCCATCTTCCCCGATCGCCTTCCGCAGCACAGATTTTAGAGTTTTGTTAAAACGTTCGACTAGCCCGTCTGTCTGGGGGTGGTAGACCGACGTTCTCAGCTGTTTGATTTTCAGCAGAGCACAGAGTTCTTTCATAACCTTGGACATGAATGGACTCCCTTGGTCTGTCAATATCTCCTTCGGGAGCCCCAGACTAGTTGACAGAAGGAACAACTCCTTGGCGATCTGTTTGGACGTAGCCTTCCTCAGCGGGATGGCCTCAGGATATCGGGTTGCATAGTCCAGGATGACCAGAATGTACTGATGTCCCCTGGAACTCTTCAGTAAGGGCCCAACGATGTCCAGTCCAATCCTCTCAAATGGGCTCTCGATAATGGGCAAGGGAATGAGCAGGTTTCTATATGTGGGCTTTGGCGCCACCCGCTGACACTCAGGGCAACCACGACAGCAGTTCTCTATCTCTTTGTGCACTCCTGGCCAAAAGAAGCGTTGCAAGATCCTTTCTTTCGTCTTCTCTACCCCTAGGTGGGCCCCTAGCGGGTGGGTGTGTGCTAGGTTACGGTGGCCGGTGGGGCTGGTTATATGGCGAGCTGTTCATGCTCCTCACCATTTTTCTGTACCACCTGATACACTAACCCCCGGTTTACTGCAAAATGAGGGTAGGTAGGGCTCGTCCTATCCCCTAGCACCACTCCCTCGATCACCTGCACATTTTTCAAAGCATTTGCAAGAGTGGGATCTTGTAACTGGGCTGTACCATACTGGCCTGTGAGAGGGGGAAGCTCTTTGGTGCCTTGGACGTCTTCCTCGCTGGAGATTGGAGCACTTCCTGGGACCATGTTTTCTTCCTCTGTGTCTGGACCAGTCTCTGAATCAGCCTGGGCACCTGCCATCCCTGCAAGAGCACAGGCTGGAGTGAGTGGTTCTGAGGGTTGTATTTGCGTATTCTCAGGATACGTCTTACCTCTCCGCTTCCGAGGTACTCGGGTCAGCCTCTCCTGAGTCTCCCTCCACAGTGGGTGAAAGGCTGGGCAGTCTCGTCCAATTAGGACAGGAACGGGTAAGGAATCAACCACACCGGCCGTCGTGGATGGTTCCCCTGGTGGTGGTCATTGCGAGTTCAGTGGTGGGGTAGTCTCTGGTGTCTCCATGGACACAGGAAACCGGGAGGACTTTCCATGGGGTCAGACACGATGAATCCACCAGATCCTTATGCACCAGGGTGACCCGGCTACCGGAATCTAGCAGAGCTTCCACATCATGGTGATTCACAGTCACCGGGCAGGTGGGGGGTCGTTCTTGGGCGCCATCTACGACTTTAACGAGCCGGGAAAAAAGTTGGGCAGGTAGTGAGCTGGGAAGACTCAGCAGTGGGCATAGGCTCATCCGCCGGTTTCCCCACACTGCCAGGAGATGTGTCCCATCTCCCCACACCGCAACACTGTCGGGTTTCACTCTCCCGTGTCCTCTTCCTGGTGCCGGGCTGGTTTCTGGCTCCCCTGGAGCCTGGACAGCTCCCTGAAGTGGCTGGGTTGGACCCCTTGGGGTTCTTTGACTGGCTCCTCCCGCCTGTATGGGACGCACTCTGGGGCTCCTTTCTGGAAGCCAAGCATCTCTGCTGTGGCCTGGTACCTTTCCACAGCTTCCACGGTTAGGGTCCGCTGTCGCCAAGGCCTGTTGACTAATGAGCCGTTTCTACTCATAAGGCAGGGCCCGTAAGTACTTGTCCACCACAACGGCCTCCACTATTGCAGCTGCCTTACTCTTCCTCGGTTCCAGCCATTTCAAGTGATCCTGGGACAAGTTGCATCTGTGCACAGGAGGCTGGTCTGGTTGAAAGGTCCAGCTGGGGAAACGCTGGGCAATGCCAAACTTGGTAAGCCCACTTCTGCTGAGGATCTCCGCCTTCAGTGCATCGTAGCCAGTCGCCCGGTCAGAGGCCAGGTCGCGGACAGCCTACTGGTTAGGCTTTGGACTCTGATGTGTTGGGATATCGTGTGTTTGAGGGGTGGAGTTTCCAACTCCACCAGCAGATGGAGCCAAAGCTGTCCGTGACTGCAGCCATCTCAGGGGAATGTAGCGCCCCTCCAGAACGCAGCCTCTCGTGACATCACACTATGTCAAAAAGAGTTCTGTGAAGGTATATTCTTTGTGTTTTGTTGGTCAAGTGAGGTAATGTAAATCTAAAGAAACACATTGGGGACAGCCGTGGCCTACTGGTTAGGGCTTTGGACTGGTATCCGGAGGGTTTTTGGTTCGATCCCCAAACAGTAGGAACGGCTGAAGTGCCCTTGAGCAAGGCACCTAACCCCTCACTGCTCCCCGAGCGCCGCTTTAGCAGGCAGCTCACTGCGCTGGGATTAGAAAATGCAGAGACCAAATTTCCCTCACGGCATCAAAAGAGTATATATACTTACTATAAATACTATATACTTATATACATTGTTTTATTACTGTAAGTTGCGTTAGACTGATGACTAGTATGGACATGAAGTGAAGGGAGAAAGCAGAGATGTAAACCATTTGCATTTGGAAGGCGTGCATATCATGACAGGAGGTCAGCTGAGCCATATGGGAAAGGAAAGCAGCTGATTGTGGAACTGGAGGCTTATTCTATTAATTATCCACAATCTCTACTAATTACTGCCAAGTTATGAAGTCTCCATGGCAACCAGGAAGAAGGTACATCTGTGTGGCTACCTTTTTTTCTCTGCAGGGGAGCAACTCTCACTCTCTCTCACACACACACACACACACACACACACACACAGACACACAGACACAGACACACACACACACACACACACACACATTCACACACAAACATACACACATAAAACTTTATGTTTGGAGAACCGTGAAACTTACAAAGGTGCTCAAAAGGCTCAGCAGACTGGGCACCTCGCTGCGGTCGGTGAGTCAGAACAAAAGCAGTAATCTCCGGAGATCTCCGTTAAGCAAGATGACTCATGAGCCTCAGGCTTCCTCGCGCCACCACACAGGGTGGTGCTGTCGCGTCCCACAGATGAGTGAGGCATGTCGGCGCGCCCTCCTAACCCAGGCAGCATCCAGCATGGTGCTCTGTTGCACTCAGAGGTGATGGATAGCTGCTGGGACACAGAGCTGGGGCAGCTTGCATGCAGACGGACTCATACTGAGAGAGAGAAGGAGATAAAGGAGTCGCAGGAGCATGTGTGTCCATCTTTCCTCCAACAAAGTGTGATCTATTTATCCCTATGTGTGTGAGTGTGTGTGTGTGTGTGTGTGTGTGTGTGTGTGTGTGTGTGTGTGTGTGTGTGTGTGTGTGTGTGTGTGTGTGTGTATGTGTGTGTGTATATGTGTGTGTGTGTGT
>NC_063201.1:22313222-22363222 GCF_017589495.1 Alosa alosa
CACTGTGTGCTGAGTGTGTTTCACTAATTCAAGGATTGGGATAAAGGCAGAGACCAAATTTCCCTCACAGGATCAAAAGAGTATATATACATACTATATATATACATATACATACTAATTATAATAATACATTCATAAATAGTAAACAAACAAACAAACAAACGAAAACAGAAAAATATCTATCAAGTCATTGCACTAAAGAATTTCCACAAAAGGGCTTGCTAACTAGACCCACATACTGTACATTGTTTCCTGACTGTTGATGCTGTTTATTGTCAGTTTGTAAAGTTTAAGCAAAGTAGGAAGTAACGTTAGGAATCTCTGATTAATGTGATTGGTAAGGCTGGACCAATGATTTCAAAGTTAGTGCCCGTCTTGATGCAAGTGTTGGAAGCGTTTTTCCAATCGAGAGTCGCAAGGCTCTATTCACTTTGTGAAAGACTGGATTTTTCCAGGCTAAACTTCTACAGCTAGGAGGATCTAACGATGCAACTATGGTCTAGATCTGAGGCAGAAAAGGCTAATACATTTCTCTGTATTTTTTTGTTTGCTTTGATTTTGTACATTTACAAAATCCAAGCGAACAAAACACTGTACAAATCAGAATTATATTTTTCTCCACTGAGTTTGTTCCTACTATTTGTCACTTCCGATGCATAGGCAAAGAGTAAACAGAGCTGAAGAGGGTGCAGCACTCTGAAAATATTATGACTGGTTATGACTGATAATATGCCATCCTTTGCTGAGAGTGGTGTTAATTCCTCATTGCCATGTAATAAGCAAGTCTCCCACATGGTCACTGTCTCTGTTCCTGTGTGAAATGAGCTGCACCTGGAGCATCACCAAGGATGTGTGTGCTCAGGGACGAAGCACAGGTGCACTTCCGACATCACCAGGGATGTGTGTGCTCAGGGACGAAGCACAGGTGCACTTCCGACATCACCAGGGATGTGTGTGCTCAGGGACGAAGCACAGGTGCACTTCCCGCAGCAGCACCTGCCACCGGTTCACCGCCGAGCCGTACAGCTGGAGAAGGCAGCCTGTTGATGTAATCCAGGGATTCTTATTCCAGCATCTGGAATCCCATCCCGTTCCCATCTCCACCACCCACTCTGCTGTCGACGATTCCCGGCAGAGCTTATCACTGGCACACTGGAGTCGAGGAGCACACCTGATGTCCAATCAAGAGTGTTGCAGTAGCACTCACACCAGTCATGTAGACTTGGAGTCAGCATGGAGGGATAGAATACAAAGCACAAAGGCCATGATGCATGTTACTAATAATACTAAATCATCTTTGGGAGATTCCTTTCTCTTCCTGCCATTGTTCTGTGTCAAGCTTGTGAACTTAGTTCAGGCAAAACTTCAAAACTATGCAATACTCCTACAGGGTAATTACCCCATAAGACATCCTGAGTTTCAGAAATGGGATATTGTAACAAGAACACTACAGAAATGTAATATCACGGGTGACCCGACAGGAACTAATTAATTCAGTTCTCCAGTTCCTTAGCCGTACCACCCAAATCCATTCTCCAGAATCTGTTCAAAGATATTATGTAACTTTGTGAAAGTGAAAAGATATGATACATACTGTAATACATTCATTCTGAGCGACTCAAAGAGGAGGAAAGAGAAGGAGGAAAGGCCACTTCAGCTGTCCAGTGCAGTGTAATATTTAATTTGATGTTTGGAATTTGTGAGTGAGCTTCTATCTGCTATGTACAGCGCTAGAATCTTTGGCCGTGATTACCTATGGAATCAAAACATAACATTGTCAGGGCAACTATAACTGAAACACATTACAAAATTGCTAATGTGTGCAAATAAACTGGTTTCCATCAACATTGGTCTAATTATACCTTACGTGAATCTTAGTCCACCCACCTCTAGCAACTTTTTATTCACAGTAGATGAATGAGTAGATGATTTTATGCAAATTTCTAATATTTCCAGTCACAATGTCTTATTTGAATAGTAGACTACAAATATGTATTAAAAGTTGGATGGACACTCAGCTATTGTTGCAGACTGATTAAGACCTAATGATGAGCCGCTAACATTCCCCGCCTCAGGCTACATCTCCAGTTGTAAATTGAAAGCACTGACCCCCCTTAACCAATGGAGAAAAATAGATTACCAAAAATAATCGCTCGCACATTGCTCCTTTGCAGCAGGTTTTTTTTTTAAGATTATTTTTTCCCCCCTCTGCTTTGGTTGCATGTTAATTTCAGAATGTATCAGACTCCTCATTCCTCCTTCAGGCAAATATTCTCATTTCTACCAACGAAAACAAAAGCAATGACGGATTTGAAATGAGTAGGTGCTCAGTGCACTCTCCTCTCTTATTACTGATACAGACAGGCTGAATGCTGTGGCTTTGAGAACAAGAGAAAGGAGAGAATATGACTCACTTTCTGAAGGCCATCCCAGTCTTCAGGTGCTATCACTCCCAGACACAGTGTCTGTTTACAGTAGTGCTTCCTCATATCTGTCATATAATGATCATACAAAAGCTTTTTGAAAAGCTTTTTTAAACCACATTACAGCAAGACATCTGGTTTGGCCTCAAGCTTTTTTTTTGAGGCATACAACAAGAAAAACACACTAGGGTATTGGGAACTAGGAGGCTGTATTGCCTTTATATACTGTATGATGACAGACACAATCATTTGCTCACATCATTTACACACATATCTCCTATATCCACATTGCATACTGTATTTTGTATGTATTGATTGTTGATGGATGTTTTTTCTAGTCAAATAACCATAGGTTCATGGATCGGTCATAACTTTATGTTGCTATTCAATAACAATCTGATTGCTTGACATAACACTCAATACTAACACAGCTAGTCCTGAAGTGATGGCTATGTGCATCAGTTGGGCTGAGTATTGAGGACCATATTCAATCACTCCCCCTGGACTCCCAGGCTATATTTCATGAAACTCTCCATTAGCATTCATTTTGACTGTGGGGATCTGCGATAGACCATGTGATTAATGACAAGGAAGCCACATTCGCCTCAGGACTATTCATCAACCTGAGCTTAGGACAGGGAAACACCACACCAACATCACATTTATAAATAAGACAAAACCACAAGACAAAAACATCATATAATAATCAATAATGTGGCCTAAAAACTGAAATACGAATAGCCTACACACATACAGACAACACATACTATAATTGTGACAGCACACCAATTACTGTACACTGGAATCAGATGAATTTTAGCAAAACAACAATTATGGAGAAATGTAGTTTGGTTTTGTAAAGCAACCTAAAGGAATAAACAAATAAGTATAAGTATAGTATAAGTATATATACTCTTTTGATCCCATGAGGGAAATTTGGTCTCTGCATTTATTCCAATCCGTGAATTAGTGAAACACACAGTGAGGTGAAGCACACACTAATCCGGCATGAGTGAGCTGCCCGAGGGAGCAGTGAGGGGTTAGGTGCCTTGCTCAAGGGCAGTTCAGCCGTGCCTACTGGTCGGGGTTTGAACCAGCAACCCTCTGGTTCCAAGTCCAAGCACTAACCAGTAGGCCACGGCTGCCCCGAAATAACTGTACACTGTAACACGACATGGAAATTACATGATGAACATTAAAGAAGCCCTATGCAGTTCTGGTTATTCCTTCGCTGTTTCTGGGTTTTCGCCTGATTTGGGTTCGCATTTTTCACGACATAGCTCCCCCTGCAGCTTCGGCAGCAAGTGACTGCTACGCTAAACCCCCACTAGCTAGCGAGCTAGCCATCAAGAAACTAAGCTAAACACATACAGGGCTCACAATAAAACGGTCGAGCAAACACATTGTTCAAGAGACTGTCAAACCACATTACAAAAACGAAGCTCACCCAAGGGTAGGCTACTTACAATTTCAACAGCAACAAAGCCAAGTCAGAGTCTGTTTTGCAGTCTTCTTAGAAACTACAATCTGACTACATTTTCGAGACGCGATTGGATACTTCCGTTGAGTCACATCCGGATTTGTTCGGGACGGGACAGGACCAGAAAGTTGCATATTCGTTTTTTCCGCGGAGAAGCACTAGGGGGAGACGAAGCACCCACCAAACGACCCAAAAAGTGTTGTAGAACCATCAGAACGACTCTCAACCTGCATAATTAAGGTCATTTTTGCTAAAATTGTTGCATAGGTTATGTAAATGTACATTTTTGCAAAGTTTTATTGGCCAAGTATACTTGCATACAAGTAATTTGTTCTCTGCATTTTACCCATACACACAGTGTACCCCCATTCAAACACACACAGTGTACACCCATTCAAGCACACACACCTTCAGAGCAGTGAACACACTAGGAGCACACAGACACACCCGGAGCAATGGGCAGCAGTGGGCAGCCTTAATCCTGTCGCCCAGGAGCAGTTGGGGGAAAGGTGCCTTGCTCAATCACTCATGTTCAATCACTCCAGGAATAACCAGGAATAACAACACACAGCTCAGCTCAGCACAGCACAGCACAGCACAGTGCAAGTCTTTTGTGATACAGGTCAGCTTCTCCTCTGTGATGTGTCCTATGTGTTCTGGACTGAGTTGCGGTCCTCAGCTGTCCACTTATGCTGCTGACTTCATTACACAAGTGAGAGGGACAATCCAAATGAACTAAACAACACCCTCCAGGAAGGCTGATTAGGATGTTCATTGTTCATCTGTTACTTTCACATTTAAAACAGCACCATTATTTTCCGAGTAATTATGAGTGGCTGAGTAATGGGCAATTTTAATGACACTGGGCTTCATTTTGCCAACAGCAGGAACATTACAGGATAATTAGGCCATGCTGAAAAGAAAAAGAAAAAGTCAAGACTGCTTATTTTAAATGAAAATGATTTACAAAAATGAAGCAGCCTTGGAATATGGGAAACACATGTGATCAATGACTTCATTTAAGGGCTATTTAACTGTGGAATAGACCATAATTAAGAAGCACACACAAGACAAACATACACTCTGATAAACTCTGTAATGGCATACACTCGCGCACAACACACACACACACACACACACACACACACACACCACACACACACGCACCCACACAGACACACACATACATACAGTACAGGCACACACACACACACACACACACACAACACACACACACACACACACACACACACACACACACACACACATAACACCCACACACATAACACCCACATAACACACACACACACACACACACACACACACACACACATACTGTAGGCACACAGGCACACAGAGACATACATACACACACACACACACACACACACACACACACACACACACACACACAGGCACACAGACAGACACACACACACACACACACACATGTTCTTTTCTCTTATGCCAGCATGTCACAAGTCAGTCGTCAGACATTTCTTTCAAGTTGCCTATACCAATTCATCATGGCTTTGGCAGAGGCACATGCTTTTTGCAGCGTCTTTTCTTTTTTTGCGGAGTCTTTTCACCAGGAATAATTACAGTACCAGGAGCAATAGAGGCAAGCAGTAATGAATACACTCGTACTCATGGCCTGCTAATTACCACATGCATGAATGAGCACAGCTAATTAAGAGCAGATGAGGAATTCCTGTCATCTATGTGTGACAGGTGATATCCATATAAAACCCCCAACAGACACCCTGAGGTGACGTGGGCCATTATGTGACTCAAAGAGCTGTGTTCTGTTAGCGGAATGGTCAAACCCTGCCTGACCTGAAGTAAACCACAGCAAGAGGCTTTGAAGTGGCCGCTCACTCCTGCTGGTGCTGCTGCGGCTGCTACCATCACGCCCCTGTGGTGCACACTATACCCCTCCACCCATCCCCACCTCAGCGTAACCCCCACCCTACCCCATATCCGCCTCTGAATGGAGATTTTCCGAGTGGCTGAGGACTAAATTGACCACGTCGGTGCTCTCAAACGTACGAGAGGAAAGCTTTGCTTTGCAGCGCCAATCAAATCAGTGGTGGGGCTTGGTGAGACGTGTGCATTTACTGTATAAAAGCACAATCACACACACAAGCACATTCACAGTCAAAAGCACATTCACACATCCTTCCCACTAACACCCCCACCCCCCACACACACACACATGTCTCCCACACACAAATATAGACAACCATGTAGGCACGCACGCACGCACACACACACGCACGCACGCACGCACGCACGCACGCACGCAAGCACACACACACACACACACACACACACACACACACCCTTACACAATCATTTAAAAGTGTGAGATCCCATCTGGGAGGACAAAATGCGGGTGCAATTGTGGTAGTGGCAGTGAGGATGCCTCCTTCTCTGATTTGCGCCATAATGAATGCTGGCAAGTGATTTATGTTCGGCATTAATTAGGCACCAGGAGGTCATTTATTGTGAGGATGCCCAGAGTCTGCCTGCCGTTGTTTATAACTGAATTACCTGCAGTGTAATGAATCGGCCCGCACCGCACACCAGTCTGTTGTTTTATTTTCTCCAGCTTCTGACGGTGCCTTGCTGAGTGTGTGTGTGTGTGTGTGTGTGTGTGTGTGTGTGTTTGAAAGAGAGAAATAGAGAGAGAGAGAGAGAGAGAGAGAGAAAAGAGAAAGAGAGAGTCCCAGCAGAGTGACATTGTCATATCTATTTTAAGCAGGGGCCCTGACTTGCTGTGGAGTAGGGTTTTACTGTCAGAAGCAGTGATAAGTCTGAGTCTAGAGGTGTAAAGGTCTGTATATTTTTTATTCACTCTCACTGTTAAACATACATACAGACACACACACAAACACACACAAACACATTAATTTGATTGTAATCTCAGGATAATTTTTAGTAGCTACCTATTATTAAAGTAAAATACGTCACATACAGTAAGCATGTGCAATGTTCCCCAAAAGTGGTAAATACAGAACAATTGAGTCTGTAGATTTACCAGTTTCCACCAAAGACTAATTTTCACATTTGTAAATGCTTATCTATTGCCACTTCGAAATTTGTTGACTATCGCCCCACAGCAACAGAGAAAAGGAGACTGTAATCAGGCCCATCTGTCTGTGTGTCCACTCACAGAAACAAAAAGTGATCTGATGTACTTCAAATTTCCATTCAATGCAGAGGATCACCACTTCACTCACTTAAAGGTGCTCTAAGAGATGCCACGTGTTTTTTTAGGCTAAAACATTTTATGTCACTTACTGCAAACATCACCTAACTAACCGCTAGCTGTCTGTGTCCTGAATACACTGCAAAAAACACAATCTCTGTGAACAGCCCAGGCTCCAAAAACGGCAACAAAAACAACCTCGGCAAACCTAGCCCATAAAAACATAACAAACTGTTCCAGCTAATCACAGACGAGATGCGCATTTAGGAGAGTTTCAATTGCACAGGAGCAGCACGGGAGGGAGGGGGAGGAAGTAGCGAGCTAGCTCTCTGTTTTGTTTGAAAGTCAACAGAAGTGACCTTACCCAGCATCACTTAGAGCACCTTTACATTTATATTTATTCACTTCGAGTCTGTCAATAAAGATAATATAATATAATATTAAATGAATATCATGAGACGGGGCGAGGGTCTGCAGTAACTCTTGTTCATCACTGTGTTCTCCCATTTTAGTCCAAGTAGTCGCATTGATGGCTCCAAAGTCTTGGTTAATTTTCTCGGCAGACATGTGTGATTGGGTCCTACCACACAGTAATCAGAGGGCCCAGCTGGAATGGGTGTTGTCAGAGACAGACCCATGGAGAGCTCGCCACGGAGATCTTATCAGTATGCCGCCGATGCTCTACAAGCTTCTGTGGCTGCCTAATATGATTACTTCTACTCACATTATCAAACAACTGCTTATTCAAACACTACATTAATTAATAATGCTGTTTAATTAAGGCCTAATTCATCTTAGGCTAAATGACTGCTCTGCACCACAGAATTCATTTTCTGTCTGCTGTTATAAATAGATAATGTGTTTTATTTGTGTGTGTGTGTGTGTGTGTGTGTGTGTGTGTGTGTGTGTGTGTGTGTGTACTTGCATGTGTGTATGTGTGTGTGTGTGTGTGTGTGTGTGTGTGTGTGTGTGTACTTGCATGTGTGTGTATGTGTGTGTGTGTGTGTGTGTGTGTGTGTGTGTGTGTGTGTGTGTCTGTGTGTGTGTGTGTGTGTGTGTGTGTGTGTGTGTGTGTGTGTGTGTGTGTGTGTGTGTGTGTGTGTGTGTGTGTGCGTGCGTGCGTGTGTGTGTGTGTGTGTGCATGTGTGTGTGTGTGTATGTGTATGTGTGTGTGGATGTGGTGGAGGAGAAAGAAAGCAAGAGAGTATCTAGGTTTTTGTTTTAGCGTCTCTATTAACAGCATGTGCTATATTTATGCAACATCTAGTTACTTCTGAAACTAATATGATTGTAAAATATCATTCTAAAAACAAGAAAAGAGCATGAAGTGCATGCCCATCTGAAACCACCATTCCATCTCCATCACAAACTGACACCCACTGAGTAGATGTCATCACACCATCACACACAGCAACATACATATAATGTCATCATGAGTTCTAAAACATGATATTATAATTGTACAAAACTTGTGCTGAACATTATTTCTCAGCTGCCTTGCTGTAAACAAGTCCCTTTGTATAGTGACAGTGAATTGTTTGAATGTGACACTGTGGTATTATGTTATAGGGGCACCCGTCACTAATCTGCAGAAGTGCACCATCTGATTCCATCTGCGTTAACTCTGCAAAAGTGGAGGCATGAACTTAACCCACTCTGTCATGGGAAGTCTTGGGAAGGCCTTGGGGGAGAGAGGGGTCTTTCTCTTTCAAATTCGCATAATAATGCAATAAATGTGCCCAAGCAATCTCAAGATTCAAAACGCCAGTGATTGCCTGTCTATTCTAGGCCTTTTCTCTCAGTGGGGGGTGTGAAATCTCATTAAAAGTGACAGTAATCATTAATTCTCCACAAGAAGGATGATCTATAAAGAAAGACAATTAGTGTGGCCCACACATCACTTCCCCTTTCCGACTTTTTACCTGGAAATTAAGAAGACAGATTTCATGATGTGATGTGTCATTCATATACTGATATGGTTATAGCAGACTATCAAACACATAAACAAACACACACACACACACACACACACACACACACACACACACACACACACACTCTTTCCTATATCTTATCTTGTCCAGCAACATGCCATCTAGATCCTATTCTATCCATTCTTCTACAATCCATCACATATTTTGCCAGAGGTCCCACATGTTATTACTTCATCTCCCAGTTCTGGCCAAGTTACCAGACCCTAAGCAGCTCAATCTCTCACAAACTGAGGAAAAAATAAAAGCAACTGATTGTGTCACTGTGTGGTACAGTAAGCGGAGACGACTTTCTGTTCAGTTGCAAGTACTAGCTCCATACTATACCCTATGGAAACAAATAATCAAGTCAGTCCAATGAAAGGGTCAGTAGCTGTCTGCATTATAGAGCCCAAACAATGTGTGGCATTTCTGCTTTGAATAACAGTGTTTTATTAAGAACTAATGTCTCTGTTTGTTGCCCAGACATTTGGCATTGAATTGGTCTGACCTGGGTTGGCCACGCCCAATACACTTCTCACTGCATGTCTCATGCATCAGAAACACTCAGAGCATGCTTCCTGTAAGCCAACCCCTGACACACATTTCTACTTTGCTTTACTTGTGACTGACCCTCCTCTGAATGCATATGCATGACACGGAAAAGCGCAAATTGCCATTCTCAGCTCCTGCGACAGGCAGCCTGTGGTTTTACCCCAAGTGCGGCCTGTTTGTACATACTACACCATGTTTTTACGCACACGTTGCGAAGAAAATACGCCTCACATCTGCCCCTGAGACACATGCAAGAAAAAACTAAAACTGACTAAAAAGTCCCTCTATTAACACGGAGATACAGACATACATTCACACAGATGCATGCAAACACTGTGTTGAGCGGTTGTATTCCTCAGAGGAGTCTATCAGTCAGTCAGCTCACTGATACCCTCTGAGGAGTACCACTACAACTGCTCAATACAGATCAAAACTGTACAGCTGATACAAAAAGACAAAACAACAAAAAACATCTGGGGTGTCTTATCCATCTACATGTAGAACACACACAACACACACACACACACACACACACACACACACACACACACACACTAAAGCAAAGTGGGGAAAACTTTTCTCACATACACAGCACCCACCCCTCGCTCCTAGCGCATCACTAAATACACTGCTGTGTCCTCTCTTGCCTGCGCCTCTCTGTTTCCCCTCCAGATTGCTGAAGGAAGACATATAATGGAGGACCGTGGCTCTCTTCCTGTCTCATGACTTTCTAAAAGGCCTAACAAGCTTAGAGCGCACCTGCAGAAGCAGTGTGTTCCTTCATGCAAAATGTGTTGGTGTGTGTGTGTGTGTGTGTGTGTGTGTGTGTGTGTGTGTGTTGGTAACCTGACTCTCGCCAGATGAATTTCGTTCCGCTTAGCTCCGCCTAGCTTCACTCACATCCATCTGGGACCTCTTCTGTTGAGTGATTTCTGCACCAGATTTTATGGTAGAGCCAATCAGGACACAGGGCGGGAGTTTCATAGATGTGACATAGCGTAGAAGCGACTGTGAGACTGTTATCAGCGTCACGGGTTGGCTTTGATGTGAGTAGCACGTCAATAGATGACGGACAAGTGGCTTATCCAATCATATGCAAGCATTTTTTGATTAGGCCCAGCCTTCTGAAGCAACACTTCAATAGATTGATCCCAGATGGATGAGTGGAGCTAGGCGGAACGAAATTCATCTGGCGAGAGTCAGGTTAGTGTGTTGGTGCTTCTGCGATGCAATTTCGGCCTAATTTGGGTCATCGGTGAGCACCAGTGCCGTTCTCCTGTGCCCTTGCTGTGCCACTTCCTCATGGCTAATTGCTTAACCCGAGTCTCGGGGTGTGGATGATTGGCCAGTAATGCACCGTCTCCAAGAGAGAGAGAGAGCACTGGCTGAGCCCACAGCTTTGACCTTCATTAGGTTTGTGTCGGATGCTAGCAGAGGCCCGCTTCTCTGACCTGCAGGAGAATCTGACCTGTTTGATTCGGACAAAGTGATATCTGATTTGGTGTCTGCTTCAAGACTCTCACCCTTGATTTGCCACCTTGATCTTTTTTTTTTCAAAGCAACATTCAGGTTGTTTTTTTAACATGCAGGCTGTGTGTGAGAAATGTAGGGGTGAGGTACACTAATAGATCTTGTAAACAGTTTACTAGCAGTAAACCACTGAATGGATGGAGCAGTGCCTCTCTTATCCTCAATACGAACTGGCCTCCATCATCTGTCACAGCTGATACAGCATCCAAGGAGGAGAAACTGCATTAAAATACATTCCAAATGTTATGTAAAATACATTATAAACATGTTCTGAATGTGTAGTCATGGTGCTGCAAATTAAACCTCTTGTGCAAAGAAATCACTTGGTCACAAATAATAATGATTTCATATTTTTGCATAGAACAGAGCTTGACATTTTCATAGCTAATCATCAGGTTTTACAGTTGTTGACTTCCTGGTTGTGACAACTGATAGATTTGTTCTCATAACTTGTGGGAAATGGTGCCTGACAAGGCAGCATGCACACACACACACACACACACACACACACACAAACACACACACACATCTTTTAAGAATAGTGTAATTAGACTGGAAGTTTTAATGGCTTTAACAAATTGAGTGATGTTGCCTGGCTGTCATATTAGCAGTAACACGTTCGAACCTCATTCAGAACCCCTGAGGTCGCTATCCAGTCACCCCAAGGGGTTCTTCAAGGGCTGAAGAAATAAAAGAGGCAATTTTGTGAAATTTTTCTTGACATCTTGTCAATTAAAAAAGAATGATGACATGTTTATGTTATTTTGGTTTTCAACAAGAGGGCATCCTTTGTTCACAGAGGGGGAGAGCCATTTCTTTGCAATTGTGTGCAAAAGTGAATGTGAAGAGAGAGAGAGAGAGAGAGAGAGAGAGAGAGAGAGAGAGAGAGAGAGAGAAAGAGAGAGAGAAAGGGATGCATCCAAAGGATTTGTGTTTTCTGCCTACTTTTCCCTCAAAGGCAGGCAGCTTTGTAAAAAAAAGACAGGATGGGGTTATTGTCAGAGAGTAATTCCATTTCATGAATAAACGCTTGACTGCATGCAGTGACAGCTTCTCTCTCTCTCTATCTCTCTCTCTTCCCACCAAAACACTGACAAAATACCATTTTAATATTTTCAAATGCAGAGACATGTGGGGTACTTTTTTCAATAATAACCTAAACTTGTGAAAGACTGAGTATGATCAGAATGCAAAATCATGTGAGGCTATGGAAACACTTTATATCTATAAGCCTGAAACTAACAATTCATCACCTGTCAATCCAATTTCAGGTAACCCTGACCATAATCTGCCCTAAATGTGCTGCAGAGCAGTTGTGGTGTAGCTCACCTGATACTGTAGAATCAGGTGATATCCAAATACTTGCTGATGGAGAGCTGTTGTGGGTGTAGCTCATCTGTAGAATCAGGTGATATCAAAAGTCAGGCCACTGATTCCCCTCTCAGCAGTCATACTGAAAACATGTCCGGGTTTTTATGTACTGTAAGCTTTGCATCAAAATTACTCCTGCATCAAAAACTATTCAGAATTGCTGTGAATCAATCTAATCTGTTGCTAGATTGACATTCAATCAGCAAACGTAGCAAAACGTAGTTAACACAGGTTTCATACAGCATGAACAGTGAGTCCAATGGCCCAAACCAGTGAGTCCAGTCTTGAATATCGAATACCTCTTAGTAGGGTGAAACACAACATTCAGTTCATATTTGGTTCTATTGAACGTTTCTTGGCCAGGACATCTTGCCTTGGAGTTTATGCGGATAGTTGAAAACTGAAAAATTCTGAGGCGTTTGTAAGTAACAATGTATTTCACACTTTTGTTTGTCCATTTGATTTTCTGCTGCTGTTTACAAAGCAACTGTTGTGCAGACGTGTGTGTGTCTGTGTATGAGTCTAAGCCTGTGTGTGTGTGTGCGTGTGTGTGTGTGTGTGAGATTGTGTGTGTGTGTGTGTGTGTACATGTTTTTTGCCTTATTAAAGCCATGTCTCGGGTGTAGCAGCACTGGTGCTGACGACTCAGGTGCGGCTCGCCCTGTGAGTGTGCGGCCTTGATGAGAAGTGACGGACTAATGCACAGAGCACAGGCTGCAACCCTCGCCTGGCGCCTCACGTCTGCGTGCGGCTCCGCGCCGGCACTCTCTTCCCCCGGCCCGCGCCCTAACCGGCACTGACACCTCCAAACGGGCTGCGGGAGCCCCAGCTCCATGCATTATGCATGAGGGACCAGTGTTCCGCTGTGTTCACTGGCACGTTGAGTGAGCCACAGCTCAAAGAAACCACACACACACACACAAGTTCATAAACACACTCTTGATCATACACTCATGTACAGTACACACAAACACACACCCACACACACACACGCACACAAACACACACTTACACACATACTGTACACACACACACTCACACAGAAGTTCATAAACACACTCTTGATCATACACTCATGCACACACACACACTCCTGTGTTTGCTCGCATGGCCCTGCTGGGAAAAAAGTGTCTTCTGACACTGTCAACAGTACACGACAGTGTGTGTGTCTGAGTATGTTCATTTGCACAGTGTCACGTAAGATGAGGGCCTGAGAGAGTTGTCTGTAAGTGTATGTGACAGTCTGCCTTCATCAAGCACACATGGAGGCTCATAGTGTGTATTACAGAGCCTGCTGTCTGAGTATTTAGGAACAAAAGGTGCATTTTCCTTCTCTTTTCTAAATTCACTCAGTCATATCGGGTACATGCACAACTGGATATAACTTAAAAAAAAAGTCACCTCATCATGTATTTGGTATCGCTGTGTTACCCTTCCACCTCTTTACAATGTTGTGCCTATCATTTGCAGAGGTGTAGGAGCCTGACTCAAGATCAGCTGGCCCTCCGCTGCTTCCCCTTCTCTGACCCCCTGTCATGTTCCATCAAATCACGTGCGGCTCCCCCTGCTGTCTTGGAGGACTCAGCGCCGCATTGACAGAGATGCTGTCTGAAGGGTCGGAGCAAGAGAAGGGCAGGGTTCTGGCTGTTCGTTATTTTGACCCTGTCTGACATGATTAAGCATGTGGGAGTATCGATGCGGTCGCAGGCCGCAGGCTGGCACCGAGCTCATGAGAGAAAACGAGGGAGAAATGTTTCCTCTCAAAGACAACCTTCGAGGCAATTGAAATAATTAGCAGAGTTGAAAAATAAAGATTCAATAAACATTAGGTCACAGAGATAGTTTTATCACACACACATACACATACACACACCACCACACACACAGACACACACACACACACACACACACACAAACACACACACACACACACACACACACACACACACACACACACACACACACACACACACACACACACACACACATACACAGACACACACACACAAATACATACACACAGAGACACACATACACACACACACACCGCCACACACACAGACACAAACACACACACACACACACACACATGCACACACACACACACACGCAACACACACACACACACACACACACACACACACAAACACACATACACAGACACACAGACACAAATACATACACACAGAGACACACAGACACAAATACATACACACAGAGACACACACACGCACACACGCGACACACACACACACACACACACACACACACACACACACACACACACACACACACACACACACACACACACACACACACACACACACACACACACACACACACACACATACAGACAGACACACACATGGAATTCAAATAGCATGGTGTCACCAAATCAGAACTGAGTTTGTTTATGTTTCCTCCGTAAGGATGCTTTTATGTGAGACATAGTGCAATTATTCTTGTTTTTGTTGACAATTACTTTGATATGCTTTTCCATTTGTTCATTCTCTCTTACCAAGAATGGTTATTGTCTGTAGGATAATGGTCAATTCTGTGAAAATGGTAAATGTTTAATGCGGTCCAGAATATTGTTGCTGTCAGCATTGTCAAAGCTGATGATAGCTTGTGTAAATTATTAGAAATGTATTGATGGAGTGATGGAGCAGCCACAGATGTAAAAAACAGGGAGTGACAATACTGAATAGAAAGAAGAAGACAAGAATACTGTTTAGTGCATTTGCTTTGGTAGTGTGATGTCTCCATGTCCCTCTTACAGTAACGGCATCATTGTGACATTCAGAGCTTGAAATATCACTGGCCCTTTGGCTGTGGGGATATTTGTAAGAGCAATCCCTACTCAGATGCAGCACGTCAAATGCCCCAAACCAGGTTGAGAAATAGGACACGGCTCCCCCTCCAGAGAAAACTCCCAGCCAAGACCTTTCAGTGGTTCTCTTAAAGACCTCCCTGTGATGAATGACCATAATGTAATCCAACCAAATAGAACATCGGAAAATCCAAGTAAACAATAAACATAATAAACAACAGCCCCCAAACCCCAAAAAAAAAAAAAAAAAAATACAGCACATAGAAAAACAAACAAACAAGCCTCTTGTGATCCCTGCTGTCTGTTGTTGAACAGAGTTTATTTACTGCAAATACATACAAAAGATAGGGCCCAACCACCTCTCCCTGAACACGGGCGGCTGCAAGTAGCACAGCCCATGAAGTTCCCCATACATCACGGCTTATGGATGTGGATACCTGACATTTGGATGCTCTTTAAAAAGCGGTAGGCGGGCACGGGAGAGTCGGGCTGGCGAAGGAGTTATGAAGCGTTTGGGAGACATTTATCCATATGTCAGTGATAAGAGACATCCCCTACAGCTCCTGGGGCGATGCTAGCGTGTGTGGGGTGGTCGGGGGTGTAGGTATGGCAGAACGCACTGTAAACGCAAATGTGGCCCATTTGCAGAGAGGTCTCATGCTCAATTAATGCTAGCCACAGTCACGCGAGGAATCGCCACTAACGAGCAGACTGCCCGCCCTTTCACTCGTCGGGCTGGACCTGCTGTGGAAGTAGAATTTGTAGCCCAGAATGAATATACTTTATGTGGATTCAATGCAGATTTGATTGGGATAAAACTATCTGATCTTTGACCTCCTCCCCGTGACAGATTGGCCAAACTCTGGCTAGATCAAAGCCGTGGGTATATCCTTACCAACCCTATTCTAACTCATTGCTCATTGTCCCATCAACCTTGTCTGCCATGTCAAGCACACCTTCAGCAGTCCCGCCCAGCTACCCTGGGGTACTTTAGACCCTGTGGCCTATTTAGCAGAGGGCTTTATGAAGACCCTGTCTGCTCTGTCTCTCTATGAGGTGTGGTTTATTGTATTATGAAAGTTCTACCGGGCCTTGTCGTTTTGACTTTTTTTTTTTTTTTTTTTTGCCTTGCCTTGATCTTTGCCCCAGGGTTTTGGAGACGGTTCCCTAGTCTTGATTGTCTGCTTGTTCCTATTCCTTGACTTGTTCTTTGACCCGGGGTTTTAGAGACGGTTCTACTTCCTGTGCCTCACTAGGCTTGTTTGAGATCAACTGCGTCTGACTTTGTCTGGCTTTCTATGTCAACGTGATCTTCAGAGGCTAGCCGGGAGGAGCTACAACAGAGGGCAGCTCATCCCGGACAGACAGGCTACAGTCTGCCTGACGTGACTCATGGGAGACATCACGGGAGATATCGCGGAATTTTGTTTGCAGTTAATACAGCATAACTTTCATTCTTACTCATTAAAATAAGCATGATGACTGACAAAATAAATTCTTATGATGTAGTTTAAATAAACCACTGTTGTCATACAGTTAACAGGCCTGCATTGTAGCACATAAATTCAATATCAAGTGTTTTCCCTATATGTGTGTCTATCTATTTAGCCAACAGCAGAAAATAACAGAATATCCAAATGTTTTCATTAGGCTAGCCTACCATTGTTGCAGAAATCACATATAAGAAGGTATCCCTTCAAATTCTGTTCATTTTCGCATATTCCAACATAAGGAAGCAGCATGAGACACCCAGAAGTCGGACAGGATTTCTAACCAGTAAGCATTGCGTCCATCCCAGTATGCATTGTGTTCAACCCAGCATGCATCACATCAAGTCAGATCTGTTTCCTTTCAGTTCAGTTTCACATCTTTTTTTAGTTCAGTTCTCATCTTTTTTAATTAATCTACAGTACTGTCTCATCTGCAATCATTACAGACATAACACAACTTAATGTAACTTGAAGGAATTATGGCAAAATTAAACTTTAACAAAATGTTATATTATTCTTTGTTAAAAGAATATTGATTAGTTTGATCTCATACTGTATGCAGCTCTTATATAATACAATAGTACAATACCATACAATACAGTGCAATACTCACGCCATCTCCACTCTGGACAGACCAACCTCCTCCAGCCTCTGAGGACAAGGCTTCGAAGTATGGGCGGCAACCGCGCCTTCTGTTCAGCTGCACCCAGTCTGTGGAATGCTCTCCCTGTCCATCTAAGGGCCCCACAGACTGTGGACTCTTTTAAAAAAGGCCTTAAAACTCATCTTTTTAGAAAAGCCTATGGCTAAAACTGCTATTTTAATGTGTTTTCTCTCTGTTTTCCTTTTATGCTAGTTTTAAAGTCTTTTATGTTGTTTTATGTGCATTGTAGCACTTTGAGGTCATTGAATTGATGTAAAGTGTGTTATAAATAAAATGTATTATTATTATTGTTATTATTATTATTATTATTATTATTATTACAATACAATACCATACAATACAAAACATTGATATGGAAATAACGTAGCATGTGATTGTTTTAAAAGCATGAGTAATAATTATAAATTCCTGCCCATATGTTAAATGATTTCTGAATGGGACATGGGCACTGTAGGAGAGGAGATATGAATATCACTAATGAATGCTGCTCAGCTAATTATTATATTATTATTATGTGACCACTAACTGCGGTATAATTAAGCAAGAAATACAGAAGAGAGGCTGTGCTCTATTATAAACCACGGCTATGGGCATTGTTGGCTGGATGTAAAGCCACATTCTTGAAATACCCATGGTTGTGGTAAATTTATGAGACGTGGACTTTGCATGTAATACTTCAAATCCATGGATGTGATATAATCAGATGTATCCTTGAATTATATCACAATCTAACATTTTTGCAACATGTAGGTGTTAGTCTACCAGAGTGAGGTTGTTAGTGTTGTTTGAGTTCTCTTCACTTCCTCTGACATTTCACCTGCGTGTTGTTAGACTTGGAATTACTTGTAGATGATCAAAGAGTCCATCCTCCCACAGTTGATTTTGATTTGCCTAAAATGAGGTATGTGTACTTTTAAACAAACCCCTCTATCATACCTTGCCGAACCTTTGAAGTTTAGTGTCTTCTTTTTTTACATAGACCTGTGGCAGAATAGATCAGAATAGATCAAAAGAACTGGAGAGACCTGAACAACGGACATGATAAATTTGGACCGGCAGAGATTAAGGAAGCATGTCTGGCTATTAGCTGTGTCTTTGATAGCATGTCTTTGATTGGTGTCTTTTGATGGTGAAGGGTTGTCTTGGCTCCGTCTAAAGCACTGGACACAGCCCTTAGAATAGGACCATTCTAGAGCATGGGATTCAATTTCCTTTCCGTCAAAAGCACAAACAGTCAAAACTCACTTTGAATGATAATATTATCTTTTGATTTGCCAGAAGTAAATTTGAAATATCATGGCAAGAGTTGGCCTACATTCTTTTACCATAGCAACAGACATAAGCTGCTGTGAACTCCCCAGATACAGTTGCATATAAATATCTCTAGAGCATATCAGATAAAGCATATGTTGATTGCATTAATTTTCCACATTGCATGCTTTTTATATACTGTGGTAAAAAAGCATATAAATGAAATACTCATTGCAGTACTTGTAATACTTACAAGGCGGACCTTACATGTGGTGTAGTCTGCCTTTGCCTGTGCTCATATCAGAAGCAAAGCATACGAGCTTGCTGCGCTATCTTGAACCCACTGTCTCTTTAAACTCCTCTTAGGAGAAAAGGGAAAGCCTGTCATCAGTATTCAGAGGGCAGCGATTGCACTCACAAACACCGCAATATGTTTGGGCAGCACGGGCCATTAGAAGGCCCTTAATTTGTGCCGATGGAGTCAGGGCGTGATTCATGAGGCCTACTGGGGCAATAAAGCTCTGATTTATGCACGCGCAACACAATGGCAAACCGCTACAGCCCGCCGAAGCTAATGACGCCTTAGCTTTGCCACTTAGCCAATGTTTTATACAGATATACAGATGGATTAGGCAGTACATACTGTGCTGCTGCTGTGAGCTCATTCAGGGGGATTAAAGTTTGATTTGTCCACTCATAGTCTGAGCCATGGATTAACAGGTGTGGAGGAAAAGAAGGGAAATTACTGACTTGAAAGTTTCAAACTGGAGGTTTGAGAAATTACCTCATATGGGTGACCTTTAAACAATGATTCATGAAGACGTTGATGGACCTAATGGACAGGTATGCTTGTTCATTTCCATGTTTTTGGACTTGGTTCTGCACACTGACATTTCTTCCAGTAAGGAACATGCACCGCTAATTACATCAATTAAGGCAGTAATTGCATAGGAGGTGATGAGTAATTCTGATCACAGCTTAACCTACCACCCCACCACACATAGACACACACACACACACACACACACACACACACACACACACACACACACACACACACACACACACACACACACACACACAAACACATGCACGCACCCCACTCATTACAGGTCTCTCCACATCCAACCAGCAGGTTCAGAGGAAGCTTCTTCCCTGCTTCCCTTGAATCTAATGTAATAATAATAAAAAATAAAACATGTCAGTAAGCAAAGCAGGTTGATGTTTGATGCTTGTACTGTATGGTCTTTACTAAAACACAAATAAATGCTCACATCATCATAAATTAAATGTTTCTGGTCTTTTTGTATGTTTATGACAAACACAGCATTACAGGTGAATAAGAAAAAAAAAAGAAAACACCTTGTTGTGCTATCACGGCTCATGATGCCCAATGCCGGTTTTGATTCACAATCTTATAATACACAAAATAAACTAGACAGCAAATTACAAACACATTACATCAACTCACTTTTTAAATTATGCAAAGGAAAACAGCTACTTTTACAACTATTTGTTTTGGTAGCAGAGCAACATGTCTATAAATATTTCACATATAACTAGATGAAATAAAAACATACAATAAATAAATAAACAGTTTCGATATATATTTTTACAGCTTAATAAATATACAGTATGTATGCAGCAGATTGTCCACCAACCAAGCCCCAGTATCTCATATTACAAATAGCCAGAACACATTATAATTTACTATAGTTCAGTGGCATATATTCCAAACCATCTACTGTATGAATAACGAACAAAGGAACCACAGAAGCAGACGAAAAGGTATGTCCACTGTGCTGCTGAAGACTGCCAGAGGCTAAAGTTATGTTCATGTCATATAGGAGATGATTGAATAACCTTAATAGTGTTCTTAAACGGAAATAGATTTTGTTTTGAAATACGTGACCCTCTCTCTGTTATCTACTTTATCAGATTTACACTGTACGTTTCCTGCCTTGAATAGGTCAGCAAGGACATCAAGTAAATACGCACATAGCAAACTAAATACATCTCAGCACTCTGGATATGTTCAGTGGAAAGGTAGACTGCCTGTACTTGAGTCATAGTCTGCAAAGTGGAGTAATGTCACAGATTTCATGTTAAATGAAATGGAGCTTGAAAACTAACATGTCAGGGGTTTTAAAGCCTGTACCAGTTGAGCACTGGCTGCGGATACGGATAGCAGATGGCCAAAGGTCAAGAGGTCACAAACAGAAGAATCGGACAGTCCAGACGTTTTTTTTAAAGGATGCTGGGTCATGAAGACACACACATTCAGAAGA
This sequence comes from Alosa alosa, assembly GCF_017589495.1. NCBI lineage: Eukaryota > Metazoa > Chordata > Actinopteri > Clupeiformes > Clupeidae > Alosa > Alosa alosa. Next base: position 22,334,286 of record NC_063201.1, read on the forward strand.
ACTCAGCGATCAGAAGCAGTTTTCCCGGTCAGAGAAGAAGCTGCTGTTCACCAGGGGGTGGAGGGACAGGCAACCATCTTGTTTCAGCTGAGTCAGATCCTGAAATACACAATGAGCAGGCCACTGTGAGAGAGAAGAGGCATCTGCAGAGAACACAGTACCACTCTGAACACACCCACACACACACACACACACACACACACACACACACACACACACACACACACACAAACACATCACTTGCACTCGATCAGTACAGAAGCCTGCACTTCATTCATTCTGATTGAGCCCCCCATCTGAATGTGGTATTCAGGAGCAAACACAACTCAACACTCAAATGCGAACCTGCAGACCTCACAAATGTACTTTAATAGCACAGTAAATTACGGACTCAAGAAAGAGGGTTGAGGGAATCAGAATGACACTCAGCTACTCCAAGCTGCCGTGAAAGTAAAACATTTACTGACCAACGTGTTGACTCTATCCCCCCCCTCTGGAGTTTTTAATGGGCTTGAAAGCAAAGCTACGCCACTTATTTAATTCCAAATCTGTGGTGAGATTTGGAGGAGTAATTTATGATAGTTGGTCAGAGTTAAAACTTTAATTAAGTCCAGGGGTCAAGAGTGAATAAGTTTTAAACAGGAGTGTGCATTAATCAACAGGGCTACTGGTTCCATAAAGGGCAAAGCTCATCTTTTCCATCTCAAATTATCTCCCACAGGTCAGCGCTGGTCTTTGGTGGAAATAAAAAGGCAATGGAGGCAGCAGGACACAGGTCAGGTGATTTGCAGCGGGGACTGGCTGGGAAGTACGCAACACTGGGTGGTGTCTTGTGGCAGAAGGTCTGCGTGTGGACACTGAATATAGGGATAGAACAGTCTCTTCTATGGACAAAACGCTTCCGCAATACGGGCAGCTTGAACTCTGTCCGCACTGGTGGAGTGATGTCCCTGAACAGTGATACATGTGCTTGTCCCCACTGGCGGAGTGCTGCTGTCTCTGTACTGAACAGTGATACATGTGCTTGCTCTTTGCACTGTCTGTTCCTTTGGATTGACAGTCCTAATGTGTGGTGTCTATGAACTGGTAAAATAACATACAAAGAGTCTAGTTTTAGAGTGACCATCCATCTAGAGCTTCAACTTCAACAGTTTCCTTTGTACTTTCCTGGATTTCCTTTCACCATAATATATTTTTTTGGATTCAGCAAAAAAAGAGATCTTAATGAGGAGTCATGTCACTGCACAGATGATAGTACACACAGCCAGGTTGGACCGAGAGGTGTAGCTGCCTTCCCTGTGGTGGTGGTCTCAGGGGGCACCCTGGAACTACTCTGGACACGCTGAACTGATAAACCAGGAGAAAGCAGGAGAGAGTGAAGTGACCTCCTCTTAAATCACACAAAACCTGCATTCACATGAGAACATCACTGGAACCAGGCATTCACATGAGAACATCACTGGAACCAGGCATTCACATGAGAACATCCCTGGAACCAGGCATTCACATGAGAACATCCCTGGAACCCTTTTTGTTGCCCCCGTAAAAACAATCCGTCTGTAGCCTCAGGGATCTTTATGTTCCTCAAAGTATTTTGTCCCAATATAATCCATGCCTGCTAAAGATCGATCCTCTCGCATAAATACACACACATACACACACACACACACACACACAGCATTGCTAAAACAAAACAGGATCAGAAGGGATCATCCTAAGGCCAGCATCCCATGTCATCAAACAGGCGCAAATGAAGGGGTTAGCGTGTCACTGGACACCCGCTGCTCAGTAACCAGCTCCATAAATACACACACATACACACGCACGCACGCACAGACACACACACACACACACACACACACACACACACACACACACACACACACACACACACACACACACACACAGCATTGCTAAAACAAAACAGGATCAGAAGGGACTATCCCAAGGCCAGCATCCCATGTCATCAAACAGGCGCAAATGAAGGGGTTAGCGTGTCACTGGACACCCGCTGCTCAGTAACCAGCTCCACTAACACCCCCTCTGTCTACCCAAACACCTCTCTCTTTAGAGACTGTGAGGTGCAGTGGAGCGGTCACTTCCCATCATGCCCTCCTAAATGTCTCTTATCCTCCACCGCCTCACGACTCTTCCCCATCAGTTCTGAAACCCCCTGTCCTTTTCGTCCCATCGTCCACCTTCCACCTCCAGCGACAGGGGCCTCGATTTGGCCTCCATTTCAGAGATGTGATTGAGTCCGGCAGGCTGTTTTGGTCAGTGTGTGTTGCAGTCTGGCTCCTGCAACCAGGAGTAGCGGTAACCTGAGTTTCACTGCATCAACAGCCTATGGGCATCTGGGGATCCGCCATGGTGAGCTGACCGGTGGACTGTGACTTCAGAAGCCCTCCTGTACACTCTTCCCATCCGCAAATTACTCCACCAAACCAAATCCCAGAGGGTCACAGAGAGTTGGGGGTCATAGAGAGAGAGAGAGAGAGAGAGAGAGAGAGAGATGAGTGCTGAGAGCTTTTTTACTGTATGATGTATATTTTTCCCACCACAGACACCTTGTTCCTTAAGGGCTCTGAAGGGAAATCTGTGAAAGAGTTACTCTGACCTCCAACCAAAACAACATCCACAGATACACGCACACACACGCACATGCACACGCACACGCACACACACACACGCACAGGCACACACACACACACAGTGCAGGCCATTACTCTCTGCGGAGATCTATGCCTTTCATAACACGTGATACAAAAACGAAAAACAAATAAGACAAGTAGCAACATGGAAACACATCCAATGAATGCAAACACCTGGGGACAAGGAAAACAAAATACCCAGGCAATGAAGCAGAGTGAGAGAGAGACACACACACAGATAGAAAGAGAGACACAGAGAGAGAAGTTGTATGTGTATGAGATAGAGATAGAGAGAGAAAGAGAGAGTGTGTGTGTGTGTGTGTGTGTGTGTGTGTGTGTGTGTGTGTGTGTATGTGTGTAGCAGATAGTGAGAGTAGGAGCCAGTGAGACTTAAGGTCCACTTGCCATGTCTATCCATGAGGGCAGTGAAGGCAGCTAGAGCAGCGGCAGCCAGCACAGTGAGGAGTTTGTCAGTGTGAGAAGAGCGCCTCCGTCACTAATGAATCACAACTGCGCCATTCATTAGGAAGGATGAAATATTTAGCAGCACTATTAGAACACTGGACAGGGCTCCTTGGGCTCCTCCATAGAACAGTGACACTACCCTCATCAGCTGTGCTGTGCAACACACACACACACACACACACACACAACAGACTGGGAAATGTTCAAGCAGGCAGCCACTTACAACAACCGGACAGACATAGAGGAGTATACAGACACTGTAACCTCTTACATCACCAAGTGCATCGATGATGTGACCCACACAAAAGACATCATCACTGGGCTAACTGGAAGCCATGGCTGACAGGGATGTCCTCAGGCTGCTGAGGGCCAGAGACAAAGCCTACAGAGCTGGGGATGAAGCTGGCATGAAAACAGCCAGAGCCAACCTGTCCCGTGGCATCAAGGAAGCAAAAAGGAATACACTCACAAGATAACCACCCACTTCAAAGACAGCAGGAACTCACAAAGCCTATGGCAGGGCATTCAGGCCCTCACGGACTACAAGCCCGGCGCCACAGAGCTGTGAGAGCAACATCCCTCTGCTCAACAACCTGAACCGCTTTGCTCGCTTTGAAGCACAAAACAGCACCTGCCCACAGAAGACCCATCCCCTCTACATGAGCAGCCCCTGTGCCTCTCTGCCGACAGCGTGAAGAGGACACTTGCTGCTATCAACACCCGTAAGGCAACAGGTCCAGACAACATCCCAGGTCGTATGCTGAAGGACTGCGCAGGGAGCTTAAGGATGTCTTCACAGACATCTTTAACACTTCCCTGAAGCAAGCCATCGCCCCATCATGTTTCAAAGCTGCCACCATCATACCTGTACCGAAGAAAACTGCTCCATCCTGCTTCAATGACTACCGCCCTGTGGCACTGACACCCATCATCATGAAGTGCTTTGAGCGCTTGTCATGTCACATATCAAAGCCATTCTCCCCCCACCCTGGACCCCTTCCAGTTTGCATACCGAGCCAAGCGGTCCACAGAGGATGCAATCTGCTCTGCCCTCCACCCAGCCCTCACCCACCTGGAAAAAAGAGACTCATATGTGAGATTGCTGTTTATAGACTTCAGTTCTGCATTCAACACCATAATACCACAACAACTCATCTGCAAACTTGACAAACTAGGGACTCAGTACCTACCTCTGCAACTGGCTACTGGACTTCCTCTGTCAGAGGCCCCAAGTAGTAATGCGTGTTGGCAACAATACCTCAAGCAGCATCACACTGAGCACAGGGGCCCCAAGGCTGCGTGCTCAGTCCGCTGCTCTTCACCCTGCTGACGAGATGACTGCACTGCAACCTACAGCAACAATCACATAGTGAAATTTGCTGATTCCACAATCCCCTGGTGGGTCTCATCACCAAGGGCGCATTGTGACTCAATACAGGTTGGAGGTCGACCATCTGACCACGTGGTGCAGGGACAACAACCTCCTGCTGAACGTCAGCAAGACCAAAGAGATTGTTGTTGACTTCCTCGAGAGGTCACACCCAACACCTGCCACTGACCATCGACGGGTGCTGTGGTGGAGAGAGCGAGCAGCACCAAATTCCTGGGGTGCACATCAGTGAAGACCTCTCCTGGACCACCAACACTGCATCACTGGCTTAAGAGAGCTCAGCCTGTACTTCCTCACGAAAACTCAGGCTGAGCAAGTGCTCCACCAGCCATCATGACCACATTCTACCGAGGCACCATTGAGAGAGCATCCTCTCCAGCTGTATCGCTGTGTGGGGCGGAAGCTGCACTGAATACAACAGGAAAGCCCTGCAGCGCGATAGTGAACACAGCTGGAAGGATCATTGGTGCTTCACCCTCCCTGAAGGACATTTACACCACCCACCTCACCATAGGAGGCGACCAAAATTGTGAGTGATGCAAGTCACCCCGCTCACAATCTGTTTGATCTACTGCCCTCTGGGAAGAGGTACAGAAACCTCAAGGCTCCCACTACTAGACTCACTAACAGCTTCATACACACACTGTAAGGATGCTGGAACTCTCTCCCTCCTTCCCCCCTCCACCCTCAGCTACATAACATCCTGGACATTGGACCCACAATGGCCAGCCTGCACTACTCCACCTGCACACTTTGAACACTTGCACACTTGTACACTTTACAACTTGGTGTTGTTGTCCTGAAAACACAACACTGCTGCTCTTACATAATCTGGTAACCACTATGCCACTTTCTTTATTACTTAGGTCAAACAGTATTTTATAGTATTTTACAGTATTTGCACTAGTATTTTATTGACTGTCTATGCACAATTTCAACAAAATTTTATTGCCTTATTTTTCATTATTATTATATGTGCCCCTCTTATTTACTTATTTACTTACTTTTTTGTTTACTTGAATGTTATGTTTGTCTGTGGACTTAAAATTGGTCAAATATGTCTTGTCTTCACCGTGGGATAGTGAGAAACGTAATTTCGATCTCTTTGTATGTCTGGAACATGTGAAGAAATTGACAATAAAGTTGACTTTGACACACATAAACACACACACACACACACACACACGTGTGGACGCCATTTTGGGACGCCAGGGTCACATATGCAGTTCTCGTGCACACACACACACCCTTGCTGTCTCGTATACTTTGCCAGTCAAGGTATCACATTCAAAGTAGGTGGTCACATTTAACAAAAAATACTTATTATTGACTGGGTGCTACTGTACAATTTGGACACTGTGGCAGAGAATACTTTGGGGCCTCCAAAATGCTAGGGGGGTCTGGGAGCATGCCCACCCGGGCAGAACATTTTGAAAAATAATCCCTTAAATTATGACTTCTAGTGAATTTTGTGGAATCTAATTGATTATAGCATATTACAATACAGCCTATATTCAACTCATTTTAAACAAGTCTATTGGGAGTGTGATCTCATCACATAGACTACCGATACTTTTACTACTACTTTTATTTCAGATAGCGGATAGCGTAGACAAACTTGATTAAGCCTGAGTGACGCACATTTATGTGTAGACTGTACGCCTACTTGGCCGATGAAGCACTGAGCCAGGCAACCAGTCTACCCCTACACACACACACTCTCTCACACACACACACACACACTCTCACTGCCTGCTGTAGACTCTGTGGTATTAGTTGACAATAAGGTTGCCTTCACACTTGGTCCATTTAACTGGACCGCACTGCAGGCGATTCACCCCAGCCCTGAGTCTCTGGTTCACATTACATTTTTGTCCGTTTATGTCATAAATACTAGCTGATATTTACCAATATCGCTTGGCAACGTCACAAAAACATCAGTTTTGTTTCCTAGTTTTGGAACGACCGTACCCCAGACCACTGTTTTCTGCCGGAACCTGGTCCGGACCTGGGTCCACCCCCGGGTTCGGTAGACTGCGTTATCAAAAACTATCAAAAATCACCGAACCATCGGTCTAAAAGAACTCAGGTCCGGAACAAACTGTCTAGAGTGAATGCACCCTAAGAGTAGAAGGACTTTCTACACTCAGGTATCATTAAAGCTCATCTACGCTCATCCAACCATTCTTCATAAGTGTGTTTTCATCCAGCTTTTACCTGCAGCCTGCACTTATAAAACCTACTGGTACCTGCTACCTGCTTTTTGCACAAATGATTCATTACAATTCTATTTAACAAACCCATGTGGACTGATGTGGTGTAAGTGGGCGACCGAGGAGAGAGGATATGTTGGAAGGGTCTACTTAAGGATGTCCAAAGTGCAGATGACAGCACTGATGAAAGGAGTCTCGCAGTTACACAATAGACTGATTGAGAGAGTAGAGGAGAGGAGGGGAGGAGAGAGGAGAGGAGAGTAGAGGAGAGGAGGGGAGGGAGTGTGTGAGAGGGAGGGAGGTGATTAGCTGAGTAAGAGAGAGTACAGTAGGTGGAGAGGAGAGGAGAGGAGAGGAGGTGGAGAGGAGAGGAAAGGAGAGGAGGGGAGAGGAGAGGAGGTGGAGAGAAGAGGAGAGGAAAGGAGAGGAGGGGAGAGGAGAGGAGGTGGAGAGGAGAGGAGGGAGAGGAGAGGAGGTGGAGAGGAGAGGAAAGGAGAGGAGGGGAGAGTAGGTGGAGAGGAGAGGAGAGGAGAGGAGGGGAGAGTAGGTGGAGAGGAGAGGAGAGGAGAGGAGGGGAGAGTAGGTGGAGAGGAGAGGAGAGGAGAGGAGAGGAGGGAGAAGGGGGATGAGGTTAGCAGCAGTGGTGGCATGTGGCTGTGAGATGGGTGAGTAGGCAGCCAGGCACGCAGGCTCCCAGGGCAGGGTGCGGAGAGCGGGGGAGCACAGGATGGCAAGTGGGCAAGGAAGAGAGGAAGAGCCAACAGAACACTGGAGACAGGCAGGAAGGAGTATTAAGCAGGGGAGACGCAGAGAGATGCAGAGAGGGAGATTTCTGACTCAGGACAGTAATGGCCCACTACACTGAAAGTGTTATCGTCATCAGATAAAATGTACGAATGACACACATGGTAAAACTAATGTTATGAAGATACAGTATGTTGGCCTACATTTGGAGGGGATAACATGTGAGAACAGAATAAACACATTGCATATGGCTTATAATAGCAATGCTATTGGTTTTCACTGTACCATTCAGTACCATGTTATGGCTATGTGTTAGTCATGGTTAGTCTACTATACACTACTAGACAGCATCATTGCAAAGTAACAGTAATGGACTAGTTTAAATGTACATGTAGCATACAAACTTCCTGTTGCCTTTGAGGCAGCTGGATTCTACAGCATACAGTATTGAAGAGGATGGAGAATGTGGAAAAACAGAGAGAGATGGGAGCAAACAGAACATGAGAGCACGAGTGAAAGAGCGAGAGAGATACAGTGTGTTGGAGAGAGAGAGAGAGAGAGAGAGAGAGAGAGAGAGAGAGAGAGAAAGAGAAAGAGAGAGAGAGATACATACAAATACCTACCATTTTCAGCACAAACACACACACACACACACACACACACACACACAATTATATGTATAAATGTCTTATCTATCGTATGTTCTGTATTGTATTGTTTGATGTCCTGCTTTGGCAATGCAAAGAAATATTTGTCATGCCAATAAAGCTACCTTGAATTGAATTGAATTGAATTGATACAGTGTGTGTGTGAGAGAGAAACAGTGTGTGTGTGAGAGAAACAGTGTGTGTGTGTGTGTGTGAAGAAAAAGAAAAAAAGAAGAAGAAAAAGGCGGATAACTGTATGAGAACCAAAGATTCTAGAACGCTCCGCTCTAGAATCTTTGATGAGAACACCCAGGGACAGAACAGAACTGCAAACAAGAAAGTAAGAACTTCGGAAATTATAAGAATTAGATGATTTTTCTACTAGTGCAACTGTAACTAGCATCTGCTGTCTCCATAGCAACACATTGCATTGTATTGTTCAAAGAAGAATCAATCAACTGCCTTAGAGCTAATAACTTAGGCTAACTGAAGAAAACTGAAGAATTGCTAAGATCAAACAGTGAAAAAGCAAGAAATACCCATTAAGAAGAAGATTTATTTTTTTAAAGATATATATATTTTTTTTCATTCCATTTCATTTTATATTGAGAACCTGTAAACTAGTCTTTGGATGTTTAACCAGTGGAACTGCTATACTTTGAAGTGCCAACATACTTTTACTATCAATCAACAAAGATGAAAAAACAATCTACTACAAACATGTTTGAAATTAAATTTCCAGAAAATATGAAATCCATAAAGGAAAGGAAAGAATATAAACTTAAAAAGTTAATGTAGATGCCAGAGACACTTACTGCAGACTACAAAGTCACTGCAGGAGTAAAGGTGAAATGTGATCTTGTTTTCTTTACAAAAAGTACAGGAGCTTGGCATACTGCTCTGTGCCACACATACAAAAATATAAAAAAGTGTGGCATCAGCAGAGGAAGACAAATATCAGTTGATGATGATGACAACACCAATAATGGCAAACTCACTTTTAATATTTATCACAATGGGACTGTCATGGTTCAAGGCTCTGAGACCAGCCTAGAACACTTTCAAAAGAGTTTCAACTCACTTGTCAATTTAGTCAACAATGAAACAAAGGTGAAACCTTGTACAAAATCTTGCCAGGATGACCAAAAGACAAACATCAACCCTCTCTCCTCACCCATCTCAAAAAATATAACATCTTTAAGGAATAATAATAATAATAATCTTTATTTGTATAGCACTTTTCAAAACAAAGTTACAAAGTGCTGTACAATATCAACATAAATGAAAATGCAAATAGGACATAATAATATAACAATCAAATAAAGGTCAAAAGGTCATTTGTAACTTTCAGCAGTGCTGTCTCAGTGCTATGATACTTTCGGAAACCAGATTGTAGCTTTTCAAAAAGATTATTATTTTCCAGTGCAGAGACAAGCTGCTTGGACATTAATCTTTCAAGAATCTTTGATACAAACTTAACTTGGAAATAGGTCTGTAGTTTTGAGGTAGAGATGGATCAAGCCCTGATTTCTTTAGTAATGGGCTCACACTTGCAGTTTTAAAGTAATCAGGGACAATGCCATTTAAAAGTGAACTATTAAACAAAGTTACAAAGTGCTGTACAATATCAACATAAATGAAAATGCAAATAGGACATAATAATATAACAATCAAATAATATATATTATTTCAATTAGAACTTAACATAAATTTGAAAAAGGAAAATAAACTTACACTGAAATAAAACTTACTGAAATAAAACTTGACACTGAAATAAAACTTAGGATACTGAAATAAAACTTGACACTGAAATAAAACTTGACACTGAAATAAAACTTAATAAACTTAACACAAAATGAAGTATATTACTTAAACAAAACTAAGGAAGGCTTGCTTGTAAAGATGAGTTTTAAGGAGGGATTTAAAAGAGCATACTGACTTGGCTGACCTGATTTCATCAGGCAGGTCATTCCAGAGCTAGGTGCCCTGACACTAAAGGCTCTCTCCCCTTTAGTTTTGAGATTGACCTTAGGAATAGTTAGGAAACCACTACCAGATGATCTTACGCACAGGTGTATAAGGTACTGGGAGATCAGATATGTAGTTGGGAGACAGGCCATGTAGAGCTTTAAAAGTAATCAGAAGAATCTTAAAATCAATTCTAAAGCTTACTGGGAGCCAGTGCAGTGAGGCTAAAACAGGAGTAATGTGATTACAGTACTTTGTCTTAGTAAGAAGCCGGGCAGCTGAATTCTGAACAGTTTGAAGTCTCTTTATAGATTTTTGGTTCAGACAAGAAAAAAGACTATTGCAGTAATCCAGGCGTGAAGAAATAAATGCATGTATAATGGTCTCAGTGTCTTTAAAAGTTAAGATGGATCTAATCTTGGAAATATTTCTGAGGTGATAGAAACAAGACTGTATGAGCTTTGTGATGTGACGTTCAAAGCTTAAATTACTGTCAAACCAGACACCAAGATTCTTTGCAACAGGTTTTACACAGTCTAAAAATTGAAAGGGACCTAAGGATGGTATCATTTGTTTTACTATGTGCTGGGATCCAATGATGAGGACTTCTGTTTTGTGAGAATTCAACTGGAGGAAATTGTTCGACATCCAGTTTTTTATGTCACAAAGACATTCATTTAAGGAATTCAGCATACTAGGATCAGAGGAACTAATGGGCAGGTACAGCTGTGTATCATCAGCATAGAAGTGGAAGGAGACACAGTGTTTCTGGATAATGTGCCCAAGAGGAAGCATGTATAAACAAAATAAGATTGGTCCTAAATCTGACCCTTGAGGTACCCCATACTTGACAGGAGAAAATGAAGATGTGTAACTGTTTGCAGAAACACAAAACTTCCTATTTGACAAGTAAGATGAAAACCATTGTAAGGCTGTACCAGAAATTCCCACCCAATGTTCCAGTCTATGCAGCAGTATGCTGTGATCAATAGTGTCAGAGGCTGCGCTAAGATCAAGAGGACTGGAAGATACTGTCATATGTGACACTGTCTCTAGAAGTTCAGATAGAGTAACTGTATTGAAGTGGTTTAAAGTATGCCTATCCTGTAAGAAAGAGACTTCAGAGTGCATAGTATTAGGAGTGATAGAGGTTCTAATTGACTCTACTTTCTCAGTAAAAAAGGACAAAAACTTTTCACAATCAGCATCACTTTCCACTGGGACACAGGAAGTAGATGGCTTTACCAGCTGCTCTACTGTTTTAAATAGAAATATAGGATTATGCTGATGATCAGAAATAAGTTCTGAAAAGTAATGTGATCTTGCATCCTTAACCAAGATGTTATAGTGTTTAAGTGATTCCTTCATAATGTCATAATGAACTTGAAGACCAGACTTCTTCCATTTACGCCAGCTTTCCTACAATCCCTTTACAACTACTTAATGCCACTATTAATCCAGGGCTGCTTTCTTTCTGATGACTTAGTTCTAACCTTCATGGGTGCAATAACATTTTGAGAAGACAAGCAGATGGAATTAAACTGGTCAACCAGATCATTGGTACAAGAGTATTCAGAGAGGTCAGGGCATTGACTCTGGAATAATGCACAGAATTTTGAGGCACTATGCTCATTGAATATGCGGAAACAGAAAGAGCTGGGAGTGACAGTATTGATGATGGATGTTTCACAACTAAAAACTATACAGTTATGATCAGATACAGTCATATCAAAACAATCAACAGAGGATATTTTAAGACCCTGAGTGAAAACAAGGTCCAGTGTATGACCACGGTTATGTGTTGGTCCAGACACATGTTGGCAAAATTGAAAAGATTTAACAATGTTTAGGAAATAAGTGAATAGATTGTCCACTCTGGAGAGAGAGTTTGTCGACTTCAGAGAGACTAACCTGAATGGCGAGGAACTAAACATCCTATTCAACAATCAGAAAAAGGAAATCCAAGGACTAAGGAGTGTAGTGAAGGAGCTGGAGGAGAATAACCTGTCTTTGCAGATGGAGATGCGTCGCCTCAAAGTTGAGCACCTCCAACAGGTGGGGGAGCTCCAGAGGGACATTAAGGAGAACTATCTGACCCTGCAAACAGTGATGCGTTGCCTCAGTGACGAGCACTTCAGACAAGTCGAGAAGCTCCAGAGGGACCTGAGAGAGACCAGGCAGGCTATGTAGACTGAGATCCGTTGCCTCAGTGACGAGCACCTCCAACAAATCGAAGAGCTCCAGAGGGACCTTCTAATATTAAGGGAAGAACAGAGGAACAGTCCAGCAAAACCTGAAGACAATGTTCCTGTACCAGCCTCCTCTCCCACTCCAGCTCCAGCCACCACTAACATCAGCACCGTGCAACGTCCACAGGAAGAGAACTCTAAAACACCATCCCAGGACAACAGGACATCCACTGGGAAAAAAGCCATATATGAAAATACTGGAAAAACAATTAGGCCAAATATGCAGACTCCACATCAAATGAGACCCCTACACCATGAGAATAATCCAGAAATGATCCTTCTGAGTGACTCTAATGGAAAATTCATAAACATGAACCGTCTGTTTCATAAGAAAAAAGCAATAAAACTCTGGTGCCCAACAACAACAAGTGCACTAGAGATACTAGATGATAAGAGACTGAAAGATGCCACACACATCATCATTCGTACGGGCACTAATGACCTCACATCAGGAAAAAAAGACATACATGTAGGAATGGACCTAAGTAAGGCAGCAAAGAAAGCAGCCACGATTGCACCATCGACCAAAATAATCGTGTCATCCCTGCTCCCCAGGCTCGACAAGCCCCCGCAATTAATTCAACAGATCAACAAGGATCTTCAAATGCTTTGCAGCCCTGTCCCACAAATTAATTTGGTCAATCATCCTGACATTCACCTACAACACATGTATGACCACATCCACCTGAACAACAAAGGAATACAAATACTGGCAAAAGCATTAAAGGACACAGCCCTAGATCGCAATGGCAGAAGACAGAATCTCCACCATCCTACCATAGCAGTCAACAAAACAATCTGATACAAGACAGCCATGCATCTGCATCAACGGCTCAGCGCCAGGAAAACCATGCTGCCACTCAAACTACACAAGAGAGCTATGCAACAGTGGCAGCAAAACATACAAAGCCATTGGACCAACAGAGCCAGATTAGAGAAATGCTAGCCTCGATCTGTTCAAAATTACTGCACTGACCAGCTCTGCACAGTATGTATAAATAACAGTATAAATTTCCATGGTCAAAGGAAAAATGGTTTGATCACGAGTGTTTTAGGGCTAAGCACGACCTAAGAGTACTCTCAAATAAGAAACATAGAGGGATTGATATAATCTCCTCAGAAATGCTCAAGCATAGTACTCCACTGACAAGAGAAGCAATCCTTAAACTGTTCAACCTGGTTATGAGAACAAGATATTATCCTAGGGTATAGAACCAAGGATTGATAACCCCAGTATACAAAAATGGTGATAAAATGAACCCAAATAACTATCGTGGGATCTGTGTCACGAGTATTCTTGGTAACATTTTCTGTAATATACTGAAAACAAGAATACTTACCTTCTTGGATAATAAGAACATTTTATGCAAAAGTCAGATAGGCTTCCTTCCTGAATTTAGAACCACCGACCACATCTATACCCATCCACTCACTTACTGAACAGTATGTACAAAAAACACGTAAAGGAAAGATCAATGCATGCTTTGTTGATTTTAAAAAGGTCTTTGATTCCATCTGGCACGAGGGCATGCTACTAAAAATTATTGAGAGTGGTATAAAAGGCAATGTCTACTCTATAATAAAAGACATATACCAAGAAAATACATGTTGTATTAAAATGAATAACACCAGAATAGAGTTCTTTAAGCACGGTAGAGGAGTTAGGCAAGGTTGCAGCCTAAGTCCAATACTCTTTAATATTTTCATCAATGAGCTAGCTGTAGCAATCAACAAATCAACATCTCCTGGACTTGTACTTGACAGCACAAATATAAAATGCCTTCTCTTTGCAGATGACATGGTCTTACTTTCGCCATCAAAAGCAGGTCTACAAGAAAGCCTTGATATTCTCGAAACATATAGCAAAAATTGGGCATTACCTATTAATACTGACAAAACAAAAATAATGGTTTTTCAAAAGAAATCAGGAAAAGAAACCAATTTTAAAATTGGGGAAACTGCCATAAAGCAAGTATCACATTATAACTATTTAGGACTTACAATAACATCATCAGGAAGGTTTAATCTGGCATCAAAAAACCTGGCTGACAAAGCACGAAGGACATATTTCTTAATTAAAAAAAGCTCCATTATCAAGCCTATTGCTCTGTATGGCAGTGAGATTTGGGGACCCCTGTACGGGCTTGATTATAAAAAGTGGGATAAAGGCCCAACTGAGTTACTGCACCTACAAATCTGTAAAGATGTCTTGGGTGTACATAGAACATCATCCAACTTGGCCTGCCGCTCTGAATTGGGGAGGTTCCCTTTACTTATCGACATCGACAAAAGGGCCTCCAAATTTTGGTTACATCTGGCAAAAAGCAATGCTGGCACATACCACCATAAGGCTTTCAAGCACAAGTCCCTTACCCAGAAGTGTGACCCCTTATTCCAAATTGCAAACAAAAATAACATAAACAGCCTAAGTCACATGACAAAATCTATACTGAAAGAAATTGACAACACAAATCAGATGCATTATACTAAATTCTGGAAGGAAGAAATAAAAACTAATGACAAACTAGATATATACAGAACCCTGAACAGAAATTACTGTATAGCCCCATACTTAAATGACATCAAAGATAGAAAGAAAAGAACAACACTGACAAAATACAGAATCAGTGACCATAGCCTACACATTGAAACTGGTAGACATAGACAAACATGGGTGCCTAGACATATGAGGAACTGTAGCTTCTGCATAAATGATGTAGAAAACGAGGAACATTTCCTTCTTAATTGCATCAGATATGCACCTATAAGGGACATTTTTTTGCTGAATTCAAAAAGCATATAACAGAATTTGAAAATCTATCTCCACAAAGAAAACTCTATATATTATTGGGAGAGGAACCAAACTGTTCATGCCTAGCTGCAGATTATATTAGGACCTGCCATAAAACAAGAGAAAAGTTGTTCATGTATATGGCATATTGATGAGTTTATCCCCTTTGTGTACATGTAAATACTATGTTTGATATTAGGTATTGCTATTTACCTCAAATTGATTTATGTAGATGTATCTGCAAGTGTAGGCATATAATGTGTTTACAATAATTTTTTTTATTTCTATTTTTTCCTACAGTATAGCACTATTGCTGAAGCTATTACTGTCCTTTTAATACCATTTACCCTTTCATTATTATTATTATATATATTTTTTTACTTTCCTTTCATTATTTCATTTTATCTCTATACCAATACTTATGTAAAGTTGATTATTAACATGTTATACTTGTAGCTTTGGCAACAGTGACTTTACTCATTCATGCCAATAAAGCACCATTTGATTTTATTTGATTTGATTTGATTTGAGAGAGAGAGAGAGAGAGAGAGAGAGAGAGAGAGAGAGAGAGAGAGAGAGAGAGAGAGAGAGAGAGAGAGAGCGTGAAGGCATGTCAGTAGGATAGCAATGGGAGAAGCATGGAGTGTGACAGGGGGACATAACTGAAAATGATGTCGACGCAGGCTGACAAAACAATCTTGTTCCATCAGATGCAGCCTGCCCTGCGGAGGGGCTCCCTCTTGGCTGACAGTGGGAGAAAGGAAGGAGGGGAAAGAGAGACAGAGCTGGAGAAGAAGGAAAAGAGAGAGAGATCTACAACGAGGAAATAAGGATGAAATGAAGTGATAAAAAGGGGGAGGTGGAGAGGATGGGAGTGCAGGCAGGCACACCTGCTTTTGAGTTGGCAGGGATTAGCTGACATGCTGCTTCGTGTGTGTGTGTGTATATGTGTGTGTGTCTGTGTGTGTGTGTGTGTGTGTGTGTGTGTGTGGCGGGGTGGGGTGGGGTGTCCTTGACGTTTACCTCCACATCAAAGAGGTAAACGCTTCTGAGCAAAGCCACAGGAAAGGAAAACAGCTTTCTTCAAATCAGTTACCATGTTCCATTGCACACACACACACACACACACACACACACACACACCCACGCACACGCACACGCACGGCACACACACACACACACACACACACACACACACACACACACACACACACACACACACACACACACACACATGCCACAACACACACACCAAACAACAAAGCTGTGCAGAGTGCTTGAAAATGGATGGGGGCACTACAGAGCTTTTAACCTCCGTTTAGACTCTGGACACCAAACAGTAGAGGAAGAGCGGCTCATCACTAATCACATGCACACATGGACAGAGGAATATAGAGAGTCAAAATACTCATGCAATACTACGCATTTTACATCATTTCTATTTAATGAGTATTAAATGACCCCAATATTACTGTAAAGCCGGCTGATAAAGGGGGAGGGATAGTACTGATGGACACTAACATTAATAATAGACAGCTGTCTGACTGTAAATTCTACAAAAAATTGCAATGTGATCCAACACGCTCTTTTAAAGGGGAAATTGAAGTTTTCTTAAAGCAAGCTCTGTCAGTGGGTCATATAAATCAGACTGAATATAAATACCTTACCAATGATTTTCCCATCAAACCAGTGATTTATGGTTTACCCAAAGTTCACAAAAGTTTTGATGATTTCCCAAAATGTTGTCCAATCATTGCTAGTATTGGTTCCTTAACCGAACCATTATCTTTGTTGACTATCACATAAGGCCACTAGTGGAAAACTTCCATCTTATCTCAAGGACACAGGAGACTTCATTACACAACTGAGTGACTTGACTTGACTAGTGGTGACCTCATTCTCGCCACCATGGATGTGGTTAGTTTGTAGTTTGAACACTTGCACACTTGTACACTTTACAACTTGGTGTTGTTGTCCACAAACATCCCTCACTACCCTCTGGCCTGAATGCTTGACTTTGACTTTGACTTTGTACACAAACAACCCCTCTGGTTCTTAAGTTCTTTCTAGACTCCAGATCTGATCATGTCCCACCATCAGATGTCCTGGTCAATATGTCTGAAATTGTACTAACTAAAAACTATATTCTTCATGGTAAAAACTTTTTTCTGCAAACGTACGGCACAGCAATGGGTGCAAGTTTTGCCCCAGATTATGCAAACCTTTTTATGTTTTTTTTTTTTTTTTATTCCAATATGTCTATAACGACAAACCTTGTTCACCATCTATTGTGTTTGGAAAAGATATATTGACGATGTATTTTTGATCTGGAGGGGTTCAAGCAGTGATCTTCAAACCTTCCTTCAACATCTCAATACTTGCATGGAGTCAATTGAATTTAGTCTAGAGTATGACTATCACCAAGTGAGTTTCCTCGATATGAAGGTAATTCTGAAAGAGGGACATATGTACACCACACTTTACACTAAACCTACTGACAAAAACAGTCTCTTACACTATACTAGTCATCATCCCATTTCCCTCAAAAAAGGTTTACCATTTAGTCAGTTCTTAAGGCTACGACGTATATGTGCAAGGGATGATGACTTTCAGGTAGAGGCACATAAGCTTCTTAACAAATTGTTGGAAAGAGGGTATCCCTGTGATGTTCTTAATGAAGCATTCATCAATGGCAAGAATAGAAATGACCTTTTTGACAAAGCTAGACCTAAGAGACAAAAATCTTTTTCTTATAAATAAGAAAACCAGACATGAAGCACTGACCTGCTTTGACCTGTCAAAAACGCACACACACACACACACACACACACATACACACACACACACACACACACACACACACACACACACACACACACACACACACACACACACACACACATACAAACACTCACACACATCGGTTATACCTGTTCCTGTTTTAGATCACTTCTGTACCCTGTTCTATGTCTCTCTCTGTATAAGTGCAGATAAGTGTTGTGTCCCTGGTGCCCATACTTACAGTATGTCTACATTAATAGCAATGCTACGTCTATAATGGAGTATTTACCTAATATACTTAACTCTTGTATTGCAAATGCTGTTTCCCTTGATAATCTGACAGAGAATCTAAATAGTGCCATGGTTCAAGTGTTTGACTGTTGTTTTTCTTATAATATGTAAATGCACCCCTACAAAATCAGTACCCTAGTTTTCAGATGACACACACACGCTCAAACAGTAGAAAAGTAGAAAACTTGAGCGCAAGTGGCGAATGACAAAACAGGAGACTGATTGCCTTACCTGGGCTGAGAGTTTTTAGAATTACAAATGTGCTCTCTCAGCTGCTAGAACAGCATATTTCTCTAATTTGATTTTAAAAACAATCCAATATATTTTAAAACTCATTCAAAATACATCTACTCTTCATTTACTTCTGATTACTTTATGAATGTTTTCACAAGATGACCTTAATTAGAGATATAATTGATGATCTCCTCTCTTCTTAAGACGTTGAAGTATGATATTGAAAGATGAAGGCACAGTGATTCATACCACTTGCACCTTTTCACAATTTGAAATCATTTCCCCTGAGGCTTTTACTAGCTTTAAGTCCATAACTTGTCTATTAAACCCAATAACATCTTGTCTTTTTTATTTCCACCCATACCCTATTTTCGGGCTTTTACATGTACAGTATGTGTCACCCACCCCATAAGGGTATCTAAACTATCGCTGTAACAGAAATTACAGTACATTGTACAGTGTCTAGAGTACTTCTTACAGTCCTTACAGTGTTTTATGGCTGCATACAAAACCGCTTGAAGCTCCAGTGGAAATCTGATTCTGAATCTGACGAGAAACTCTGTCTAACGTTAATTTGTTTCCCTCTTGAGTTTTCTCCCCAACATTTTCAGTAGTAGTTCTCCACTGATCTAAGCTAATGAGCACTTTGATGACACTGTGTTGTATGGTGATACTGCCTATAAACTAAACTGATTTTTAATGTGTAAAGTGTACCGAGACTAGGTTGTATTGCGATACTGCACTATAAACCATAAACTGATTGATTGATTGATTGATGTGAGTGGTTATTCATCATTGCCTGCCAAATAGCAACTCATCATGCTGGTGACACTGTCAATAACACGATACACTGATTGAAATCACATTTTAACTGCACCTATCAGGATCACAACATTTGAAGTGAAATTATGGTCTTGATTCCTTGAAGTAAAATTATGGTCTTAATATGTCTCCTGCACCTGCAATTGGACTAATATGTTTACCTGACTGGTTTGAAAGGGAAAAATAATTACAGGTGATTTCATCAGTGCAAAATCTAATGGTGATGGCGATGAGTCACTGAGGTACAGCGCAAATATGTGATGAACTAGTACACACACACACACACACACACACCAGCACATTTATAACCACAACACCGAAACACGCACATGCACACCCGCGCATACAGGCACACGCACACATGTTTGTGTGGCTCCTGGGGTGCACTGCCAGCAGTCTCCAGTAAGGGCTGAGATTACCTAAAGCTGATTGGTCTTCTTAATGTGCCGGATTTAACACATTTCCCCTCTGGGGGCTTAAACTGACATTACAGCAGCCTGAGCAGCATCCATCTTCTCCACTAACAGGACCCACCATTGTCTCTCTCTGTGCGTGTGTGTGTGTGTGTGTGTGTGTTTGAGTGTATGCTTGTGTATGTCCCTCTAAAACTCACACAGAGAAATAAGTGGACAGAATTGTCAATGTTAACATTTTTACCAGAACATACAGCACAATACTTTGGTCGGGGAATACAGTATCACCTTATAAGGTATCACTATACTTGTGTAGTTCCTCCTCTGTGTTTCAAGGCATCCCACTGAGAACCCCTCTGTAGGAACGCCTCCTCCTGTGCCCCCCCCCCCCCCCTATCTCAACACACACACACACACAGTCTGCCACTCTCCCTTGAAGGAGCCATAATCCCTGGCAGCAAACTTCTGGGGAAAGCTGACGGCACCAGAAAAAAGATAAATAAAGGATTTTCATTTCTTGCTCCATAATAGGAAAAAAAATGCACAGCACGTTTTTCCCCCCTCAACATTTATCTTTAATAGAGTCTCCAAAATCCATATCCTCTAATTTACTACAATTATTTCCGACAAAAGCGGAAAGAGAATATGAAGGCACAGTGGGGCTGTTCTGGACCTTTTGTTCTCAAGCTTACAGGTGAGTTCAATTTAGTTACTCTATGGAAGAACAAAAAACTGAATGCGTAAGGGTCTTATAATTATGCGAGGGAAAACATTAACATTTGCGAATGAGAAAAAATATTCATTTTAAAACATGGAAGTAACTGACCCCTAGATACCTCATTGGTCAAGTCCAAATCGTTTGTGAACTAACATTCATTCCAGCTCTTTCTTAAGCAGAGAAACTTTTCAGACAGAAAGAGGGAGAAAGAGAGAGAGAGAGAATAAGGGTGAGAGAGAGAAAGTGACTAATGTCTTGCATTAAGTTTGTTGTTTATTTTCGCCCGGAAGCACTGAAATAACCCTATTAAATCACATAGTCCCCCTGTCATTAATCTCAATGGCTCTGACTAGTTCCTCAAACCTAATGGAGTTTAGAATTTGCATGAGACGAGTTTACCCACAAAGCCTCACCTAAGAGGATTCCGCTTCAGACAGAGAGCTTATTGTCACCCAAGCTCACAGATGTGGATTAACTGCACTAGATCTGAAGAACCCCCCACACCCCACCCCAAACACACACACACCTTGATGGAGCACTGAAGTTGAGGTCCTGTCCACACAGTGGCAGGTCCAAAGCATGGGAAGAACATGACCGCGTGGATGATGGGTGAGTTCAGCCGGTCCTACCTGTGGGATAACCCCACCGAGTGTCCTGCCTGCGCTTGCGGCCTTATTAAAGCATCACTCGTGTGTCAATGTCAGTGGTGGCGCTCGGATCATTGCTGTCATCGGTGCGGTTTTGTAGTGGCCTTAATGAAGACAGTGCCAGCACTAGTTCTGTAATACTGAGACTCAAGTAAAGACAAAATGTCTGCTGTTTTGTTCCGAATATCGTTCATTTCTAACAGTTGCAGAGAGACATCAACACTTTGGTGCACTTGAACTACACAACTAAGTCTTCTTTGAAAGAGCCTTTTGTCAAAAGCTTTCCAAAGTCAGTCGTCTGCTGTGTGCTCGCTCGCGTGCGTGCATGTGTGTGTGTGTGTGTGTGTGTGTGTGTGTGTGTGTGTGTGTGTGTGTGTGTGTGTGTGTGTGTTTTCCTCCTTCTTTTTTCGATTTTCTACTCTCATCCCCGCAATGCCTCATCATCACAGGATTGCAGCGCGGTGTTGTCAAGTTGGCTTTTAAAATCATTTGAATAAGCCTCTTTTTGGAGGAGCCTGTCTGTACTGTTTCACTGGAACTAAATCAGCTTTGCCTGCTAAATATAAAATGTTGCTTGTGCATTAATGCTTTAATATTTATCAGTGGAAAAAAAGGTGTCAGAAGTATGGCTTCATCCCTGTGAAGAATTCAAAGTGGAAGTGGAGGGGAAAACACACATTCTGACACCCCATCTCCCCCACAACCTCCATACCCTTTAAAAAAACTAAAAACATTCTGACTTAAGGGTAACATTAAGCTGAATGTCTTCTTGGAGCATATGTGAATAGTCCCAGTCAAATATCCTGGTTTGCACTCATACAGTACGCTGTCTGTTGTTCACCCATCACACAGAAATTCAAAACACTATGAATACAGTACATGTTAACATTACTCACAAATCCACTCTGCTCTCCAAGGACCGAGAAAAGAGAACTGAATACATCACTTAAATGTAACATGGCTGTCTGATCAGCACCTTGTGTTGTCATGTTCACAACAAGCTGCCAAAACCCCGGGGAACCCCATTTGGCTTTAAAGATGAAGAAGAACAAAAAATCCTGAGCTTCATACAAGGCAACACTCCTTTCCGAGTCATTTCTTCACACATGCTCTTAAAATATGAAGGTATATTTGGTGCAAAAGTGGCGAGCACATTTAACTGCAGGTTTTGCATGCACACACTAATGTCATAAATGTGTAACAGTAAAGTTGAAGTTGTACATATTTTTTCTTGTTAACACAAAATAGGGGTTCACAAATCCTTGTTACCGGTACACAAATCCTATCCTGTGAGTCATAACTTTCAAGAGTCATGCACTCGACACTTTTGCTCCAATCGTTGCAGTGCAGTTGGTGCGAAACACATTTGCACATCCGTGTTTCATAATCTGAGAACATGCACAACATTTGTGCATTTGTAAACCCAAATGTGAACTAATGCATCCGAAGTTGTGCATCTGTGAAATAATTTCTCATTAATAAAATTCTACAGATCGCTTTGGTTTTCTTGCACGACTACAAGTCAATTGATACAAGTGCTCGAATCTGCTTCTATGAGTGACGGATACTTTTGCACCTCGCTAGGTGATATAATTGGGGTAAAAATATTTGTATGTGTATACGTCGAGCAAATCGATCGAGAAAACAAGGCGGCCGGATCTGGATCCTGGATCGCGCTCAGACTACCATTGCCTGCTCATAAAGTAAGTAACCTCAGCTTGTTTCCTTATCAATGAAGGACGCACGATTTATAGTTTTATAGTTATATATATAGCTCGCCACTTTTGCACCAAATATACCTTCATATTAAAACCAGGAACGTTGCTCCACAGACACGCCATCTTTTCCTAAACACGGCTCTGTCTGGCTCCATCTATCACACTCAAAGAGAGAGAGAGAAAGAGAGAGAGAGAGAGAGAGAGAGAGAGAGAGAGAGAGAGAGAATGACACGACCGATCTCACCCGAGCTTCTCTGAACCACGGTCTTCCACTCTAACCTCTGGCTAGACCCCTGAATCAGAGCATATTATCTCTGCCTCTGTGGTAATTCTGAATTAATGTACATGATTCAAACTGCTTAGCAAGCCAGTTTTACTCTGACCTGCCTTGATCCCCCACCCATGCTTTTACATAACCTCAATCATCTCAGCGTGTGCTAACAGCAAGAGCTGCTAGCACACAAAAGCCAGCAAAGGCCAACATCCATACTGTAGTCATCAGTGATATCTTATGAGCACTCCAAAGCTGTGGGTGATAAAGCGTTTCTACTCTTTGCATAATTTTGCATGAATTTTTTTTATAGGTTGACCCACAGATTCACTCAATTCCCAAATCACCTTAATCACTTTAATTCCAGGGTAAAGCAGCATAGTAACTCCAGAGCACTTAGTGTGACAAGGACAGTATAGTCTTAAAAACAGATCCAATAAGCAGAAAACAAACAACCCACAATAACTCTACACCAAGTGCATGAGCATCAGCAACGTCAACAATCTCCTTTATTGCCGTTCTCTCCCCTACTATTCTCTCTCTCTCTCTCTCTCTCTCTCTCTCTCTCTGTGTCTCCATCCTCTGTACTCTTCGTTCACTGTCGTTTGTCAGGTTGCACTGAGGGGCTGGCCACACCTCTGCAGCACTGGTAATGAGTGTATGTTTAAATGAAGCTGTCACATCCTGCCTCGCTTGGGCAGGTCTGGTGCAGGATAAGGCCCCTGGCCCTCGTTGCTGTCGCTGGGCACAGGCGGCAGGGCCCACACGCACCCCCCCCCCTTCATAATTGCCTCAGGAGGCGATAAAAAACACAGCTGTTCTACCCGACTGCGTCTGAGAAGAAAGAAGTTTCGCGAGCAGAACAAATGTTCGGCAGAGAACAGCAGAAAAAAAGTTTCATGCTTTTTTTTTCATATCCTCAGTAAAAAAACAAAAAAAACAGAAAGATAAACTGGGCCCCAAACTTATTTATTTTGTTGTTGTTTGTTTGTTGTTGGTGTTTTCCTCGTGTATAGGGCCACATCAGAAGTAAGAGAATATGTGAAAAAGAGTGTTTTGGAGCAGACAGGGGGTAAGGGGGGTGAAAGGCCAGGGTCTTTGGTCTGGGCGCAGGTGGAGTTTAAGGCATCTGAATGGGGCTCTGACCACTGGTGGAGGGGGCCGATAATCCACATGCCACAGTCTGCCCACTGATAAGACTCAGGCAGCAGGCAGTGCGAGAGAGAGAGAGAGAGAGAGAGAGAGAGAGAGAGAGAGAGAGAGAGAGCAGGCGGGGGCAGTGCTATTTGGCGATGCAAAGGCATCTTGGCTCAGTGCCTGCAGGGGCCCAGAGGTGTGTGTATGGCTGTATGTGTGTGTATGGCTGTATGTGTGTGTGTATGGCTCTATGTGTGTGTATGGCTGTATGTGTGTGTATGGCAGTATGTGTGTGTATGGCTGTATGTGTGTGTATGGCTGTATGTGTGTGTATGGCTGTATGTGTGTGTATGGCTGTATGTGTGTGTATGGCTATATGTGTGTGTATGGCAGTATGTGTGTGTATGGCTGTATGTGTGTGTATGGCTGTATGTGTGTGTGTATGGCAGTATGTGTGTGTATGGCTGTATGTGTGTGTATGGCTGTATGTGTGTATGGCTGTATGTGTGTGTATGGCAGTATGTGTGTGTATGGCTGTATGTGTGTGTATGGCTGTATGTGTGTGTAGTGCCGTATGTGTGTGTATGGCAGTATGTGTGTGTATGACTGTATGTGCGTGTATGGCAGTATGCGTGTGTATGGCTGTATGTGTGTGTGGCAGTATGTGTATGGCTGTATGTGTGTGTAGGGCTGTATGTGTGTGGACTTCTTTTGATGTTGTATTATTTCATTTGGATTTGACACCACATGTGTGTAGCGCCATATGTGTGTATATGGGTGCATGTGTGTGTAGAGCTGTACAGTATGTGTGTGTGTAGCCTATGAGAGAGAGGGAAGAGAGGAGAGGAGCGAAAGAGTGAGCTTTGGTTTAAATGGAACATTTGCTAATCAATGGATATGGCGTGAGGTAGTGGATGCTTCGTGAGTAGCTGACAAATATATACTTGTTTGTTGATTATCTATTAAATACTTAGTGACAGGTTTGTTTGCTACTACCGGTAACTATTGCACTATTAAAGATGATTCTAATCTAAATGAAACTAATTCATCAGATTGCTCCTCAAAGTCCACTTTCTGTGTACACTCCTTTCTGAAACCCTCCAACCCAAACCCTCCAAAAACAACAACAAAGTGGCTTGAACTGAGTGTAATTTCAATGGCAACAACCATATGCAAGGGATACAGACTGTACTGTACCTTTAAAACAAAGTGTTACATGGATTTTTGCATGACTTTTTTAATGACAAGTACAAACATAACTATCATTAAGAGATACAGTATGAAAGTGATTTTGTAAGGATCTGTTCCTGTCTTGTTTCCCTTGTCTAGTGTTTTTCCCATCATGTTTGCTCCTCTTGTGTCTTCCTGTTTGCTTTGTTTACTTCCTGTGTCTTGTGCCATGTGCTTCTTTGTTTGTGTTTCTGTTCCATGTTCTCCGCCCCTCATCTGATCCTCGTTAGTTTGTTAGTTTAATTTTGGTTTCCACCGTTCCTTGTTCACCTGTGCCCGGTTAACCCCTGGGTATTTAAACCCTCTGTCTCCCCTCAGTCCCCTGCCTGTCATTGATGTTATGTTGTTCGTATTGTGGCTTGCTAAGTTCGATTAAAGATTCCTGTTCGCTTCAAGCTTCCCTCATCTCGACTTACCCTGTTTTTGGGTCCAGCTCTCCCCTGCAACCGTGACAGATTTGATATATTCTCTATTTTATGTGATGCCTTAATTTTCCATTTGAAACATGGCATATGTTGTATAAGTCAGTGCCACAATAAAAACATAATTACGTATACCTACATAAATCTGACCTCTTTTCATACTCCTCTAAAAAGCTCAATCAGCAATCATTGCTTTTCACTGCCTTAGTTTTATGATTTTTTTTTTTACCTTTTCAAAAAGTGTTCCTTGAATTTCATCAACCAAAAGTGAGCTTGTTCAGAAGCACTCATTTCTGATGGCTTCTTTCTCTCTTTTAAGCAATGTATATGCTTCATGCTTATGTTTGAAATTAAGTAGCAAATTGAAGGACGGGCTTTAAACCATCATTTGTTTCCATTATAAACATATTTATATAATTAAGCCAAAATATTACAACGGACACTACATCATTATGAAGCTCAGCCTTTCGAAGCAGGCTTGGGTCCTGACGGAATTGGGCCACTTTGCATGGCTGATGTATCTGTGCGTAAAATAGCAAGTTCCACTGACGTGGGTCTTTGTGCCCGTGGACACCTGCTGCCTGCGTGCAAACCTGGCGAAGAGTAATCAGCCTTTATCGCCCTCAGTCATTCCACTTCTCTCCTCAGCGACACTAATGCCCTGCATTCATCATCCCAATCTAATTGAGGCCTCTCAGAGGAGGAGATCAACTAGACAGACACACCGCCATAAACACAGCACCGGAGAGAGAGTGAGAGAGAGAGAAAGGGAGAGGTAGAGAAGGAGAGAAACAAACTCCTCAGACAATGTTTACTAAATTCCTACACACAGACACACACCTACACAGTCCACAGACAAAACCTAAATTGAATGGATGAAAATCAAATTCACTTAGTGAAAAAATAACCATCTCAATGTCACTCTAATCTGGGGAATAGTACTGGTGCTTTCCTCTACTTTTCTTCTACTACTTGAAACAAACGTAAAAGCTTTTAACATGGTACATAAAGGCAAAACTTGGAATACTGCTTCATCAGAATAGCACTTTCCCCATGTTCCTTAATAAGTATGCATACTGCACATCAGAACAGCACTTTCACCATGCTGCCTACAGAGACATATTTTTTTGTATAGTGCAATCACGGAATGGGCAGCTAGCGGTCGTGAGGAGATGATGTGGGCTTGAAGTTGCGTAAAATCCCTGACCTCATCTTTAATGTGTATGCATACTTCACATTAGAACAGCACTTCCCCCATCAGTCGCTAAAGAAATCCATGAGTCCTGTGCATTCAACTCTGGCTCTGACCGGTTCTCAGCTTGTGACTGCAACACTCAGCTGCTGTTACATGTTCTGGTTGATCTTTGATAGGTTTAGGTTCTATTATGACTAACACTGGTTGTGGATCATTTTGTTGGTTGTGTTAGTTCAACTTAGAAAGTTAAAAGGTTTTCTTCCTCAACAGCTTCGCACACTACACAGTGTTGGTAGCATACACAGACACACACACACATACACACTTAAAACGAATGTGTTGTCCCCATAGATGTGTTAAAAACAACGCAAGTTATGTTGTTTTCAACACATTCATTTTAAGAGTGCACACACACACACACAAACACACACACACACACACACACACACACACATTGATATAATTAAAAAAATAATCTTCTGCTAAAATTACTCTGTAAACAAGATGTGGGGGTGGCTCAGCTAACATCATTCTGTGAAATTAGTGTCAGATGGCAGTTATGACATTATTTAGTGGTCCATAACGGGCCTGCATATTGATCTGAGAGGCAAAGCAGAGCTCCAGCTCTTTCTGTCAGTCACTCTCATTAAACTGATGTATGGAAGTCTGCATTCACCTCTCCCTCCACCTTTCCCTTCCTCACCATACCCCCTCCCCCACCACCACCATATACCTTCCTCTCCCCCAACATAGTTCAGTCAATCACTCTCTTCCTCTTCTCATCTGCCTCTTATTATATTTGAGATTAGCATATTCTCCGTAGTCTTTTCATGCTCTACCTGTATCCCTCATCATTTTTTATTGTTTTTTTCTTCACTTTCTGACACAAGTCTCTCTCTCTCTCTCTCTCTCTCTTTCTCTCTCTCTCTCCCCTTATAGAGCTGTGTGTTGCTGGACAGCCAAACAAAACAATCACCCATCAGCAGAAGAGCACTTGGTGGTGTTTTCGCTCAGGCTAAGCCCTTCTTTTCTGCTAAAACCACTGATGTTTTCTCTCCCTCTCTCTTCCTCTTCCTGGTTTTTCCTCGCACGCGTCTGGAGCTGCTTCTCTGAGCGGAGACTGGCAGACTCTCGGAGGCTTAAGTCTACTTGCGTGGAAGTTTTCCAGAAAGTTCTGCTTAAGCCGGCTGCCACTCTCCCTTGCCACCCACCTACTGCGCGCCTATCCTCCTCCTCCAAACACACACACACACACAAACACACACACATACACACATAGGCACACACAAACACATACATGCACATAATCAGACACACACGCCAAAGGCTTCTTCACTGATATCACACCTCATCTGCAAGTATGATTTTGCGACGGAACCCTGCAGAGCGATAATCCATGACCCTGGTGTATCAACCTGGGTGATAAAACTGACGACGTGCTGTGTGCGCTAACATGCTGCAGACAAGAGCAACAAGTGCCACTGTGTGTGTGTGTGTGTGTGTGTGTGTGTGTGTGTGTGTGTGTGTGTGTGTGTGTGTGTGTGTGTGTGTGTGTGTGTGTGTGTGTGTGTGTGTGTGTGTGTGTGTGTGTGTGTGTGTGTGTGTTTTGCATGTATGCTTGTGGGAATTCACAGATGATCTCTCTGAAGGAGGCAACACACAGTGTTGAGTACAGAAGCCATGAAATGAGGAGTAGCCTATCGGCTCATGAAATGTGGACAGATGGCCACTCATGCCAAATCTCTCTCTGTCCGGTCAGAGGGCTCAAAAACTGGACTGTCCGGACGAAAGGATGGCCACCCTAGTCTTTCAACAGACCCTCCAATCATCAAGCAGAAGCCCGGACTATATTTAGCTGATTCTGAACGAACTCGTCTTCGAGATGAATGTGTTCTAACACATTTTCAGTCAACACAATAGTACAAATTTGACCATTAACT
>NC_063201.1:22368222-22383222 GCF_017589495.1 Alosa alosa
TTTGTTATCTGAATGCTCTGAAAATCTGAATATTGAAAAAAAAAAATTGTAAAGCCTTACAGACACCAGCTACCTTGCTAGCATGTTAACTCTATCTAACTCTAACATTTAGTGATATAGTTTTTTTTTTTTTTTACATTTTGATCTGACACAGACCACATCATCTTTATCATCACTTGGCCTCCACCTCAGGTGTTCAGGACAACATGTTCTGACCTGCTGGAAGTTGCTGTTGTTCTCTGGGTCGGCGTTGGAAGTACATTTAATTGTTTCTCTTACAAACAGGCTAAACACTCTTCTTGAATTTGGCTCACTGTATACAAATACACATTAGTCACTCTCAACAACCACCATCAACAGTATTGCTGTCAAACTCCCAAACCCCAGATGTCCTCAATCTTTCATCCAAGACACTAGCATTTATACCCACAGAAATACTGAGGCTTATATATATATATATATAAAACAAAATATATGCCTGACCATTTTTAATTAGGAATAACTATTCTTTCCTAGGTTTTCACACTTCCTTTTGCTTTTCTTGCCCTTCTTTCACTTTGTATGAATGCCATGGAGTGTATGTTTTAGGATTCAGAATGGATTCTTGATCATTGTGCAACTTCAATAAGAAATGTTGCACAAAGATGTAGCAATAGTGTGTGCATAGCATAGGCCTAGTAACAGGGCACTATTAGCCTTTAAGAAATCAATAGAAGGAAAGAAAATTAGAGTGAAAGAGTAAAACCTCTGACTTCTTATCTCTCTACCTCTGAAGTAAACAGAGCCACACAGCTCACAGACAATTTCCAATTTGCTCTACATGATAATGGAGGACCCTATACAACAGTTCTTTTCAGAAGCCAAATAAAACACTGCGAGAAAACATTACAGGCTACTCTCAAGAGCACTTTTATGGCATTAGCAAAGCTAGCTAAGGACAAACATGCACCACTGAGCCGGTGTGCTTCAGACCGATGCACTCAGTGTGTCAGGAGCCGCCACAGCCAAACAAGGCATCATTCTACACGCCCATTTGCCCTCACGTTTGGCCCATTTGACGTGCATAATTGACCCGGTGGTGAGTCCAACCATGGAAGACTCCTCGAGGGCCCCGGCGTGAGGGTACTGTTTCCCTCCGCAGCTAACCTGCAGCTCAGACCTGACTACAGATGTGAAAATGATTCTGACAAAAAGAACAGAAAAAGGTCTTCATAGATTTTTTCCCCATCCTTTCATATTTTAGACCAGACCATGCAAAGAGGCTTCATAGCAATTTAGTACCATCCAAATGCCAAACGCAGGCCAATCTCACATCGTGAGCAGCATTCATGTATTTTTTTTTTGTTATCTCAGAGCAGCTCATAGAAATTCAGATTAACCCCTGCATGTCAAGGTAATGACCCATGGACCCACCGTCCCTCAAATCAATGAGAGAATTGCATGGCTCTGGGCAGCAAGGAAAAGCTATTTACCTTGGCTGACATGAGAAATGTCCTTATGAAGCCATAATATTAGTCGAGATGATTACTGTCACATTATTTCCCCCACCTTTATCTCATCTGTTTGGGAAACTGGAAGTCCATAAAATAAATAATGTTTGCCGTGTGACTGGCTGGCTCACTTGTAATCGGCTTACGTGTGAATTTACATAAAATTCAGCATCCCCGGCCACCAGCTCATGAGGTGTGTGTGTGTGTGTGTGTGTGTGTGTGTGTGTGTGTGTGTGTAATTCATCCCTAGCCGCCTGATTATGATGGGAGAAAGAAGCTGCACGTAAACACAGGCTCCAGGCCATAGCGGGCAACATGACACAAAGCCTAGTGGTTCCGGAAGTCTCTATTCGGGCTCTTGTGCAGACGCAATACATACACACACACACACACACACACACACTCATTCATTCACTGAATATGCTCACACGCACACGTACCCACACAAACACAAATGCATACCTACTCCATACCATCATGCACCAAGCCATTTAACATTCACACACACAAAGGTGGTGTCAAGTATTTAGGGGTCTTTCCCTGAAGGGAGGGGTCTTTCCCTGAAGGGACTTATTTTCCCAGTAATGACCGGCGTTCTATACATTATCCCGCTTATTACACGACTACTTGCCAAAATGAAATAATAAACTCCCTACGATATGACTTTAGCCTACATAGCTAGCCTATTTGTTACCGTTCATCGTGGCATTTGCTGAGAAACAAATAGTTTGCATCAACACACGCTGAACTTGAATCAAACATTCTGTACTTTGTGTCCATTACTTTGGTTTAAAATCATTTTAAATGATTCATAACAAGCAGTGGTGGTGCACCAGATAAATTACTAATTTAAACCAAGAAATAGTAGATTAAGGTGAACAGTGCTTGAATGTGTTGTACCTAATATTTCTATTAAACAATACACTTTTTTAATTTGTATTTATTCAGATTTTAAATCTAAAATTGGATGTTGGAAAAGCAAAATACACTAGTATTCATAGTATTCAAAGTATTCATAAGTTACTTTGTGTGTGTGTGTGTGTGTGTGTTTTGTGTGTGTGTGTGTGTGTGTGTGTGTGTGTGTGAATTATATAACACCATTTTAGATCTCTTTCTCTTTCTGTGTAGAGGGAGCAAAGGTAAATTTGGATTATACACACATGCAATCACAAACACACATGTACCCATGCGCACACACACACACACACACACACACACACACACACACACAGTTGGTGAACACATCATTCCAGTGGGCTCACAGCTCCTCTTTCTGAAAAAAAGCTACAGACTGCCTGGTGTGAACTCAGAGCAGAGTAGTGTGAAAATGTTTCTCATCATTCTCTATTTCACACACACACACACACACACACACACACACACATACAGTACACACACACACACACACATATATACTCACACACACACCAGCACATTCATAACCACACACTGAGCCTCAGGGATTCACAGAAGCAGTTGTGGAGAGAAACCACCGCAGGAGTCACTTGACGTTGCCATTTCTCCCTGCATAATGGCCATTTAATGGAGAAAGTGAAAAAGAAAAAAGAGGAGAGAGAGAGAGAGAGAGAGAGATGAGCAGACACAGAGAAAGACATATAGATAGAGCCAGAATGAGAGAGACAGAGATATACAGTCAGGGGAAAAGAATGAGAAGGAGAGAGGGAAAGAGAGATAGAGAGAGAGAGAGAGAGAGATAGAGAGAGAGAGATAGAGAGAAAGAGAAAGAGAGAAATGAAGTATGATAATTGAGGTCTGATGCTGGCGACAGGGCCTGAACTCTATTCATCCTCCTGTTGATTCTGATGTAGTGTGCGGCGCGGCCGACGTGTTAATGAACAATCGTGTTTCATGGCGGCCCCTGGGCCTTCAGCGCGCTCACACACGCCACATCCGTCATGTCACATTTACCAGCTCTGGCAGGGGAGAGAGAGAGAGAGAGAGAGAGAGAGAGAGAGAGAGAGAGAGAGAGAGAGAGAGGATGAGACAGGAGAGGTGGGAAAGACAGAGACAGACAGAGAGAGACAGATGGGAGAGACAGAGGGAGAGAGAGAGAGAATAGGGAGAGAGAGAGAGTTTGCTTTTTTGGAGTGATGAGAAAAATTATAGAGTATTTCTGGCATGTGTCTGGCT
Source organism: Alosa alosa (assembly GCF_017589495.1). Taxonomy (NCBI): domain Eukaryota; kingdom Metazoa; phylum Chordata; class Actinopteri; order Clupeiformes; family Clupeidae; genus Alosa; species Alosa alosa. The sequence goes on from NC_063201.1 coordinate 22,371,864, forward strand.
AGCACGCATGCATAGTCTCCAGGAAAAGCCAGACTGGAATTTAATTGACAATAGGGTCACTGTAGTGTTGGGAGAGAAATGCAGCTGAGTTAAAAGTATAAAAAAAAACAAAGCAAAGGAAAGGAAAGATGGGGGTAGGTAGAGTTAAAGCAAAGCAAAGGAAAGATGGGGTAGGTAGAGTTAAAGCAAAGCAAAGGAAAGATGGGGTAGGTAGAGTTAAAGCAAAGCAAAGGAAAGATGGGGTAGGTAGAGTTGAGTTAAAGCAAAGGAAAGATGGGGTAGGTAGAGTTAAAGCAAAGCAAAAGGTAGAGATTAGGTAGAGTTAAAGCAAAGCAAAGGAAAGATGGGGTAGGTAGAGTTAAAGCAAAGCAAAGGAAAGATGGGGGTAGGTAGAGTTAAAGCAAAGCAAAGGAAAGATGGGGTAGGTAGAGTTAAAGCAAAGCAAAGGAAAGATGGGGTAGGTAGAGTTAAAGCAAAGCAAAGGAAAGATGGGGTAGGTAGGTTAAAAACAAAGCAAAAGGAAAGAGGTAGAGTTAAAGCAAAGCAAAGGAAAGATGGGGGTAGGTAGAGTTAAAGCAAAGCAAAGGAAAGATGGGGGTAGGTAGAGTTAAAGTTAAAAGCAAAGGAAAGATGGGGTAGGTAGAGTTAAAGCAAAGCAAAGGAAAGATGGGGTAGGTAGAGTTAAAGCAAAGCAAAGGAAAGATGGGGTAGGTAGAGTTAAAGCAAAGCAAAGGAAAGATGGGGGTAGGTAGAGTTAAAGCAAAGCAAAGGAAAGATGGGGGTAGGTAGAGTTAAAGCAAAGCAAAGGAAAGATGGGGGTAGGTAGAGTTAAAGAGAAAATAGGGAGGAACTGAGTGAGGGAGAGATGCAGAAAGAGACAACGTGAAGGTGTATAAGATTAAAAAAAAGACAATTAATCTGAAAGCTGTTTCTCTTCACTCCCTGGCTATGCCTGTGGAGGGACGAGGAGAAAGGGATAGAGAGAGAGAGAGAGAGAGAGAGAGAGAGAGAGAGAGAGAATTGAATTTTCAAAAACTCTTTATTACAATCTTAAAAATACATCAAGATCAACTTGACACTATACTCAAAAGTAAAAGTTAGGAAAAGTTAAATAAAGTAATGTGCAATCTGTAGCTTATCATTCTCAACAATACACATCACGTTGTTGTAGCACCATTTTTCCTCAAAACATCAAGAATCTTCATAGATTTATAAAAATGAAAATCAATCAACATAATGACACCTTACAAGAATAGAAAACACCATTAGATATCAACATCTACATCCTGCTCAACTTTCCTTTTACGACTAACATATATCGCCATCTTTGCTTGCCCAAGCAGAAAGTTTAGGAGCTGACACTTGAAGCGATGCTTTTGTACATATTTAAAACCAAAATGAAAATCTCCGAAGAGAAACTTTCATCAAACTTAAAGAAAAGTGCCATCAAAACAGCAAAAGAGGTCTGAGCCTCTGGCAGTGCATAAAGGCATGGAATACAGTCTCCCTTACAGAACAAAAAGGGCACCCCCTGATCAACCATTGGATTTAAAACAGAAATAAAAGCATTCACTGCTATTGCACCATGCAGAATAACGCCATTGTAGATCGCCAGCTTTTTTAGTTAATGGTGACTTGTACAACGACGCCATTGTGGTTTGACATCATTTTCAACCTGCAACACTTCGTGCCAGGGTGTATCCACCCTCTTGTCCAGAGACTTTTATTTAGGGAGAGAACACACAGTTTGTACAATGATTTACTAGTTGCAGCTGTGGGACCCAGGAAAACTAAACTATCTGGGAGTAAGAAGCAACCAGTGCAACCTGTTAAATCTGGAAGTAGAGTAAGTCTGGGAAAGGGGTCATGGCAGTCAGGACTACACCCCCAAAATAATCTCCAAGCAATTGCATCTCCTCCCCAGTTAGGAGAGACCGCCATTTCCCAAGTAGCTGATCAACTATCCTAATGGACTTCACACCCAAGTGCTGAGCTAAAGCATGGCTATTACTGATATCAGGACCAGCAAACTCTACTAGATCCCCAAGGGTTGTAACTCCAGAGCTGATAAGCTTAGAAGTAGGTACCAGGGACAAGTCCTGACTCACATCAAGAACCTAACCATGAATCAGAGGCTCCTTTAACAACCAGAATAATGAGCTTGTCTGTCGTGGGCGTTGGAATTATAAACAGAGACCAGACTTTGAACAGATTCTTATAAAATGCAGGAAGTAAATTAAAATTCATTCTATTTGGATTAAACCAGAACAAAGACCTATCTAAGCCCAACCCTTCAAAAGTTGTAAAATACAACAGGCTGCAGCTTTCCAGCTTGAGTCCAGTGATCCTGTGAGAAGACGCTGTACAAACTGCAGACGGAAGGCAGCAGTTCGACTCTGTAGATGAATAAGTCCATGTCCACCATCCTCCTTAGGCAGATATAAAACACTCTGAGGTACCCAGTGTAGATTGTCCCAGAAAAATCAACCAGGACTGACTGAATCTTTCGGTAGCAGGTTTGAAGGAGGATCCACACAAGCCAGCTGATGCCAAAGAGAGGATGCAACCAGGTTGTTAATAATGAGAACACTTCCTGTAATAAGTAATACTGAAAAGAAATTTCCATTTCTCTAGACGACCTTTAACTTTTTTCAATTACCCCATCAAAATTCTTTTGAATAAAAGCATCATCACCTAAGAAAACACCCAGGTATTTAAAACCACCCCTATTCCAAACTAAGCCATCAGGCAGACCAGGTTCGCCACTCACCCAACTCCCAACCAGCAAGGCTATGCTTTTTGACCAATTTACCTTTGCTGAAGAAACAACCTTAAATTCATTGCAAATTTTTAAAAGTTAAAAGTGTGTCAACATCTCTGGCCATTAACAAGGACAGCCACATCGTCAGCATAAGCTGACAATTTAAAACATCATCACAGTTAGGATTTTCACTCCAACAATCTCCTTCCTCAACCTTACAAGGAAAGGTTCAATAGCCAGACTATACAGCATGCCCGACAAGGGACATCCTTGACGGACACCTCTGTATACCTTAAAAGGAGTTTACAAGTCACCATTAACCTTGAGAATACTTTCAATGTCACAATACAATGCTTTGATCATTCGAATAAAATTGGGGCTGAAACCAAAGGCTGACAAGGTATTCCACAAATAATTATGCTCAACCCTATCAAAAGCCTTTTCTTGGTCAATTGAAACCACACCAAAATCCAGATTGAAGTATTTGCCAATATAGAAGACATCTCTGATGAAGGAAACATTGTTTGGTAACACTTTATTTTAATGTGTCGCTGTTACAGTGTACCTACCTAATTAGGTACAGTGGTACAACCTGTGTAACAACATGTACTATCAGGTACTATCATTGTACTTGCATTATGTATTTGTGGGTACCTACATATAGTTGTTACATTGTAATACTGAGTGCTTTTTACAAAACTTTGCCAATTTGCCTAAATTTTCATCAGAGGCAAAGAGCTGACCTGAGACCTGCTGGATGGGGGTAAATCGGGTCATGATAGATTTGATATACAAAGCATGCTTAGCTCCAGTCAAGGCCTCACTGTCTTCAGTGTACATGTAACAGCTGTGCTGCTACAACCTTGTTACTCTTTGATACAGTGGAATAAACTGGAACAGGTCTTGTCTTGGAACAGGTCTACTAATTCACATGTACTGTGTGGTGTAACAGCAGACACGTTTCAACACATCAATTACAGGATGCATAACATCATTGACAGGATGTATATATGTAGATGTAAGTACTTAACTGGTACACTTTATTTTAATGGGTTTATTCCACTGTATCAAAAGAGTAATAAATGTGTACCAACACAGTTGATACATGTACTACAGTATGTAGGGTAATGGCAGACATGTTCCAAGACACCAATGATACAACATACATGTAATAGTAATTGTAAGTACTTAACTGGTACACTTCATTTTAATGGGTTTATGCCACTGTATCAAAGAGCAATAAGTGTGTACCAACACAGTTGATATATGTACTATGTAGTGAATTAGTAGACCTGTTCCAAGACATCGAAGACATAACATACACGCATATGTACATGTAAGTAATTAACTGGTACACTTAATAGGTTTATTCCACTGTATCAAAGAGTTACAAGGTTGTAGCAGCACAGCTGTTACATGTACACTGAAGACAATGAGGCCTTGACTGGAGCTAAGATGCTTTGTATATCAAATCTATCATGACCAGATTTACCCCATCCAGCAGGTCTCAGGTCAGCTCTTTGCCTCTGATGACAATTTAGTCAAATTGGCAAAGTTTTGTAAAAGCACTCAGTATTACAATGTAACAACTATATGTAGGTACCCACAAATACATAATGCAAGTACAATGATAGTACCTGATAGTACATGTTGTTATTAACAGGTTGTACCCACTGTACCTAATTAGATAGGTACACTGTAACAGCACACATTAAAATAAAGTGTTACCCATTGTTGTGAATCAATCTGCCTGGCACACAGTAGGTCTGGTCAGGTGGATTACCTGCTCAAAACCTCCCCAAGTCTATTTGCTAAAACTTTAGACAGCAGTTTGTATTCAGAGCAGAGGACTGACACCGGCCTCCAGGACCTTATATCTGTCAGGTCTCCCTTTTTTGGCAGTAAAGTGAGCACTGCTCTACGGCAGAAGCTCAGTGGCAGCACCCCCTCTGGTGATGCTGTCTCTCAGAACAGCAAGCACATCTGTGCCCAACTCTGGCCAAAAAGGACTTATAAAAGTCTACTGGCAGGCCATCCACCCCAGGTGCTTTGCCACTCTCCATACTGTGGAGGGCTCTTCCAGCTCCTCTAGGGTCAACACCCTTCCAAGGGCTGTGTTTGCCTCTTCAGATACCTTAGGTAGGTCACAAAGAAAAGCCTTGTCAGTCAGCCTGATCTTTGTGGATTTTCGCTGTTATAAAGCTCCTTATAAAATGTACTGCTCTATTAAGTATTTCTGGAGAATTAGAAAGGATTCTCCCATCTTCAGACCTTAAAGCATGAATGAACTTCCTCTGTCCATTCTTTTACCTCCAAGTTAAAAAGATTTTTGATGGTACATCCATCAGCTCCACACTCTGGAAGCGGGGACCTGACCAGAGCTCCTGTGCCCCTCAAACCCTAAAAAGTCAGCCAATGTTTTTTTTTTTGAGTTAAGAATTTCAGTGGGTGCCTGATCACCCGCTTGTTCTGCCAGATTTTGAAGTTCGATTATTTCCCTCCTCTATTTTTTCATTGAGAGTGTTATGTTCCTTGTGACATTGGCTGTATACTCCTGGCAGAGTTGTTTTATTTTGTACCTTGGCACAATCCCACCATTGCTGCAAAGACTTATAACAGGATTTCGTGGTTCTAAATTCCTTCCAGAAAAAGGAAGACTTCTAAAAATGGCCATCAGCCAACAATTGGTATTAAAGTGCCAGTAGGCACTTTTGGTTTTACAAATTCTAGAAATAAAGAACAGAAAACCAAACCATGGTCAGAAAAGCCAACTGGAATTATTGAAATTTCCTGAATAGACTACGCTTGATGTTTGAAACCATAAAACCTGTCAAGTCTTTGCAAGAGACAAACAATTATTATATGAGTGTGCCCAAGTATATTGCTTCTGTTCACCATGAAAGTTCCTCCAAATATCACTAAGATCATTGACTTCATAATCTCTACAAGCCGCCTACTTATGAGGGCATGCTGCGGGACATGATTTCTGTCAGAATTTTGTGCAGTACAAGGGTCCAAGGATAAGAATATCCTGAACAGCAATTTTATAACATTTCCAATAGTATTTAAAACAGCATTCTATCTGTTGCCAGTGTAGGAGCATAAATGCAACAAACACAAAAACGATTTTCAAACTGGGCTCTTGACCTTAAAAGTCTTCCTCTATAACTTCATCAACATCATGGGAATAAAGGACTTAGAAAACAGAACTGCAACCCCACCACCTAGTAGAAGTACCATGACTAAGTATGGACAGACCATCAAACTCCTGAGCCCAAGCAGCTGCATTAGACGATCACTGTGCTTTGCATAAAGAGAACATAAAACTTATTCTGTCTGATTGTTTCAAACACAGAGAGCCTCTAATTTTTTCTCTTGCGCCCATTTACATTTAAAGAAGCAACACTTAAATTCACCCATCATTATAAAGAAAATTAAAAAAATAAATATAGACATATGCAATCAGCCATCCTAGGACACAAAGTGGAAATTGTTTTTAACATTTGTCATCAGTTGGCATTCAGTAGAACATTGAGTTTTGTGAGAATCTTTTTTAGATTAAATCCTTCTTGATCAGTGATGCTACCATCACGATAAATGCTCGCGGATTTGTTCATAAACTGTTCAATGTCAGGAAAAAAATTGCCTACCCGACCTTCCTAGAATGTTTTGTGTCCTTAAGGAATTTCTTTATATCCTCCACTCTATAATGAAAGCGCTTATAGTCAGCTTAGTCGCAAGCTGCAGGTTACACTATAGTCAGAAAAGATCACTTTCACTCTCACTATCAGTCAATTCTATATGAGCTGGCCCCCTTATTTTTTATAATGCTTTTTTCCTTTATTCGACGGTGCTTTAAACACATTATTGTCCTCCTTCAACACGGAGGTTTCCATGTCTCCCATAGCGACGAAACCTCCCCATTAATGGCATCATCATTGCTCCTGACAGTTCTGAGAATCAGTGATAGTCTCCCCCCAAAAGTGCGGAAAGATCCTCCCCATCACGACCTAACATCGGATTTTCCTGCGTCCCTTTGACTGAATTTAACGCAAGAATCAGGGAGTTTGGCTCTCCTCGCCCACTAGCAGAGGCAGCAGCCTCCTCCCTCATTATTTTGCACCAAAGTTAACATTAGGGTTCGTTGTTGGTCTTTTAGACGTTCCCTCTGCCACATCACCCTAGATTCATTGCTATTTTCACTGTTTCCACTATTATTCGTGGTCATCCTTTTTATCAGGACACGCCACAAGCATCTAGGATGCCCCGATTGTCCACAACCAAAACATTTCATAACGCCAGTTGGGTAACACTTTATTTTAATGTGTCGCTGTTACAGTGTACCTACCTAATTAGGTACAGTGGTACAACCTGTGTAACAACATGTACTATCAGGTACTATCATTGTAATTTGCATTATGTATTTGTGGGTACCTACATATAGTTGTTACACTGTAATAATTGAGTACCCTTTTTACAAAATCCTTCTACAATTTGCCTACATTTTCATCAGAGGCAAAGAGCTGACCTTGAGACCCTGCTGGATGGGGTAAATCTGGTCATGATAGATTTGATATACAAAGCATTCTTAGCTCCAGTCAGGGCCTCATTGTCTTCAGTACATGTAACAGCTGTGCTGCTACAACTTTGTTACTCTTTTGATACAGTGGAATAAACCTATTATGTACCAGTTAATTACTTACATATACATATGACATGTAATGCTATGTCTTCATGTCTTGGAACAGGTTCACTAATTCACTACATAGTACATATATTAACTGTGTTGGTACACACTTATTGCTCTTTGATACAGTGGCATAAAACCCATTAAAATGAAGTGTACCAGTTAAGTACTTACAATTACATATTACATGTATGTTGTGTCATTGGTGACTTGAACATGTCTGCTATTACCCTCTACATACTGTAGTACATGTATCAACTGTGTTGGTACACATTTATTACTCTTTGATACAGTGGAATAAACCCATTAAAATAAGTAAAACCAGTTAAGTACTTACATCTACATATATACAAACGGTTCGCTGTTACACCATACAGTACATGTGAATTAGTAGACCTTGTTCCAAGACAAGACCTTGTTCCAGTTTATTCCACTGTATCAAAAGAGTAACAAGGTTGTAGCAGCACAGCTGTTACATACACCGAAGACAATGGAGGCCTTGACTGAGCTTGCTATCGCTTTGTATATCAAATCTATCATGACCCACTACTCCCCATCCAGCAGGTTCAGGTCAGCTTTTGCCTCTGATGAAAATTTAGGCAATTGGCAAAGTTTGTAAAAAGCACCTAGTATTACAATGTAACAACTATATGGTGGTACTCACAAATACATTATGCAAAGTACAATGATACCTGATAGTACATGTTGTTACACAGGTTGTACCACTGTACCTAATTAGGTAAGTACACTGTAACAGTTACACATTAAAATAAAAGTGTTACCCGCTAGTTGTTGCATAAATCGCATAATTAAAGTTATCCACAGTCACATTAATTGTCAAGTCCAATTCATCATTGTTATTCTTAAGGATCATGTGTACATCTAGCCTGAAGTTGACACTATATGTTTCAACAACGGAGATTTTGAATGAATGGGGGGACAGTGTTTGTCCCAGAACATCCGAAATGAATGGGGACATTAGACGTGTACTACTTTGAAGGAAAGAGGGGCAACAGAGGTAAAACGCCATCTATCACCACGCCATTCTCCGTCAGCTGATTGGCAAACTCAATTGATTTTAAGAAAGCACAATCGCGTTGTTCATGCGAGATGCTGATACAATATTCTCATGACCAACAATTTCTCCGGCAGCCAAACTACAATCCTCAACACTGGCTGCCGATGCTATTTTAACAGCATGGCGCCGAAGTTAGTTGACTAAAAATCTCTGCCATGATTCCAGCACAAGACTGGAGGTAGTCGCTTTTAGGGGAAAACCCCCTGTTTATTGCCAGAAAACTAAACCAAGCAAAAATCTTTAGTACTCAGCAGAAAGTAATAGATAGAAGAAAGAAAATAGAAGTAAAGTGAGAAATAGAGATTTAAACAGAACACTGGATTCGGTACAGCGACAAACACCATCCACTCACCACTGACTCCCCTCACACCAACCATGCGCACAGAGAGCACAGAGAGAGAGAGAGGCTTAACCAGGGCCAGGTTAAGGTCATCCGGGCCCGGGGCAGAGGCCTCCCAGAGGCCCCCTCCCCATTTTTTTTAAAAATATATTATTATTGTTATTATTAATAATACTATTAGTATTACCCCAACATGCAATATCAGTAGATATAGCTATCTCTTCAGGCCTATGCTTACTAGGAGAACACGTCACTGAGTCAGATCTGTCTCCTAAATCGTCAAGAGCCCTTGATGAGCCCGGTTCACATGCCTCTTCTTCCAGCAGCACGACACTTCGGCAGGAGCAGCAGGGGAGGTTTCGGAGCCGATAACGGTAACGTTGTTGTCAGGGACAGGGGTAGTAGGCCTAGACATGGACATATTACTATTTTGATCCTCGTCAGGACAATCGATACTTTTAAAAAAAGTGGACAGTTTGGGCGTTTTACTGAGAACGTCAGCCTGCCGCTCTCTCTTTTGCTGAGTTAGTTTTCTTTTTCGAGCTCCGCTTTCATATTTCCTAATTGTCTCATGCGAAGCCATTGTTGTCTGTGATAGCATGCATTGATACGATACACGTGACGATAAGACAACGTGAGCTTAACTACGGGTGGGGAAATGCATAAAAAATATAAAAATATGATCATATTCATATTCATAGATTTTTTAAATGTCCCGCGCCGGGGCCCCCTAGTGGCCGGGGCCCGGGGCAGCAGCCCCTTTGCCCAATGCCCAAATGCGGCCCTGGGCTTAACACACAATTAATAAATAAATATCAGGTGTTTAAAGGGATACTTCACCGATTTACATTTAGCCCACCCTCATTTTCTCCTGAGACGAGAGCTATCTGTATTTCTTGCCTGAAAAAAAAAGGCGCAAAAATCGCCATTTTGCGAGTGTCATGGCTATCTCTACGAGCCGCAATCCAGCGAAGAATGGTTGAGGATGATGGAGGAGTAGGAGGCGGCCTGCTGCAGCAAAGGAGCAAGACCTGCCTGTCGATTAGTAGGAATAGCCCTGTACTGGCCGACTCAAGCTGGCTGGTGTCAGTGCTCTCGCTCTGTGCCTGGGGACACACAGATAGTCCTTTTGCAATTTCAGTGATGCCAGTTTCGGCACCATAGCTTTGCACCCCACACGGACAGGGGGGGGGGTCCTGGAGAGCTATTTCAGAAAGATCCAGACTGGGGAAAGGCAATCGTCTTGTTTTGCATGCCTGTGTTCGGAACATCAGCCGATAGGCCTTCCCGGCTCCTGACAAACAGCAACATTACTGCATTTATCAAGAAACAGTTGATCCTCAGGATGAGCTATGATATGTATTGTAGCCAGACCTGTTTCTTGTCTGATGTTAGCGAGCTAGCTCTCTCCATATGTCCGTCATTATGTATAAGTTTGACATTGTCAATATATTTCTTTTTAATTAAAAGTTCAAATTCATGTTGGTTGTGGTTTATTTTCTAGTCCTTAGTGATGAGCCTATTAGAGAAATAGTGATTTCATTTGGGGGAAAAGGTTGACAACAAACACTTCATAAGTGGAGCTACTACAGTAAGCTACTCTGTTGCCTTATATGACGATAGTCTAGCAGAAGGATGGTCCTGCCTTGCATCATCTTTATATTGTGCAAGTATAACTTGTGTTGTATAGCAAGTAATACAGTATCATATTACATTTTAAGCTGCATGGTTAATGATTTTGCTGTCATCAGTAAAAAATCAGTAACCATTCAGCCTCTTTCCACAAGTCTATAATGATGAAATTTGGTGGGGAAGAACCAGGGCGAATTAAACACTTTTTAATTTAACGTCATTTACAGAGATCGTACCACACTGAAAGATAATATTTTGTCACAAGCAACCTACATCTGTCTTCTGTCAAATTCCGTTTCAAATTTCAGCTCTGAATAAAACTGTTCAAGAACTATTTCAGCAACAGTGGAATGTGCATGATTCATTCTTCCCTCCTGGCCTGGATGAATGAAACAGTCATGGGAGACAAGATAAGCATGCAGTTTAAGCTATGTAAACGTCCAACAATGATATTTTACAACATATCCTCAATGGTCGTTACTTGACATCATCGCTACCTGTAGTAGATGTGAGTGTTAATCTAACCAATGACATTGCAGTCGGCAGCAGTAGGTTATGCAGTTTCATATCAAACGAGTAAAAAGTGGTAAAAAGTTTAGCCAATTTTGCTGCTGCTGGACATTAGTTAAGTGTCAGACATGGCAGGCTATGCTGTCAATCAGCGTAGGCGTAGCCAGGCTCAGTGTCAAGTCCACTAGGTAACCTTCACCAAGCTCTCGGTGTGACCCAGGATTTGCAGCCCACTGAGGAGAAGGTAATGACCAGGGCCAACTCATCTCTGTCCAGGAAGCACAGATGAGTAACGGAGGCCTTACAGTGATGGCACTGCCTACATGCTGTAAGAGGATGGAAGTGGACAGA
>NC_063201.1:22385722-22448222 GCF_017589495.1 Alosa alosa
GTGTGCACCGGGGTACGGATAGAATTCACTTCTAATTGCACCAGGGTACGAATAGCATACACTGCTAATTGTACCAGGGGTACAAATAGCCTTACCCATAAAAAAACAGTGTACCTGGTGATGACTGGCCTTGGCCAGTTCCTGATTGGCCAGGTCCACGTGTGATGATGTGGTCTGGATGTAGTCCTCAATGCTATCTGTTGGTGAGAGACAGGGGGAGTTACAGTTGACTACACGCAGTCATACCACAATATGACTGGCCTCATTCTCCTCCTCATCACTGCTGAAGTGCACACTTCTAAAATCTCTCTCTCGCGCCCACTCCAGATATCTTCTGTGTGTCCTTGATCACCTTCTCCAAAGCTCTTTGAGAACATGTGAGTGTGACTTAGATACCAATATCCAGACACACACACACACACACACACACACACACACACACACACACACACACATATCCACAATTCATTCTGTCGGGCCCACAGGGACCAAAGACTGAGTCGATTCCATGCCACAGAGATATACCTGCACCTTCTTTCCAATATACTGTTGCACTCAATATGTGCACACTGTTGAACGCAGGATGCCAAGGTGGGATAATGCACATCAACTGAATCCAAATGCAACATCCAGTCCAAATATCCGGAAACATACGGTCAAGATAACTAACATTCTACATGTTTCCAAATAAACTTTCAGCATAAAAATGTAAAAATAAAACATTGTTCTCCATGGCAGGTGAAAAAAGAAATACAAAACAAAGTAAAATATACACCAGTGCATTATTCAGCAAGCAATTGTCATTTTCTTTAATGTGCCGCCTGACAGCTTAACACAATAAAACAATCAAACAGAGCAACAAACAAACACAGAATTTAGACGTGACATATCCCCAAGACATTAATTATAGTTGTGTCCCTTACTCATGCTGTGTTGCTATTAATCTCTGGCTTTTTGTAGATTTGTGTGTATATTTATATCGTATTTATTCAGTTAATATCATCCTGATAGATACGACTCCCATTGTACCAGAAACTATGCATTTTACAATATATATATGTATACTGTACCTTAAACAAAGGTTATACTTAATATAAACATAGAAGGTTTGTCTTCATTCTTGGGATTGAAAAGAAATGGCCATTTAGCTGAACATTAAAAGGAAACATTGTCCTTGTATATGGGGATGTAAATGTTGACCTCCCTCTGTCACCCTTGACAACCCTTGTGGGTGGCTACAGTGATTGAAAAACCACACACTCTACCCTCATCTAATGTCTTTGTGCCTAATAGAATGGCAAAAGAACAGCTGTTATGGAAAGCTTTCATTCATTACTACACCATAGCAGAAAAAAAAGCATAGCGTGTCCTGTCCCTATACAGTACCTTCACCGTTAACTTCAATACTGTCTTTTCAATCTCTGCTGTATGATGGGAGGGTTTATAACATAAAAAGGTCACCATATGGAAGGCATGGAGGAATAACTTGGACACACAACAACAGCAGCAACTGAGTGTGAGTGTGTGTGTGAGTGTGTGTGTGTGTGTGTGTGTGTGTGTGTGTGTGTGTGTGTGTGTGTGTGTGTGTGTGTGTGTGGTTGTGTGTGCACGTGTGTGTGTGTGTGTGTGTGCGCGTGTGTGCATGTGTGCTTGTGTGAGAGTGATGATGTAATATATGTATGATCCATTTCAGATAAACCACGATAGGTTCAGTCAGAAAGACAATGATAGGGTCAGCTACGGCACAGTCACACTGGACAATGTTTCATGCTCACAGCGTCAGTCAATAATATCATCCCAGTGTGTCCTTTTTTTTATAGACCTTTGGTTCCGTTGACTCCCCAGTCAGTGAGATGTGAGATGCACGGAGGCTTTCAGGAAATCACATATGACCACTGGCAGGAAGGGACATTGATTAAGAATCTGCTCGATAGGTCAATCAACATTTCCATGCAAAACACAGCAAGTGAGAGGGAGAGTGCAAGGGATGCCCATCTCACTGTAATGCCACTGTGGGTGAGCTATCAAAATTAAAATGAATAGATAAATAAATAAACAACAGCGAGAGAAGGAGTACTTTAACAAGCACCTGTCTATTATTGTGGAGGCCCCTGCAACTGGTTAACAGTGTTGATTCATTTCACCAATGGCCCATTGGCATTACTGAAGGCAGTGAAAGACAAAGTGAGGTCTCCAACACATTAGGACTGTCACCAACACACTGGTGAGGTCTCCAACACATTAGGACTGTCACCAACACACTGGTGAGGTCTCCAACACATTAACACTGTCACAAACACACTGGTGAAGTATCCAACACATTAACACTGTCACAAACACACTGTCAGCGATGATATGTGTTTGTTACACAGCCCTGAATGTGGCGTAGCTGACCCTATCATTGTCTTTCTGACTGACCTTGTCATTGTTCATCTGAAATGGATACATATCATGCATGCATGCACTCTCACACAAGCACACATGTACACACACACACAACACACTCAAACGCGCACACGCACACACACACAACGCACACACACACACACACACACACAGTCTTCATGTTTTCATGTTGTGCAGTTGTAGTTTTCTCTCATATTAAGAGCCATGAGCTAACCACCTTCTCAGGCTAACAGAACAGCCACAGACGACTCCAGTGACTGTCCATCTCAGCCTCCACCTAATGAAGAACCACAGCTGCTCATTCCTTAATGACCCCGAATAAACAAACATGACAAGCAGCTATCTGACAAACAACAATTCTCACTCAGAAATGCACAGTTTGACGACAGGTTGGTGCATGGACATGAAAATTTTAGAGAGGGGAAGAAAATAGGAGACCACACAACCATAAAACAAACATCCAATTAAGTATGAAAGTCAATTAGGCATTCCAGATACAGAGTTACAAAGCTTGAGAGCTATGGCGAACTCTACCTTAGTGGAATTCAATCGATCATTTGGAGCCTGCAATACAGCCTGCTTGGCTGCAGATATGACTGGATGCTCCTTTGTCTCTATCATACACAACAACAGAACACCACACACACACAGAGGGAGAGAGAGAGAGAGAGAGAGAGAGAGAGAGAGAGAGAGAGAGAGAGAAGAGAGACATATGAGTGACTAATGAGTGATTTGGGGCCAGAGTCTGTCGGTCAGCCACAGGAAGCTTCTCCTTGTATTGTGATTTCAACTGATTCCATGATAGAGCCAAAAGTGACACGTCATAAATGACCCTCTGCCCAGACACAAGTTGCAGGTGTCAGTGTGTGTCCATATTGACATAAAATTGCCATGCCAGCTCTCTGAAACATTGACCTTAAGTCACAGCCATATCACACAATTTCCAATTGAAAATGTAATAGGGTGTGAGTATAATCATACTTTCATTTAGCAGGAGATATCCAGAGTGCTGTGGAGGGCAAAGCGAACCTCTTTGTTCCGCATTGGATTCATCCATCCAGGTTGGGTTGTTCAGATTAGTCTGGCTCTGTCTCAGTGTGTTGGTATCATGGGTCATTTCCAGTCATTTGCATCTACGGGGTTTATGGATATCACGTTGAACATTCTGACTGTCTCTCTCCAATCTTACTCCCCCAACTACTGGCCATGTCACCATGACATCCTCAGTGTCACTCTATACATGCCCACCTATCACACCAGACCCATTCTTCTCTCTGTGTGTGTGTGTGTGTGTGTGTGTGTGTGTGTGTGTGTTGTGTGTCTGTGTGTGCATGAGTCTCTGTCACGATGCCGAAGTAAGAGCTTAGTCACTTCTATCTCCTACGCAAAGACACAGACACACACACACACATACAGTACACACAGGTGCACACATTATGTGGATGAACAGGACACACACACACACACACACACACACACACACACACACACACACACACACACCTCCATCTGCCTATGAAGAGTACCAATCCAAACTTCCTGGAAAAGCATATTGCCCTGCTGGTGAAATTATTCACGTCCGGATTTTAAATATGACAAATACATAGGCCAATTTACCTGTCTCTATTTAAAGTGGAGAGTGCTGTCTTTTCTTTCATTTACACTAATGGACTCTAATGGACTCTCTCTCTCTCTCTCTTTCTCTTTTTCTTTCACTCTTACTTACCAAAGTTAGTGTCAAAAATAATAGAGTTATAACAATACAGTGGGACATAAACAGTAATGCGTATATTGAATAATCAGTAGTAATAGAAATAATTAGCAATGGCTGTGTGTGTGTGTGTGTGTGTGTGTGTGTGTGTGTGTGTGTGTGCGCGCGTGTGTGTTTATTATAACATATAAAACATGTTTATAATTAACATATTGATATATGTTTTTTTGGAATTTACAGAAATAAATTGTATTACTTTTTCTTATCTTGCACAGTGTAGCACAGAGTGTTGAGACTGTACTTGACCAGGATTAGCCAAGGGTTAGCATTTCTAAGGGGGTACTTGCTTTTGTTTTTTGTAGTTTGCTAATTGGTGTTGGAGAAACAGAGCTGGACTGAGTTTGATTTGTACAGGTATGCATTTTTGTTATTTAGTTAGCTATCTTCAGTACCAGTTGACGCGGTGCCAGAGATTGGTAAATGTACACACCAGGCTAGCCTGCAGGTGTACGTCCGTACGCACTGTGCGTCACCATCAGGCTACTCAACAGCGAGAGAAAGTTTCCCCTGTGTGTGTGTGTATTCACACCAAATTGGCCTACCATACCTTCCAAACTATGCACAGTATCCCATTAGCTGCGCACGCAGGCACGCAATAGGCTACTTGTTGTTTTCTTTTACTCGGTTATCTATATATGGTTTTCAGCACACAATGTTGAGCTAATTCACAAACTCAATACTCATCATGGATATCACTAGTTTTAAACAACGAAAACAGAAAGGATGGAGGCAGCAAAGCTAGGAGTTATTCCAGATGGACAAGAACAAGGTAGGCAATTGGTGTGCTTGTCAGAACGTTAGACTGCACTAAAGCCAGACGCCACGTTACGCTTAGAACAAAACTAAAGGTAACTTTAGCCTGTATAGGGCTGTATCAAGTTGTCCAAATGAATAGGTCATTGTAGACGTTGTCGTTGTATTATTGCATGTGGATGTTGTTATGCTATGTAGGCTACTTTTTTGCTGACTGACCAATGCACGGACCTTAAACGGACAAATATTGTTCACGAGTGATTTTTCTTTTTTTTTTGCGGGGGGGTTGTGATGGGTGTGCGTACCATAGCATTAATTCCTGCAGGCGCCCCTGGTACACACTTTCCATACTCAAGTAGAAGTACAGATACTTCTGTAAAAAAGTATAAGTAGCGATTCAACTTCTTCACTCAACTAAAAGGAACAAAGTACTGGCTCTGAAAAAAAATGTACTTACTGTAAAGTATAAAAGAAAAAAAGTATCATAGCCTTTTTGAAGGACTATTTTACCAGTTGTAACCCTCTTTTGCATCTCTATTGTTATCCCATCCATTTAGGTTAAAATCAGCCGTGATGTAGGGAAAGCTCACAATGACCTCAAATGACAATTGATAACTCGCCTCAAATCCATTAACACAAAAGTAATAAGACAGTTTTGACATTGTAAGGAGTAGAAAGTACAAATATTTCTGTGAAAATGTAAGGGAATAAAGTAAAAAGTTGTTAGAAAAATATATACTGTACTGTACTCTCGTAGTCCAGATAACTGAAAATGCTACTTAAGTACAGTAATTAAGTATTAACTTGAGTGTGTTTTTGGGACTGGCATTGAGATGCGTCCAGAATTTAAACACATAAGGCTGGTGGATAATGTTCTAATTCCCTATATGCATTGTTGAGAGTTCTTGTTTCAACTTCTGTTATAGTGTTGTTCACAACTTTTAGTTTTAAAAATGTTTACAGTTTGAACTCTCTCTCTCTCATTAACACACACACACACACACACACACACACACACACACACACACACACACACACACAAACACACACACACACACACACACACACACACACACACACACACACACACATACACGGTATATGGCCCTGTGGGTTGTTTTGCTGACCCTTCTCCCACCTCTTAAATCCTGCCACGTACTCTCCATAAACTCGACATCCTCCTATAAAACTGTGCCCTTCAGCATCTTCAGCTGTGGTTCAGCTGGAGCACAGCTGGGAAAAAAGGTTTCCCATCAAACAAGAAAGAATGAGAAATAACATAGAAAACAGCAAGCATTTGCGGGGAAATCCTTCACTTTTTGATTTACCCTGCACTGCCAAGCAGGACTGCTCTGGCTTTTTCCCCTTTCCCTGATTTTTTCTTCTGTAAGAGAAAGGGCTTGGGAGAAATTATGCTTTTGCTTTAATGTTTCAGAGAGAGAGAGAGAGAGAGAGAGAGAGAGAAGAGTGGAGGGGAGGAGGTGGAGGATAGAGGATGACTTTGACCATTACAATGATAAAGCTCAAACGTTCTCTCTTGTTCTCTCCTGTTCTCTCCCAAATCTCGTTCCAGAAAGGGCAAAGTGGACCAGTAATGTGCTTAATCATATATTTGCCTTTGGATCTAAGTGCTGTGGCTCCTAAGATGAGAGGATGTCATTAACCACTCAACAAAAGTTACCCAAAGATTGTCGTTTAATTCTTTATAAGTTGTAATAATTTCCCAATGCCTGGTCATTCTCCTTAATAAATGTTAAGTGCCTTAGGTATTTTAAAACCGGTCCAAAGGCACTACATTACTCCGCTTGACTTTTACTATTTTGCCCTCTCTCATTCTCCCTTTACATTTCTTTTGTATTCTTACCATATCCCCCCCTCTCTCTCTCTTCTCTTGTATTCTCCCCATACCCCCCTCCCCCACACACTCTGAGGAAAGGCGCTGCTCTGGAGTAAAGTTGGTCGTCTTCAAACTCCATTCCCTGCTGAATAGAGGTGCAAGGCGTGCAGGATTAATTATACAAGCGTGACCACAGAAGAATGCAGCGCTTAGACATCATCAGGTACTACAGAGGAAGTGAACCTCTGGCACCTGGGAAAAAAATATTCAGTTAATGAGGCACAGTGAGTAGGTAAGAGCACAGAACACTCACACACATTCAGTGTTAGATGCAAACCCACACACACACACACCTAGGCTTGCAACCACAGGCACATCACATGGATCACATTGATCACATGGAGTTGTGGAGTTTATCATAAGGGGGAAAAAAGGGGGTCATCACATCTCCTGGTGGCTTCAAGTTCCCTCTTCATCTCTGGGTGCCACAGACACACACACACACACACACACACACACACACACACACACACACACACACACACACTCCGACAAAAACACATACAGTATACCCAAACACCCACACAAACAACGAGTCTTACCTATGGTGTCTCCTTGCTCGTGCACCATGCTGGCCAGTTCCTTCATGATGGTACTCACATCCAGTATGTCTTTCTGTGGACACAGTCAAGTGGAAAGACTTCATTTAGACTGGGCAGACCTCTGACACTAGCATGCAGCGGACTATACGGCCAACTCAAGCTCAACGGAGACATTCAGTTAATTCAGGGTGACGGGGCACAACCACATATAAGCACAATGTCCTTTTTATGGCACATTGCTAGGACATTTATGGCCATCCTTTTGGCATTTATACAGTATCATAATTTATGGTCTATGCCATGGCACCTATAGTGGTTTTGCAGTGTTTCCCATACATTGACTTATTTGTGGCGGCCCACCACAATACCAACATTGACCACCACACAATGATTTTCCAGGTTGTACTAAACTGTGCTTGAATCTGGTTAGCATCATAACCACACTGTGCTAATTGTTAAAAACTGTTGTATTCAAGTTAATTCTGCAAACCAAACACCACAAATGGAATTCAATTCTGTGGGAAACACTGTTTTTTTATAATGCAATACCAATTTTGTTCTCATGTGAAGTGAATATCTTGATTAAGTTCCTCTCTGAACACTAAAACTCCTGGCTTAATTCATTAGCTTGTCTGAAATATGTGATCGTACAGTACTGTATGTAATGAATAAAAAGCACACAGAGCTCGCAGAGACATCAGTGATGGATGGACAATTCTTCTACACCATCTTGAGAGGCATTCTGTACATGTAGCAGCCCAGAGCAACATAGTGCTCTAGCGTGCACACACACACACACACACACACACACCACATATGCACACACCCCACGTCTGTCTATCTTCCCCTGCAGGACCCCCCTCGGCTCTGCACCAGCCCCTCAATCCAAAACTGCCCCCCCATGCACCCCCGCCACTCAGCCATTTATCACAGGTGTCTGCAATTGTTCTGCAATTCCGGTTCCTGGCAAATAGCATCTGGCTGGAGCCAAGATGGCCTCCAGCAGCACCTGAAGCCATGAAGCCAGGCTAAAGACTCCCCACAGCCCAAGTCCCTGGGGAGTCCTCTCTACGAAAGAGAAAAAATGAAAACATTTATTTGAGCCTGGCAGTGTTGCCGGATGGATCTGAATGAAGGATGACGCCAACACTGAAGGAAAAGTGGAAGGGAGAGATAAGTGAGTGTGTGTGTGTGTGTGTGTGTGTGTGTGTGTGTGTGTGTGTGTGAGAGAGAGAGAGAGAGAGAGAGAGAGAGATAATGTGTATGTGTTCAGATAGGTATACAGTATGTGTGTGTGTGTGTGTGTGTGTGTGTGTGTGTGTGTGTGTGTGAATGCATACATGCGTGCATGTGTGACAGATAGAGAGCAAGAGAGAGAGAGAGAGAGAGAGAGAAGTGTTTGTGTATGTGCATGCCTATGTGTGACTGGTGACTGCGTGTGGTGTGTGTGTGTGTGTGTGAGAAAGAAAGTGTGAGTGGGCAGTGTGATAGACAGCCAGTGATGTGCAGACAGTGCTGACCCCATGCCTGAGGGAGACTGGGCAGCCCCGGAGGCCAAAGATGCTGGATGTGTGTGCTTCTCTACATATTTCATACAGTCCTGGGCCCATTCAGCTATATTTAGATATGGGCCCCTCTGCCAGCCAACACAGTGCATAAGTGTGAGATTTTGGTTTGGTGGTGTATGCGTGTGTTTGTGTGTGTTGTGTGCATTTGTGTGTGTGTGTGTGTGGGTTGGGGTGGTTCACGTGCATATTCATTCAATGGGCATTCAGAACGGTTATAATTTATTTATGAGGGAGACCTCCCACCCTGCAGTGAGAGCACTTTTTCCTCGATATCCACAAACACTGACCATCTGTGCTGCCAACAGAAGCCCTTCAATTCCACAAGGTACTGGTGGCGGTCAACCTGTTTAGCAGTTACTCATGAGAGACAATGTAACAGGGCACTCTTACACTATCAATGATTTAAAAGGACCATCAAGTTGGAAAATACTGGTATTTGAATTGTGCTTATGCATGCACTGGGTACATATGGACACATTGGGTTTGTATGTATTTACCTCAAATTCCCTCTGCAGCACTTGCATTGCCGTTCCAATTAGCACCTCAAAGATAGAGTTATTTTGAGACATGTTTTGGAAATTTGTTGAGAATCTAATACAAATCTAGTTGTTTTTCCTCTGTACATGCATGCACACAAATGAGCAATCATACACTCTCCCTTCATCTGAGGCAATGCAATGAAAAGAAAGAAAGAAAATGTTGTAACAGCAACTCGATACTACATATGTCAGTCACAGCTCTTCCTTTGGCCTCCATAAGTTGACAAGTCCCACTGCTTGTCTCCATGCTGTCAGATTGTACACCACTTATACTTGTGTTGTCTGCACCCATGTGGGAAGTAAGCAAGGGCAGTAAAAACATAAACACAACAAAAAGGCTGGAAAGAGAAGGAGAGATTACAGATGGAACAGGCCTATAATGTGGCTCATTAGGCGAGGTGGTGGCAGAAGTGTCCTTTGGTTTCATTAGAGGGAATTCGACAGGGGCTTCGACAGACTGGCATTGGTGATGGAGGAGGAGGAGAGAGGGTGGTGCACAGACAGGTGGTGATGGAGGAGGAGGAAGAGGAGAGAGGGTGGTGCACAGACAGGTGGTGATGGAGGAGGAGAAAGGAGGAGGAGGAGGAGAGAGGGTGGTGCACAGACAGGCGTTGGTGATTGAGGAGGAGGAGGAGGATGAGAGAGGGTGGTGCACAGACAGGTGTTGGTGATGGAGGAGGAGAAGGAGAGAGAGTGTGATGGTGTACAAATGGAGGGATAGTGAGAGGAAGTGATGTGGGGCAATTAAAACTGCAAGATGATAAGAACCAAGCCGTGTCTGGAAAGCAAGTTATCAGGGCCAGAGAGGACACTGTGTGTAGGACACTGTGTGTATGTTAGTGTGTGTGTGTGTGTGTGTGTGTGTGTGTGTGTGTGTGTGCGTGTGTATATGCATGTGTGTGTGATACAGAGTGAGAGAGAAAGTGCAAAGAGATTCGCTTTAACAGTCATCCTGAAAGGACACCATCCCCCTTCACCCCAAGCGGAAGAAAATAAAAGAAAAACAGATTCAGTGTGACCATTTCACACCATGGGGCTTGCCATCCTCTTCCCCTCGCTGCCCGCCTGCTCACCCGACCCCTGTGCCCAGCGCTTGGCACCACGCCAGCAGAAAGCTCATGCCACGTGTTTGTTTGTGCTGGCCGACACATTCCAGTATGCTGTGACCTTGAAAACACCCTACAGTTTATCTATCGAGATGACAAAAAAAAGCTAGCCCCATCATTTGTGCACACACACACACACACACACACACACACACACACACACACACACACGCACATGTGACACACACACACACACACACACACACAGACTTACACACACACACACACACACACACACACACACACACACGTCACACACACACACACACACATACTCGTGTCTTGTATTTTCAATAAGAGCCTTACAAAAGTTCCCCTCCGGCAGACAAGGAAAGGATGTCTTTAACTAGACGGGATGCTCATGACAGTTAGGAATGCAGCAGGATTCACTGGCAGAATACAGAGAGCATTCAGAGACATCAGACATGTGGAAGAACACTAGTCAACTCTGCTCCGCTGTGATCCCATCAATGGAGGCTGAACAAAGGAGCCCTGATGTGTGTCAAATGAGTGTGTGTGTGTGTGTGTGTGTGTGTGTGTGTGTGTGTGTGTGTGTGTGTGTGTGTGTGTGTGTGTGTGTGTGTGTGTGTGTGTGTATGACAAGAAATGCTAGCACTGATGTTCTATCAAAAGGATCACAGACACATTCAAATACACTACCAAACCATGGCTTCTATTAGCAAAAGTCAAAGCTCAAGAAAAGACAAGGAATGTTATCCTTGGTTTGTGTTTGTCTTTGTGGTGCATTTGTGAAATAGGAAAACCAAATGCATTAACAAACCACAAAACACATTTTGTTCTCAAAAATCAGGGCCAAACGGAGGCTCCAGTTGATGACTTGCTTGTTCCATATGTAACAGCCACTCCATGCCACTCCAAGCCCTCCAGCAATTGTATGCGGTGTGGCCCTGTGCTGAATGCTAAAGCCCTGCTGGGGGAGAGGGCAAATCCAGTAGAGGATGTGATAAAGGGGCAGGGGGGTGGGGTAGGGGGGCACCTAGCAGATGGATGTGGAGGTGGGATGGAGCCCAGAAAGAAAACAAGAAAACACAAAAGGGAAACACCTCAGCCTTCATTGACGGAAGAGAAACCTAGAGACTCTGACGGAAGAGAATCTAGAGACTATACTGTACATATCTAGAGATAGATAGATAGATACTTTATTGATCCCTAGGGGAAATTCAAGGTCACAGTAGCATACAGACAACATACACACACACATTCACTAACAGAGCCGAAGGACTAGCAACAAGCAAAGACTATCTTTAAAGAGCTATATCTACTAACCAGGTAATTTTTCACGATTCTAACGAGATGTATCCGGGTCGACGAGACCTGAAGTTGCAAGCCTGGTTTTCCGTCTGAGACCTGCTAACCAGCTATGCTAAGGCTATGCTAGGTGAACGATTCCCCTATTACAAGTTTGTTTACCATTAAATTGACTTCAAAGCTGTTATATTAAGATAAAAAATGTGTATTTGCAATTATATGTATACGATTAGCCTAACTGTTCTAGGGAAAATATAAAATTCAAACCCTGATTACAATCTGCCATCAAACACGTGAAGTAACCACTGACAACATTGAAGCACTCAGAGTGGACTAATTGTTCTTTTAAAACGTTTTGTGAGTCATGCTGCAGTAAAGTAGGCTGGGACAAAGTTAGTTTCAGTAGGCGTTAGCTAAACCTGCAGCTGTCTAAGTACTGTAGGTTAATTTCACAACTCTTTAAAAATATACCAGTATATTTTTATATAACAATATGCCGCCTGGCCCTAACCTACACACAACTGCATACATGTACACTAGCAGACACACACACACACACACACACACACACACACACACACACACACACACACACACACACACACACACACACACACACACACACACACCATGTACAATAGGCCGAAACATTAGATTAGTTGATGCAACAGAGGAAGGATGGATGGAGGGGGGCTGAGCAAGGAGGTGTGTAGGAAGCTGAGAGATACACACAGAAATGGATAGAGAGTGAGAGAGAGAGAGAGAAGGTAAAGTAAGGCAAGGGGAGAGAGAGAACAAAACTGATGAAAAGAAGAGAATAAGAGTGTGGGTGTGGAAAGGTGTATAAACGTGTTTGACAAATGACATTCTGAGTCATGGGTATTTTTGGAGAGATTATTCCTAGACTGGGAGGAAGGTAGGTATTGTAGGCAAAAAAAAGTTTTTTTTTGGATGATTTCCATTTTCCGCTATTTACTGAGCCACCATGACGTCTGCTCAATCATACCGTAACAAAATGTCAGTTAACGTTTGAACCTGCTCGTCTGCCATTACTCATTTAATTGCTTCTCCTCTGCCGACCTGTAGTGCGGTGTGTGTGCAAGTGCACGGTGAATCGTGTCCGCGGTGCATGCGCACGAGCTGTAGAGAAACTGCAATTGTGTGACTGTGAGGGGAACAAAGACGAGAGGAGCAGTGTGCTGAGAAGACTTGCACAGGGCACCCTGAGGGTGGTGCGGCAGCCATTCTCTTTTCTTGTTTCTCTGCAGGTGTGCACTGTGCATCCACCTGTTGGAGATGAGAGAGGTCTCTCCACCTGTGTGTGTGTGAGAGAGAGAGAGAAGGAGAAAGAGAAAAAAGCAGAGGGAGAGTATGTGTGTGTGTGTGTGTGTGTGTGTGTGTGTGTGTGTGTGTGTGTGTGTGTGTGTGTGTGTGTGTGTGTGTGTGTGTGTGTGTCCAGATTGTGCCTGGAGAAATGATGTACTTCCCCTCCCATTTTGGCATATTCCCCATCATACACTGTCAACACCTGTCACATCAGCCTCTGCGTTAACCCACCACACACACACACAAACACAACACACACACACACACACACACACACACACATACACTCTTTTCCTCATTCCCCTGGCTGGCATTCTACTCTCTTTTCTCACAGTGAAATGGAAGTGAATGCTGTTCTAAACCTGGCCATGAAGAGAAGAAAAAAAAGCCAGCAAAAAATGTGGAACTGGCAACACAGGGAGTGATTCATCCCTAAGGGTTTTGTTATTTGCATTACACACAACATACCTATTGAGAAGCTTAACTTCGCTAAAACTGTACAAGTTAATTCTTGAAAACCAGCAGGAAACATCCTCTCCATAAGATTCTTCTTTCACGCTGGATTGTCACTTCATTTCCGATTCGCATTTTCAGACTTGCATAATTATGACACATAAAAAAGCCTTAAAAGTAGCCCTACTATTTTAAGAGTTGGTGCATTTAGAGGCCTGTCAGTTTGATTGCACATAATTAACGAACATATCATCATTTCTGATCTATAAACATTTGTTTCCTCTACTGATGTTTCCATGACGCCAGTCATGATTCAACTGTGTTTCCATTCAATTGTGCCCATATCTGAACCAAACCTTCTGCAGATGCAGTAAATTATGATTAAAGACCAGTGACACATATAGGTTATGCAATTAGCCACAAGTTTGGTATATTTCATGTAAAAAGACACTGAATATACTCTCTTCTGATTGGCCAAGCCACTTGTTCCCGCTGTGCTCTCCACTATACCTCTATGCCAGTCTTTGTGTGTTTGTCATGTCAAAGCTCTGCTGATGGAAGGATATGGTGCTTATGAATGCCAGCATCTCCACAGGCAATTTTGTATAGAGCTTGTAAAAAGCCACAAAAAGCCCCACACACCTGTGACATCTGGTCAGTCTTTTTTATAGGCACTGGGGAAACAACCAGTAAAAAGCTGACAGTTATCAACTAGCTCTAACTCTTAAGTATTTGTCAGCTAACTATCAGCAAACTCTACCCCATATTCAACTAGCATTATACTGTAATTCTATTCCATAACCTACTTTGATGTCTGAATCTGTTGGATTTCTTAATGTCAGTAGACTTTTCAATATAATTAAATATATAAACAAAGTTATTCTTAGGAATGACAACTCAAGGCCATTAGAAACACCATAATGGTAATTATGAATTGTCTTCATGAAATGTAGTGAAGTAAAAATCTAAAACAGCTGACGTTACTTAATCAGTAGACTTTTACAAGTTTGTTGGTACTTCCAATTATAATGCAATTAATCAATACATGCCAAATAAATGAAAAAATATCAAAATAAACTGGCATGTCTACACTGGAATATGCCTTCATAAATTGTATATTGTACACACAGACCTGTAGCAAACCAGGTTCCTGGGGGACTGTCATGTCATGCCTCAGCTGGAGGCCAGTGAGGTGATGGAGTATGCACTAAATACCGTACAGATGGTGATGTTAAACAGTATTCCATATGGCTAATGGAATCATGCCCTTTCACCACCACAAGCTTTCAAAGAACACTGAGAGAGGAAAGAAACACACACACACACACACACACACACAGTAAGAAATAGATAATCATACAGTGACTGTGGCAACGCCAGGAGACATTCAGTTTACCTTAATCAATGACGAAAATGACTGTTGACGCAGAATAGACAACAACAAGTGATATCCACTCTGGCGCCTTACATTATCATGTTTAAAAGAACAGTACAGATATCACACAGGGTCATGATGCAGACGTAGAATCATACTTTTAGTGTCAAAGTGACCCACTAGTGAGAAATGCAGAACATTAATCCACATACTGAATATTGGGCCCAATGCTGCACATTAAACCAACATATTAACGTATTGGACATAATGTTCAATTCCATTTTCTCTCAACACACACACACACACACACACACACACACACACACACACACACACACATGTGCATGCACATACACAAACACACACTGTAAAAAGTTAGACAAAGGGAGCAGGTCGGCTGTAGTGACCATTGAAGCCATGAGGAGATTGAAATGTCAATCATCCTCATGCTCCAATTACTGGTCGTCAGTTCGAACAATGGCAAAGAGAAATGACTCTGGTTCTAACACAGCTTACCGCTGAGGACGCAAAGAGCCTGCCTTGCTGCCTTGCTCCCTCGCTGCCTTGCTACCTTGGTCCCTCGCTGCCTTGCTACCTTGCTCCCTCGCTGCCTTGCTGCTTTGTCAGGCCTGTGAGCCAAGGCCTACAGGTCAGTGTAATCACTGGGGAGTATGAGCTACATGTATACTGTAAACAAGAGCTCTGATAACTCTGCAAATAAACTGAGTTGAAAAAGAAATATGTCTAATCATTGTTAAAACGAAAAAAAAGAAACAACCTGATATGTGGTGTGTGGAGTTTTTGATTGCTGTCAACAGGCAGCATGTGTTTGCCT
The DNA here is from genome assembly GCF_017589495.1 of Alosa alosa. Lineage (NCBI taxonomy): Eukaryota > Metazoa > Chordata > Actinopteri > Clupeiformes > Clupeidae > Alosa > Alosa alosa. Next base: position 22,401,563 of record NC_063201.1, read on the forward strand.
AGAGCTCACCTGTGCAGGACAAAGCGACCAGCTGTGTGCTGTGCAGGTTGGGAGACTATGCCGTCCCCATCACCAGTTCTGAGACTACAATCGATTGGGCGAGCCTCCCGCACCTGCCAACTCTGGTTGGCCATCGCGCCTCATTTAAAAATGCAGCACGTGTTGTGCCACTCACTTCACAGTTTTAGAGGGAGGGCTCACGTGAGCACCATGTCTCACAATGTTTTACAAACAGTTTTCCCATCAGCCTAATTAAAGCAAGCCGGGTGTGAGAACATCTCAAGACATGTTTGTTAAATTTGCATCATAATTATTATTTTTTATTTTTGGGGAAGAGGGGGGGGTCGCGTTCTAGATCAAAGTGGTTCCTTTTGGCTGTGAGGCGCAGACGACTCAATCAGTGCCGTGCATCCAAATCAAAAGCTTAAGCACGTCTGCAGAACTCCACCAGAGAACATGTGGAAAACGAGTGTGTGAAGTTGCTACGATGAAAGTGAAGAATAGCATAGCGGGAGGGAGGTACAGAAGGGCAGATGGATGGATGGATAGAGAGAGAAAGGAGAAGAAAGAGAGAAATGGGGAGAAGGGTAAAAAGCAGTGTGTAACTGAAACAAATTCAAAGTAAATTGAGGCAGATGGCAGAAATGTGGCGTAAAACTTCCTCTCATGTGTTTTTTCCCCTCTCTGGAGAGCTCCCTTTACTTCTCGTTTGCTTTTCTCACGCTCAAGACAATATTCCACTCTCTCTTTTCTCCTTCACACACACACACACACACACTCCCACATCCTCCCGCATCCTCACACACACATCTGCACACACAGTACTCACATATCCACACACACACATCCATACACACACACTCACACATGCACAAACACACACATCCACACACACATAGTTATTCACATCCCCTCAGATCATCTGGTGTTGTTCCGCTCCTCTCTCTCTCTCCCTCCATCTCTCTCTCTCTCTGTCTCTCTCCCTCTCTTTTTCTCTCTCTCTCTGTGTCCCTCTCCCTGCAGATACGCGTGTGTGTGTGTGTGTGTGTGTGTGTGTGTGTGCAGCTGATATGAGATGCTTCTCGTGTCTTGCGGTGGCCCACAGGCGGAGGGCAGCAGGACACAGTGTCACTGCCACAGCACAAAAACTGTTAAGCAGATTTACGCACACGCATACAACACACACACACACACACACACACACACACACACGCACACACACACACACACAGACACACACACACGGCACTTCAAAAAAGTGATGACATTTCCCCCGCAACTGCCAGCAAAGGGCTTAAGCCCAGGATGTCTCTCTCTGCCCTTGTTGAATAAATGGTTTATAATGTAAAATCAAATGTTCCCCCTGCAGACACAGCCCAAGGACCCCAACACTCATGTGCATAAAAAGTTGCTAGTTTACGGGGACGCTGGCGAGACACGCCGCTCCGTCTGGCATCATGTTTTTGTTTGTTTTTATGTAATGTTTGTAATTTTATGTAATGTTCTGTTTATTTTTTGTATTTTTTGTCTAGTTAAATGCATTCTCTCTTTATTTGCGTTATTTTTTGGTAGTTTTTGTGTTATTCTTAGTCCTTTTTAGTCCGGCTGATGACATTAAGTCAACTTAACGTTAAAGTCCATTGGGCTGAGGACCTAGCCATGGCTAATCGTTGACGTTGCCTTTTTTCCTGGGCCTCTGGTAGCATACTCCATCCGTGAAAGGCGCTGCGCTTCGGAAAGGGATTTCTCAGGACGGTTGTGGTGGACCTCTGTGAGAGATGTGCCGCTGCCGCGACCACTGGATTGACCTGTGAGCTGCCATGCACTGCTGCCTGGAGTCTGGATTGAGTAACGTTAACGTTAGAAGCAAGTTTGAAGAACTCTGATGACAGCGATCTCACTGAACAACAAACGGTCGCTGTCTATGTCCACCGAGTTGCTGATCTGTAGGATCACCTACGACTTCAGACTGTTCATTGCTTCCAGTGCTCTCCAGACTGCCAGGATAACGTTAAATCCTCCGGGTTGGACACAGCTGTGCGCCTTCATCATTGCCGTTGGACTATTCAGCCGGTTAACTAGATGCAACCAACTGGACTAAATTAACATGAGTTTTCTTTTAAAAATGTCTTATTAATTATTTATTTTAGTATTTGTTTTTTGTTTGATTGTTTGTTTGTTTGTTGTCCGTATGTTTCACATGTTGTATTTTTCATGTTTCACGCGTCACAGGTACGCTGGCGATTACGCCACTCAGTTAGGCATTTTTGTTATTTGTTTGTTTGTGTCTTGTGTGTGAAGCACTTTTGTTGCACTTTGTGCATAGAAAAAATGCTCTTCATGTTTGTCTGTAAGCACTTTGTGCTTAATGCTTTAAAAAAAGTGCTATATAAATAATAATAATAATAATTATTATTATTATTATTATTATAAACAGTGTGTGTGTGTGTGTGTGTGTGTGTGTGTGTGTGTGTGTGTGTGTGTGTGTGGTGTGTGTGTGGTGTGTGTGTGTGTGTGTGTGTCTACTTAAGTCTGTGTGACACCGAGTTTCTGCCACACAACAAACACTTGGATGTGGGAGCATGAGAATGAGAAAGTCGGTAATTCCTCTTGATCTGTGCATGATGTGGTTGTTCCTACTGTATGTGTCTTAAAGATCTGTGTAGGAACATTGATCTTTGCATGATGTGGTTGTTCCTATGTATCTTAAAGCTTTGTGTATCAGTATTGTGTATGTATAATATACATACACAATACTAAAACACATATTATGTGTTTGTGTTTTTGCATCTGGGAGCTTTGTGTGTGTGAACACTGTATATGTCTGGGTTTTAACAGGGATTTATTTTCATTCAGAATAACTCAGCTTTGTGTAACAACATCAAGGCACAGAGTGAAACGAACAAACAAACAAACCCACCACCAAAACAAACAGAGAGGCGTAACTAAACACAGAGATCTGTGTTTGCTGAGGGAGCAAATCTCCCAGGCACACCTGTGACGTAACCCACAGGGACCCAGACTCCACATCAAACACCATTAGCCATCTTTCTTCTCACAACCTGTTTACAGTGTGTTTTTCAACTGATAATTGCATTTGTTTGTTTATTCTGCAAGTGTGTGTGTGTGTGTGTGTGTGTGTGTGTGTGTGTGTGTGTGTGTGTGTGTGTGTGTGTGTGAGTGTGTTTGTGTGTGTGTGTGTGCAAGGGATGATATAATATATATGAAATTTATTTGCCAGAGCTCAGGTTACTAAAATAATTGAATTGTAAGCCATAGTAATTGGAATGAGATGAAGGTAGAGTAATGAATTTTTTGTCATTTTTTTTTCAATCCATTTTCATGTGGACAGATGTTGCTTCTGCAGGATTAGTCAAGAATACATCAAAATGACACAATGATGGCAATGTTGATGCTGATTAGACAAGCAGAAGATCTTGTTGGTGTTATACATGACCATATAAACAAACAAACATGGAAGTCATTAAGTTTACTGATGATACCTTCGATGGATTTATTACATGCACAGAAAAGCACTTGCTACCAGATGTTTTGGAACCAGAGTGGAGTCTCTACGGCACCCCAAACCCTCACCCCCTACACACACACCACACACACACACTCAAACATGCACACACACATGCAGACACATACACATCCTTTACCATTTACCTGCACCAGGATTACTTTTCATGAGTGAAGGGCAAATTGTGATAAGATAAAGTCTGTTGGTAGGACATACACGTTTTTATGGATGTGTGTGTGTGTGTGTGTGTGTGTGTGTGTGTGTGTGTGTGTGTGTGTGTGTGTGTGTGTGTGTGTGTGTGTGTGTGTGTGAGTGAGTGAGTGAGTGAGTGAGTGAGTGAGTGAGTGTGTGTGTGTGTGAGTGAGTGTGTGTGTGTGTGTGTGTGAGTGAGTGAGTGTGTGTGTGTGTGTGTGTGTGTGTGTGTGTGTGTGTGTGTGTGTGTGTGTCCAGGTGTTATATTCAGATTCCCCTTGCACTCCGTCCTCTGCTGTGCCCTCCATGCCTTTCTTTATGTCTGTTTTATGAATTCATTTTGAGATGATTGCCTCGGCCAAATGGCTTAATGTGTTGCTCCAGGTGACTCTATAATAGTTGTGTCTAATAGTGCCTGTAGCTCTATCCCAATTTGATCTTTAAATCTTTTATCTACCCTGGGGGTTTCACACTCCTTTACACACACTCTCTCTTTCTCTCTCTCTCTCTCTCTTCTGTGTGTGTGTGTGTGTGTGTGTGTGTGTGTGTGTGTGTGTGTGTGTGTGTGTGTGTGTGTGTGTGTGTGTGTGTGTGTGTGTGTGTTATATGTGGACAGCGCACCTAAATTCAATTAGCCATCCCTGCACTGTCCCTGTTACTCCCTTAGCGCTCCCACTTTAGAGCAGTCAGATCTCCAGATCCATACAGTAGAGTCCTGTGACCCACAGTGTCCTCATCACTTTCCTGTCACACAACCTCACAACTTTTATTTCTCTCTCTCTCTCCCTCTCTCTCTCTGTCTTTCCCTTCATCCGTCACTCAATCTCTCTCTCTACTTACCCCCCATCTCTCCACCTACCCCTCTCTCTCTCCCTTCATCCGTCTCTCTCTCTCCCTTCATATTCTGTCCATCTAACCCCCTCTCTCTTTCTCTTCATCTCCTTCTCCCCCTCTGTCCATCTCTCCCTCATATTCTTTCTCTCTCCCTCTCTCTCTCCACCTGCTGAGTGTGCAGACATGCCGAGGCAAACCAGCCTAACCAACTTTTCTCTTTTTTTCAGAGACAGAGAGAGAAAGGAGCTGATAGCATTTTTCACGGATAACACACACTACAGCCTCCCCTGAGATGGAGATGACGAGGGAAGGGGGGGGGGGGTTACAGCCATGGAGAGAGAGGAAAAAGAGAAGGAGAGAGAGAGCAAAAGAGAGAGAGAGAGAGAGAGAGAGAGAGAGAGAGAGAGAAATGAGGGGGATTTGTATCCAAACATGGTTGATTTAGATGAATGGAGTTGGCTGAGGAAGACAGTGGAACTGCGAGTCAGAGAGAGGAGCGGTGGCAGATATGATCAGGCTTTCTGGGCAACACCGTCTGCTTCCCCACACCCCACCCCACCCATCGCCACTGGCCCTGGACAGTGCCCATCTGCCAAGCCTGCCAACCTCTCAGCACTGCCACCAATCCCCCATCTCTACCAGCTTCGCCCGCACGCCTCTTGCCATCTTCTGTCAATTCTCATCTCAGTCAGTCCTCTGTAAGACCAAACTAGCGCTACATCCATCCGCCATTTTTTATCAGTCTACCCATGTATCCATCCACCCAGTCATGCATACACACATTCCTTCATTCCCCCTGAGAGCACAAATAGCACTATTAGCAATCAAGCTAACAGCATGCTGCCGAGCTACCAAGTATAATAGCTATTTAGCTGCTGTAACCTTGCAAACATTGCCACAGAGATGTAATGGCAAAACATTACAGTATACGATATCCAAATCATACAGTCATGCAAACATACTGCAAAGGTATCCATACATCATAGGGCCCTGTGAACATCATAGGGCCCTGTACACTCCCCCTGTAATCAGATACCATGCTGTGTATATTACAGTGTATGTTCAATATAATGAAGGCAAAGTTGATCTGAATATGCCGAGTCCTACTGTGACAGGCTTATGAACGAAGAGGTCCCTTCTCTGTCATGTTGTCAGATGGTGAGAGGCGAGATGAGACCAGAGATAGCTACATGCATGGGCAAGAGAGTGCTGAGGTTCAGACAGCCTTATTGGAACAGTTTCATCGCAACACTTGGCTTTTTTCCCCCTTTTTCCCCTCTCTTCTAAATTTAATTAGTTTGTGAATGTCAGCACTATAATGGGCTGTCGGCTGAAGGACAGCCGGCGCCTGTAAGCCATCTCCATATGCACGGAATACGACATTAATGAGTCAAATCATCCGCACAGCAACGCACAGAATCCATTTTGTGTTTAGAAAGACATCAGGTATGGAGCCCATACCATTCCAGAACAACAGAAGGACTTCCTATTGAAAGAAAACATCAAGTCATTTTATTGATCGCAAAAATCAAGCAAGGTGTGTTTTGAATAAAAAAAGGGTTGAACCAATAGAATGGTCCACAGGGTGGCTGCATGACCTCATTGTGTGTTGCCACACATCTGTCAGAATGCACATCTGTCTGCCGGCGAACTGTGTGTGTATGTGTGTGTGTTTGTGTGAGTGTACTGTATGTGAGTTTGTATGTTTGTTTGTGTCTGTGTGTGTGTGTGTGTGGGGGGGTCTGTTGCAGCTGCTCGGCCTGTAAACCAAACAGAATGAAATCCAGCAGACAGCCTGCACTGTGTATTTTTTTTAAACATAAAAAAAAAAACTTTGGCATAAAAGCCTTGAAGCCGTATGCTGACCGCACAGTGTGTGAAGCAAACAAAAACAAAAACAACAAACAGCTCCATCAAAGCAGACAGTAATTGGCTTGACTGTTCAAACTGCTGAAGGATGCTTATTTGATAACAGTGAGTTATACCATCAGGATACAAAAAAAAACACACTGGGCCTTTGGCTTTGGAATGCCTAAAGCTGAGAGAAATATGGGCCGATATAGATACATGTGGACAGATGTTGTATAGTCAAGAGATGTTGAGTTGGTCATAGGGTGGGAAAAGGGATAGTTATTCTATTCAGTTATTCTATTTTCCAAGTGTCTATTTTACTCAGCCGGGCTACACTGGGGACACAACTGAAGTGTTCCATTTGCGGAGCAAAAAATATGCTTTTTATTTTTATTTTTAGATCATAAAGACTGGTCTAATTTCTTGAATGTGTTCAATGGGAGCTGATTGTTGCAGCATAACACTTCAGTTGCACTCCCCCTGTAGTCATGACCGGGTCATCAGAATCCAGGAAGTGATATGATCGCCCAGTGTAATGAGTAACAAAAGTGTAGTGCAGGGTTGAGTGGAGATGGAGTAAAGTAATGCAGTGTAGTGCAGAGCTGAGTAGAATAGAGATGGATTAGAGTTGTGCAGTGTAGTACAGAGTTGAGTAGAGATGAAGTAAAGTAGTGCAGTGGAGTGCAGAGTTGAGTAGAGATGGATTAAAGTAGTGCAGTGTAGTGCAGAGTTGAGTAGAGATGGATTAAAGGAGTACTGTACAGTGTAGTGCAGTAGAATAGAGATGTAAAGTAGAAGTAGAAGAGTAAAGTAGAATAGAGATGGATCAGAGTAGAGTATAGTGTAGAGTAGAGGTGAAGTCGAGCAGAGTAGAGAGGAGAGGAGATGGCCTGTCTCTTACACATTTGACAGTAGGCATATTAAGTAAGCAGATGGCTCTGATGGCGATGACGCCTCCTGATCCTGATGGATAACTTGGGCACAGTGTGAGAGGTCTGATGGGCAGCGCTGCTATCGGGAGCCAGCAGACTGAAACAGTGGGCAGCCAGTAATAGTGACATGCTTTTAGCTGCCTGCTCAGCCAGCACTTCACAGTGATGGAGACCAACTTCAGTGGGCAGATATGTCATATAAGGCAGCTTCTGTTTCCCTATGGAGAGACGTGTGTGTGAGATGTGTGTGTGAGTGATGTGTAAGTGTGTGCGTGTGATGTGTAAGTGTGTGTGTGAGATGTGTATGTGGGTGATGTGTATGAGATGTGTGACGTGTTGGTAAGATGTGTTGTGAGGTGTGTGTGTGTATGTGAGATGTGTGTGAGATAAAGTTGAAGTTGACTTGTGTTTAGCAGACATTTTTATCCTAAGTGAAACAAAATCACAATGAAGGATTCAGGAATCGAACCCATGCTGACCAATTGTCTGTGTGTGTGGTATGTGTGTGTGTGCCAGCGTGTATGGGGCTGTGTGTGTGTGTGTGTGTGTGTGTGTGTGTGTTGTGTGTGTGTGTGGGGCCCTTACCTCGATCTGCAGCAACGCCTCTTCCCTCTGTCCCTCTGCCTGTGTGTGTGTGTGTGTGTGTGTGTGTGTGTGTGTGTGTGTGTGTGTGTGTGTGTGTGTGTGTGGGGCCCTTACCTCGATCTGCAGCAGCGCTTCCTCTCTCTGCCGTAGGGCCTCCACGTCCTCCTCACTGATCTCCGACAGGAAGGCCTGCTCACCCTCGGTCCCTCCGGCCGTGCCGAACAACGCCCCCTCCTCACTTAGCTCCGTAAATGGCGTCTGTGGACTCTACAACACACAGGGACACACACACAGACACACAGCTATAAACCCACCCACCAGTAAATGGATGAATCAAACCGGTTTCATAACAGTACCAGCAGCATCATCAGCAGTCATCTCGACTCCCTCTGTACACGACATAATTATCTCAAACTAAATGTAGAAGTCAGTCAGACAAACAACAGAAGTAAAAAGACTCATTGTATTGTCATTGTAAGAAACATGTGGGGGGAGTTTCTGCCTGACAAACAAACAAACAGACACACACACACACAAACAAACAGACACACACACACACACACACACACACACACACAGACACACACAGCAGGCGCACATCACTGTTCTTCTGTTGTTAGTTGTGAGCGCTAGGCAGTGGCTATTCATTGCCTGCGCAGCGTCGTGTCGTGTTGTGTTGTGTGGCGTAGGATCTGGTTTCGCCCGAGCGCTGCCGCTGTGCTGATATGTGGGAGAGGGTCAGTGCGAGAGCAGAGCATTGGTCTGTTAATTTTTCTAATTGCATATGTATGTATGGCGGTGGTGGGGGCCACCGAGGCACGTATAGTTTCAGCACTCCCGAGCATGACTCACCCCGCCAGTCCAGTACCACAGAGAGAGTGATACAGAGGTGATTTCTCTCTCCCTCTCTCTCTCTCTACTCACTTTCAATCTCTCTATCCCTCTTTCCCCTCTTGAACTCTCAATATTTGCTGATTTCTCCCCTCTTTCAGATACTCCTTTCTTTCTTTCTTGCCAATTCTCTCTTATTTCTTTCTCTACTACTGTAACTTCCCTCTGTCTTCTAACTCTCTCTCTCTCTTTCTCTGTCTTTCAGTGTAATGCTGAAAAGAGAGTTTGAGTGCTTTGAAGGTTGCCTTTGCGAAGGCCCATGTTGTAAAAGGGCGGCCCACTCATTGCAAATAGCATTGTTTATCTGCACATAAACACAGCTACTTTGTCGAGAGGCATTGGCTCCTTCCACAAGCGGTGGCCTCTAAAATTGAGCTATGGCCCTTGTGGTGGTGCCAGTGGCCAGCCCATTGGCTCGGGAGAGGTCATTTAAAAAGGAAACTTCTTTCTCTTCTCGCAAATGTCTCCAAAACAATGTGGCATTTCTCTCCCAATCTGTTTGGCAGCAAATGAGGGGTAACCTTTTTCAGAGTGAACCTGCAGAATGAATTGCTGTCGAACATGTACTTATTCACTCAAGCGGAAGAAAACGATACCCCAGCAAGACAAAGTGTGGAGTGGGCAACCATTTTCCATGGTTTGTATTTATGTTTAGGCCATCAGGCCATATGTATGTTTTAATTTCTAGCACCTATCTCCAGTGTCATAAATAATAAGAGGGCATAGAGGGGGTCACACAAGGTAGAAAGCATCAGTGAGACAAAACAAAGCATAAAAAATGAGTTCCTGCAGCAGGACTGCAATCTCTGAGAGTCCCTGAATGATTCCCATTGAGAAAAATCCCCCCTGACGAAAAGTCCCTCTGAGCTCCAGGGACGACTCTCAGATGGAGATAAATCACTCTAATGGGGGAAGACTTCAGGTTAGAGCTCGTATTCATGGATTCCCTTTCTCCTCCAACCAACAATCCTGAGTCAATAAGACATAATCACAGTTACATAAGCCTGCGCTGGCTCCAAAGTCCGCCATTCTAAAAAAAGGCCCTTGATAAAAATTCATTCAGAAGAAATTAAGAATATAAGCCTCTAGCGGTACAGAAATGGATGTGTTACGATTGAAAAAAAGGGGGCATGGAAAAGGTGTGAAAGGGACATGTGCTGCCTTTCATTCATAGTCCTAGTGCTACTGTGAAGAGGCTCTAAATGTAAAAATAGCTCAACTCCACGTCTTCCACAGATGTAAATGAATGCAACACTTATGCACGGCTCGACACACAGCCCTCTGCCACTCTGCTATGTGCAGGCCCAGCTGTATGCATGTGTGCGCATGCGACGCATCCGTATGCATAATGCGGCGCGTGCATGTGTGTAACGCGGCGCATGCATGTGGTCTTGTGACTCTTTTGTGATTTTCTAAGGTAGCTAGGTTGTAGTAGCAGTAGGTGGGATCATTTAGTTCCAAGTATCTTTGCCAAGTGAAATTTGGCCAGAAAGTAAATACTGTAACAGAACTGTGTTCTGATGTCACTTCCTGGCCATTTTGAGATACCTTGCCATTTTGTAAAAACCACCCTAACTGTCTCGTGGACTGTCTTGTTGGTCAAATCTAGTGTGAGAACTCTCTTGTTGGTTAAATCTAGTGTGAGAAACCAGTTTCCATGAAGATTTCCGAAAACATGTAACCTATTTACCTCTTTTACACTCTGTGGCATGCTCATTTTTGTCAATCCCCTGTGAACAGATAGACAGGATCCAAGGTAAAGCAAAAGCCAACGACCAGCCTCTAATGAGCCATACTGTATGAAAAGCTTATCAACATGTCAAAGGCTATTAATCTTACGGTGTTGGATAGCATAACTGGAACAACGGTGATGTGTCAACACCATGAGATGCTGTTTTTTCTTTCATATTTTATATTTAGGGGTTGAATACTGCCATTAATACATAGCCAGATCTGCAGATGTGCATGCTCTGCTATTTTTTACATACTACACCAGAGAGTACGTTTGAGGATGTAAGGCAATGGCAGTTGCCATATGACTGCTCTCTGGTGTGTAACACTGGCTTTCATAACATCTAGCAATCATAAGAGCTACTGTGACATTCAGTGATAATGGTAAAGTGGTTTTTAAAGTAACAGATCTGTAAACTCTGTTAAGAGAGATGACAAACATTTGTTTCTTTTTTTCTTTAATTTATATGTTTTTACGTAGACAGCAGGTGTGTCTTTGATGTATGTACTTACATATCGGCAGTGTTGCCACAGTTACCTTGAAAAAGTAATCTGATTACTGATTTACTCCTTTAAAAAGTAACTTAGTTACTTTACTGATTACTTGATTTCAAAAGTAACTAAGTTAGATTACAAGTTACTTTATTAGTTACTTTCAGCAGCTGCCGACAACACCCCCAAAATAATTCTGTGGAAATGCATGGATTCTAGTTGCTGCTACTGGAAGAAACTGGAATCCATGCATTTCTACTGAATTATTTTTGGAATCTGATCCCTTATCATACCTGTTCATTCTTACTGTCGCCGAATTTATCGCGTGACTAAATTCAAGATGGCTGCAAACGCTAAACTTTGTGAAGATACTGTCTGCATAAATCGTCTTGTAAGTAAACTACCAGTGCTTTTTCAAAGTTCTCAATGTCTCGTTTTAAATGTCAGGGTCCTCGGAAGTCTACCAATGAAGTGTGGAGATACATTGAGCCTCGTAAATGGTGTAAAACAGTGATTTATTTGCATGGCTAGCCCGATGCCGAAGAACCACCATTGAAAAAGCTGTTGGTAGCATCGGCTAACTAGCGCCAGATTTTGGAGTGCAGGGGACAAGCCGAGATGGGCTATGAGACGTTCCCACTCGGTATCATGTTTCAACACACTTTAGGTCAATATCACACCGGAATTCTCCTTTAAGACAGGATGCTTATACAGCACACTCACAGTGCTTGATGTAGGGTTAGCGACTAAGCTCATTTGCATGGATACTGTTTGTAGATATGTAGGCCTACTGTGTCATAAAACAAGCTCAAAATGTACAGAGGAAGTTTTCACGGTAGGCAAAAAACAATGCTAACATTAATTGCCTACACATAATTATTAAGTATTAAGCCCTGTAGATTGTTATCACATCGTTCATTTAAAGGCTCCCAATATACTGTATAGTCACATGATTCCTTGTATTATGTCTCTGAATTGGCCTGTCAATGTGCAGACCCATCAGATTTTACTCGAACAATCTGATAGCTTTACCTGAGTAAGTATAGTGATAATATAGAACTATAAGTGCATTAATGGCACACAGCCCAGGGGCGTTACTGTGTCTTCAATATGTGTCGTAAACAAAAAAAAAACTTATGCTTGTGATCAAGGGCGTAAACAAGAGATCAAAAATGTAAAACTCAGTGGTGGTTCGGGGCTGTCACCCCAAGGGAAATTTTACTGTTAGTAAAAATGCACACTTTCCATCACAAAATAGGGCCTCCACTATGCCTTAAACACACATACATGATCTGTTCACCTATCACCCAGACATCTGCATGAAAAGATTTAACTCACAAGGGAAATGGACATGGCCATAGTTCCCCAAAACACTTTGCTATGTTTTTTCTAAACCAAAATTACATTTCGTGTGGACATCATAGAGTTAAAAAACGGAGAATTAGGGCTATCCGACCAGTGTGTGTTCAGTACAGGAACGAGCACACATGGATGGCAACAGTAATCTGTTTCTTTTCTGTCTGTCTGTCTAATAGGTCACAGTCCACTGGGAAAGCTATCAATGGATAGCGGTTATTATTAGCCTTCCATAACTGCCCCATTTCCAACCCAGCAGCAAGGACAGTGTCTGGAATAATCTTGAATAAGATTTTATTTTGTACATACTGTAGTGTACATATTCATGTCTACCAAATGTCAGGATGAGTACCATGGCTTCACAATGAGACAAAGCCTACAGCTGAAGAGGGTTAGAAAATAAACTCACCATTGCAGACTTCCTGTCTTTCTGTGCTGGAGGGAGTAGAGCCCTCGAACGATCCGCAATTTTCTGATGGAATAGAGAGAATACAGACATGCTAATGGCCTCTTACAGGAGGCACACACGTGAAGTACCCACACAGCCATAGCTGTGGCATTCTCAGTGAATGTTCTTTCATAGGCTAGAATGTTGACATCTTTGGTGTTTTTCACAAACATCAAACACAACATCACAATTGCTTATTCATGAGAACTAAATTACATTATTTACTTACTTATATATTACACAAGATACATGTAGGCTATACAAAGGTTGAGTTTCTAGTTGATAACTTTTAACACTTAATGAACAACTTGCATTCTTGTGCCTCCAACTGCAATAGTGTATCAAAGGTTTGATGACTTCATTACCGAGAATTAAAAATAGAGTCGGCTCTAAATGAACAACATTTTCGTTGTTATCCTTTAACAATGACAAATAAAACTGAACTGAACAGAAACATTCCCAGCTAACAGTAGATTCAAGGTAAGGTTAGAAGGTCAAGATTAGAAGGGATATATAATTTATACATTCTAATGAGAATATATTTGTTTGTATGTGAGTTAGAGTGAACAGAATATCTGGCAGGCTCAACCAAATGAAATGTCCCAAACTTGAGGCGTGACCTTTCGTGCTTACAGCAGATTCACTATGAGATAGAATAAGACAAGGCATGAAAGCATTAAGGAGAATGTATGTGTCTGTATGTGAGTGAGAGTGGACAGTGGAGTCTCTGGGAGGACAATCCGTCTGTACCTTCTGCAGGTCTCCATAGCGCTGCACCGACTCAGACAGTTCTGTCTTCAGCCTGGTCAGCCGCAGTCGGTCTTGCTGCAGACCCAATAAAAAAACAATTACTTCAGATAGATTTCATCTTTGGCTGCACCATAGAGAAGATAAAGGGGTATATAAAGAGTGTATGGTGGTCCTAGAGGAACAAACATAGCTGTGAAAAAAAAAACAGCGGTAATGTACCGGCAATGATGGTAATAATAAACGAAGAATGCATGTGAGTTGAACAAGGTGAAGAGGACAGTAGTTACCCGAGAAGAGCCACTGATGATATCAGATAGCTGTTTGATGAGTTGACTTGTGCTTGTGATGACTTTGTTGGTTTGCTGCTGCATGGAATGTCTGAGAGAGAGAGAGAGAGAGAGAGAGAGAGAGAGAGGGAGGTAAAGAGAGGCTTCAAGGCAGGCCAGTGTTATTCAGGAGCACAAACTAAGGACAAAACACCACCAGAAATTGGCGATAATTTCACACACAGCAGTTTTGTCCAAGCCCACACAGCTGTACCGTGTCCTTCCATTGGACAGATTAGGCCGAGTCAATTAAGGGAATCGATATTAACGACCGTCTGACAGGAGTCGACAGCCTGTGCAATAAGTTCCTGCTTGTCCCATGTAAGCACTGGCCCTAAGATCTCTGCCCTACTTTAGGCACACTGCCAGAGGGGCTTCCTGCCTGGCGTGATGGGAGGGACTTCCTGTGATGTCCTGCCTGCCAATTAATTTAAGATGAGAGATGAGAGGAAGTGCTAGAGTCTGTCTCAACTGGTGTACTTTTGTGAGTACACTTTCATGAAGCACCCTATGTGCACTGTGTGCTTACTGGCAGAGCGCGCAAATTTTAACAGAATAGTATTGTCTTATATCAAACACTAACTCCGTGCACTTCACGGAAATGACGATCGTAACATTTAAATATAACTTTATTTGTGTCCTCAATTCGACAGTGACATGGTCATACTGTGTCAAAACATGAACCGTTTATGTTAACTTGCTTGTACCTCTGTAAAGTGTGTTTTCCACTGCTGCTGCTTCAGCTTTCTCAACCGTGATTACCACAAGTTTGAAAACTTCCTCCCTTCCAGTATTTGGCCAAGATGGCATCCGTTGGGGGCGAAATGTGTCCAGCGTTCCACACTCAGCTTTTTGACCATTATGAGTGCACCATCCGGGGACTTGCAGCACCCTTCGTGTCGTTGGAATTTTCAGTGTTAACACCCTCATGCACTCAAATTAGGTATTGTAAGTGCAGAAGTACGCGATTTGATACACAGTTCTAGTCACAACAATGCTTTGAGGGATACGCAGTGTAGGCGAGCAGCAAATAGCGTACACATAGTGTGTAGTGTAGTGCAGTGTAGTGTAGTTTACACACTTGTGTGCTTAGTGTTTGTGTTTGTATGTGAATGTGTACTGACTGCCGGGGAGTCCTACAGGGGGGAGGTAGACAAACATGGAATGTAGCCAGTTTGTCCATGTCCATGATTATGATTACATCCGTGATGTGTGTGTGTGTGTAACGCCGATCCTGTGTGTGTGTGTGTGTGTGTGTGTGTGTGTGTGTGTGTGTGTGTGTATCAGGAATGACCAAGAGAGAAGCTGTTGTCTATGTCTATGATTATATCTGTCTATGATTCTGTGAATAACTAAAAAGGATAGAAATGTAAGTAATGCTGACGTGTATGTGCGTGTGTGTGTGAAAGTGAAAGACTGACCAAGATAACTAGGAAACCCAGCATTTACACTCATAAGGGGGGCAAAAGGTCAGATAATTCAGACCAAATATAACCTTGCAATACAAAAGCACAGCCCACTTTCTCTCCAGACAGGAGGTCCGTGTAAGAACATTGATTTGGTGTCTGGCTGTGGTGGTGCAGATGGGTCTTAGCCCTAAAGCCTTCCACAGCTTTCCTTTTCCCAGAGAGGAGTGGCGAGTTGAGAGAGAGTGACTGCTGCTGCCACTGCTGCTCCCCGGAGATATGCAGACCTTGTCAGGATCCCAACATGGTCTCAAAATATTGATTTTAAGCTTGTGGTGTGTGTGTGTGTGTGTGTGTGTGTGTGTGTGTGTGTGTGTGTGTGTGTGTGAGTGTGAGTGTGAGTGTGAGTGTGAGTCTGGGGGCGGAATGGGACATCACAGACATCAGTAGTGCATTTGAAGGGGGGGCGTGCTAGTGGCATGTCACTATAAGTCTGTCTGAGGGTGTGTGTTTGTGTGTGTTGTTTTTGTGGGGGAGGTGCTAGTGGCATGTCACTATAAGTCTGTCTGAGGGTGTGTGTTTGTGTGTGTTGTTTTGTAAGGGGCTAGTGGCATGTCACTATAAGTCTGTTGTCTGAGGGTGTGTGTTTGTGTGTGTGTGTGTGTGTGTGGGGGGGGCACATAAGCAGTCAAGTACCCACAGATGGAAGCTGTCACAGGACCATCTGAGAGTAGAGCTGCCCATATACAGACACACACACACACACACACACAGCCTCACCTGGATAGCCATCTCTGTGATCTTTAAACATTTTGAAATAGTGATTAAAGAACAGCTTCACTATCACCGAACATGAGTCATAGCAATCCCTGGGTGTGGTTTGATACAGCCACCTGTGCACACGGTTACATAATGACTTAAAAGCCACAGTGCTACAGTCTCAAGGGTGATGTACTTATACCACAGCGCACTAGTGGGAGAAGAAGCCCCATCCAACTGAATTAAAGTACCTTTGTGTGAGTAGCAGTAGTCTTGTGCGAGCCTCCTGTGTGCCTTCAGTATGTGTGGGCATAATTACACGTACCAGGGAACAGGGGGGTGGATGGGATACATGACAGCAGAGACTGGAGTTAGTGGGCGGCAGTTTTTCTCTCTCTTTCATTCTTTCTTTCTTCAACAGTTCATCTACAGCTTAGCAACAGTCTCCTCTTAACACACACACACACACACACACACACACACACACACACACACACACACAAAACTGTAATGCTAGCCTCTTTTCCTGCAGTCTTAAATCAATTACACAGATCTGTAGAACTTTCATATAGGACTGATAATGAGTTCAAAGTTTCTCCTCAGCAATTTCGTTTCAGCTCTCCCATTTCCGACGGTTAGTTTAAAAAGGCCCTTTTTAGTAGCTCTGAGGGAATTTCTGTGTTGGGAGAAAGAAGAAAAGATCAGCTGATTAGTCATCTCTCTCTCTCTCTCTCTCTCTCTCTCTCTCTCTCTCTCTCTCTCTCTCTCTCTCTGAAGTGTTGGTTGGATCTTCATGTGACCATTTGGACAGTGGCCCTCACAGGGAAAAAAAGATGTGACTTTTACACTTCATCCCCATGACAGTTGAGACTGAGAGCTCATCATTTACTCTATCCAAAGTGATACTTGTCTGTTGATGACCAGGGACATATAAATAACTCACCAGATATTATCCCGTATTCAGGTCTTCTTATGCTCTATTATGCATGATATGAAACTAACGATAACATTTCTTGCAGTGTAATGTGCTGCAAGTTCTCCCTCAACCACGCCCCCTTCTCACTCTCCACTCAATCAATTTCATGGCTCTCAATCTGTCAGCCTATTAGTTCTCCTCACCTGTTCATGGTTTTGAGCTTGTTAAACCACCTTTAAAAGCCTGCTCCAGTCCCCAGTCTTTGTCTGACCTTGTCTTTACCTGACATATGGACTCTGTATTAGTGTGGTACTTCCTACGCATTGTTGTTGTGAACTCCATCGGATTTCTCCAGATTGAGTTAAGTACTTTAATTATCTGAGTTTTGGACTTCCGTGTTTGGTTATCAGTTTTGCCTTGAGATCTCCTGAGTTTTTTTTTTTTAAATCCATGGATTTTGGACGCTGCTTGTTTCTGCCTTTTGCCCTGTGATCTCCTGTGTTTTTGTGCCCTTCTGGATTTTGATACGTCTGTGTCTGAGCTACCTTTTCAAATTAAAACCCGTTTATTGATGTCGGTCTGTGTCAAGAGTCTGAGGGCCAGATGTACTAACGTTTTTGCGCCCACTTCAGGTGTATTTGTTTCAACGTGAATTGTAAAATCCTTACAGGTATGTATGTACGAACAGGCCGCAATGATGTAAAAGCGCAAACTGCCTGTCGCGGGAGCTGAAAGTGGCAGATTGTGTTTTTCATGTCAAGCATATTGAAGGCTGAAGATCAGACCAACAAGATGGCGGCAAACCTCAGCAGATGTTCCAATGGTCCTTTTAAGGACTAGCCAGCTCGCTGAGCTCGCCACTGCGGAGGATGGAGGACCTTCCGGCCCGGCGGGGACCTGTGCAGGCGACCAGCGGGACCAGCCCCTGCACAGCCGGCCCGGCTGATGTCCTTGAAGTGTCCGGCTGGCAGCGGAGAGTTCCGGCTCGGCGCCCGATGTCGATGCTGCCGTCATCCGAGATCTCATCCATAGAGAGCGAAACTCTCTGACGACCTTGGAACACGACCACAGCGGCGGGTTTACACCGCCAGCTACTGAAGAACTTCCAGAGCGTCAGCTGCTGGTCGAGAGTGTGATGGAGTCATAGCTGCTAGTAGGGGAACTTCGGTGCTCCAGCTAATGACCAAGAGGGTAACGTCGACCTGTAGAGCCTTGGGAGCTACCGTTTTGTGGACTGTTTGAAGTTTGAAATGCGACGTTCAATACAAGTTCGCAATTTTTTCACGCTTGTGTGTGTTTCTGTGTGTCCCGAAGCCTGCTGGGAGGGTCGGGGTCTCCATTTCCGCCACAGTGGGAGCATCGTTGTGCTCGAGAGACAGCCTGCTGGGACAAAAAAGTTCTACAAGAGGGCAGCTTTCGAGGAGGGACCTCGACGTGGACTGCTGACCGCCTGGAGATCGGCACACACTGTGGACAGGTGGCAATGGCCACGAGCTGTCACAGTAGCCAGAAGGGGCTACCGAACGTCCAGGGGTTCCAGCGTATCCGGGTTCGCTTTGCAGTGGGACTGTTTGCTGCTGTTTGAGGTTGCAGCTGCACGGGAGAGACCGAGGGCCCTGCTGACACCCACCACCCACGCCTGGCGGTTCTGGTGCTTGTTGGGGGAGAACTGACGGACCGGGCAGCCGAGAGCCCTTCCAGTGGGGGGTTATGGTTGCCTGGGAGGCTTTCCGGTCACTTGGACTAAGCACTGGGACTGACACCCACTTAACCCAGCCGGCGGTGAATGAGCTGTCATTGCCGGGTCTCACAATGGTTGGGGGGGGCTAACGTTGAATGAGTGTCTCCCAGAATGCAGTGAGTGAATGCTATAAAGTGTAATGTCGGTTATAATAGTTTGAAGTTACGTTTAGCATGTTGTGTATTTGTTAGCGTGTTTAGTCTCTTTGGTTGTACCTCATGTGTTTATCCTCGTGTTGTTGTGTGTGTGGTAAACCCTTATTGTGTGTTACATGTCGGCTGAGACTACCCCTGTATTTCTATGTAGTTATCCTAGTATGTCTGATTGTGTCTGAGTCTTCCTGTTCCAATAAATGGCCGTCCTGGCCAAAGGTGAGATCGCTACAATATGCATTCATGGGAGGATCCAGGGGAAAGTGAGAGTTTAGCATAAAAAGATGGGAGGGGAAGAGTAGAGAGCGCCTAATTATGTACTCTGCGGTATGTACAAAGACTGCTCCTGAAAGCGCACGTCTATTCTGCACCTAAATACTTCCGCTTTGTAAAAGCAGGTGTTAATCCAAATTGCAGTTCAATGTGTCAATAAGAGAACATTTCAAAGACAACAGAATCGCTATTTAGAGCACCAGTTGTGTAAGTCTTTTTACTATCAAAAGATAGTAAAAAGAACATTAACTTTTCGTTCAATGTCTTACTTTCACTTTCACGTCATTCACTTGCACGTTCCTACTTGCTAGATTTGATCAATCCTCCATATCCTACATGCATAAGTAATTTGAGTAGAACTACTGATCTTCATTATCTCCCTGCTTGTTGACATGTATGGTATTATTTCATGATCACTAAACGTTTGATTCTTTTTAATGTTGTCATCAGTTAACTTTATTCAACTGTGCTTTGTATGTAGCCATTCAGTCAGTCAGGACGTTTTGTAAATTCGTTTATGGGGCGGGAGAAAGGCAGAAAGGCGCGGCTTTTACACTAAGGATTGAACGATTGATAAATATGACGGAAACTTGGGTCTGACAGCGTTCGCAATCTTGGGTTTGTGCATGACGCTGATAATGCTACGTTCGCAAATGTATGTACATCTGGCCCTGAGTCTGTGACAGTGCTACAATAGCGATTGATTGGAACGTGTTGTGTGAGTTAACATGGTTTGGTTGGCTGCAACACCATGCACACAGCTAGCAAGTCATTATTTCCCCTCGCACGCTGCCACCTGAAGGGAGTCGGGGGCTGCATGGCATTAAGCGGCAGCACCCCATGCTGCGCTGGACCCCTCCGTCCACCCACATATCAGCCCAGCGCTGAGCTGCTCTGCTCCGCTCTGCCTCATCACCATACCGCCTGTGTTAGTCATAATCGCCCACACCGATCTCAAGGGTACACACACACACTCACACTCAGACACACTCACACACACACACACACACACACACACACACACACACACCAATTACCCTGTGTTTTAAATAAAAGATCACATACATGCTCATCATGCCGCCATGCATATTTCTGTCCATTGTGTGTTGAGGGGGTGGTGGGCGGTTGTGCTAGTGGTGGTGAGTGTTGGTCAGCCTAGGGGGTGCAGGCATGGCTTAATTGCCCTCCTGCAGTGTGTACTCCTTGGCAGGCAGTGGACCATAGTAGGCTGTAGCCTCTCTGTCTGTCCCCAGTCCAGATGTACCATTAGGGCCTGGCTCTCTATCCTCCTCCTCCTCCTCCTCCTGTTGCTGCTGCTGCCGTGCAACACACAAGGCTGGGGTGGCCAGGGCACTCACTCATGCAGCATTGTCCCCACAGTTTTGATTATTTCCCATTCAGCTGAAGTATTAGTTTTACGCAAGCTGTACATGAAAGGGGCAGGGTCATGGGGGGCTGAGGGGTGTCAAACATATGAGATAGAGGATCTAAGGAGGTGGTGAGGAGAGGAGAGTAGAGGAGAAAAGAAGAGTGGAGAGGAGAGGAGAAGAGAGGAGGGCTGGTTTGAGGTGGATGTGAAAAGAGAGTCTGTAAGGACGGGGTCAGCTGGAGAACCCCTGTCTGGCACAGAGGACAAAGCAAATTAATTACTATGCAAATGGAATGTGGGCAAGCTAAGAACCAATTAGCTAAAACCACATCTGACGCTAGCCTCTAACAATGAGATAGGCCTGAGAGTGTGTATGCGTGTGTGTTATGGGGGGGGGGGGGGGTGGGGGGTGAGGTGGTGATGGGTTGGGGTGTGATGTCTCTCAATCCTCATCCTGTTCTTTCATTCCCTCCAAATCCACCTGTATAGACCTAACACAATGAGGACATTGTGTGTAACATGACTGTTGTGAATATTATGTTTGAATACAGCATAGAAGATGTGAACTAATAGACTAATCATTGAACATATGACTATGCACTGCAATGCACACAGTTACATACTTGTATTCAAAAGCTCTATGTGAAATACCAAAGCACAGAAACGGACGACACCCACAAAGTCAGCTTATTGTCTTGTATTGTCTAAATGAACACAAACAGTCACACTGGAAGCATGCATATCTTGTGCACTCAAAAATGTACACACATTGCCACAGTTGAAACAGACGTTGTATGCCCAGGCATGCATGCAGCATATGCAAGGGAGATACAGTATGTTGTATGCACACGACATATGTGGTGGAGCTGATAAGCTGTGGGGTGGCAGCAAATAAGCTGTAAGCACCAGGAAGAAACAACATAGAGCCAGCACAAGTGAATGAGACAGAATCAACACCTCCTGTAAACAAACGCCTCAAACAGAAACTGAGATCTAAATATACAAGGATAGTTCACATGATAAATGTGAACTTCATTGAGCCCTCACATTCAACCATATTCATTCCATTTAGTGCTGTTAAGTTTATATGTTTGATGTTAAGTCATACACATACAGTTTAGCTGATGTGTGTGTGTGTGTGTGTGCAGATGTAGAATACTTCTCTATTGGATGGATACTACAAACAGTGTGTTTACAAAAAGTCTACAGGGAGATGGCAGATTTTCTCTTTCATAATGATTAGAGCTAAAGGCTCTAGATGTTTTAGCCCAACAACCAACCAAGTTTCACCCCTACATTCAAGGCTCCTGGAGCAACAACTTGATTGGTTTCTTACCAATGGGACTGTTTGTACATCTGTCAACATGTAACCCCATTTCATTTAGCATAAATATTTGTAACATCAAACTAAATGCACTCGAATTACTGTACATGTCAGAAACTTGTCATTGGTAATTAATCTGCTCATGGCGCCTGTTAACATCTATGTTTTTAGTGAAGAATCTATGCTTAAAATATTGCAGTGTCAAAAGGAAGAGGTTTGCGAAATGGATTTCTCCAATAATCACTGAAACGTGTGCTGACACTAAAAAGCAAATTAGGGAGGGAAGAAGAATGGGCTTTATGTAAAATAGGGGATTAATGCAGCCTCCCATTAGTCTTAACTTCATTTAGCTAATAATATTCATGGTGTATTTTTTAGCATCCAGTAGAAATGCATTTGGCACATATAATTTTTTGAATAATATATTTCACAGTCCATTCATTTGGGGGTGAATTCTCAAATTAGCCTAATTCCCCAGACAGACAAGTGGGCCTTGTCAACAGTCAAGCTATGCAGATTCACAATCATCATTGTGAATTCATATACTTATTTTTTTACTTAGAGAGATGCAACTGCAGTCTAATCTAAAACAATCTACATCAGTGTATATTAATATTTACAGTTTACAGAGAGATAAATGTTTACAGTTATCCTCACATTCTCGAGTTTACCATGTCATTAGTGAGCGGTTCCGAGCCTCCTATGCATTCAGGAGACAACCACAGCATACCTGGCCCTTCACAATATGGGACCGATGTTCTCTTTTCCCCTGAATGTCATATTTACATAATTTTCAATATTATTATTATTTGTTGTGTAGCGGTTGATGAGTGTACTAACCCTCAGCCCCCCCCCCCCTTTCTTTTGTGTCGGTACCTTGTATTAGCATGCTTTATGAAGGTTTGGGATAAACTGGTATTTGGTTAATGTGGCAAGCATTTTTTAGGTCAACTCCAGTCCACTAGGGTGCAATGGGGTGTGCCAGATCACACTCACCAGGGTAGGCAGGATAAGAGAAGGAGTTGAGGATCCTACTTTGAACTCCATTGTCTCCATGCCTGAACACCTGCCTTCTTTGTTCTTTTCTTTTCAAGTGTAAAGAACTTGGTTTGTGCTGGCCCAAGTTCCCCTAGGCTTGAGGTCTGCTACAGTTGCTCAAGGTTACCCAAACATTTATTCATGTCCATTTATGTTCCGTTTATGTTTTAGTGTAGTCTTAGTTTAAGTGCATTTTTGGAAATTACTGGAAGCCATTACAATGATCAGGTCAGAAAGACTTAATAAGTCCACCAAACATGTTCAGCCGAGGCACGGCTAGGCTTATTCACAAAAGTATGTGAGTGTGTTCAATTACTGCTGGTGACATTTAAAGTGGTGTGTAAACACTTTCATCTACTCAGGTGTGTATTTTCCAGGCTCAGACAACATAAGGTGAGCCTTCTGTCCCCGGGAACCTGCAGAGACTAGGGGAAACTTACAGAGAGCCTGGACAAGAGAGACAGCATGGGACAGAGAGGGAGGGAGGGTGAGAGAGAGGGGGGGGGGGGGGCAGAGAGAGAGAGATAAAAGAGAGGGAGAGAGATGGAGGGAGGGTGTGAGAGAGAGGGGGCAGAGAGAGAGAGAGAGAGAGAAAGATGAAGGGAGGAAAGA
The DNA here is from genome assembly GCF_017589495.1 of Alosa alosa. Lineage (NCBI taxonomy): Eukaryota > Metazoa > Chordata > Actinopteri > Clupeiformes > Clupeidae > Alosa > Alosa alosa. Next base: position 22,425,067 of record NC_063201.1, read on the forward strand.
GAGAGAGCGAGCAAACACACAGGCACCAAACCGACAACCTGGTATCCCTGGAGAAAGTCCGGGACGGTCATGTCGGTTTGGAATGCTTAATGTGGCTAACAAAGACAATGCCACTCAAAGGATGCGGGTGAATAATCCACTTAGATCTGCGGCGTGTGCGCTTCCCCGATTAGGGAGCCGGGTCAAATTCAATTAACCGAGTGAATTCCTGTCAGCAGTGGGAGTGAAGGGGATCTGACCAGTCACAGTTTCGCTCTAAGCTACGATCAGTACAGATGCCTTTCTTCTCAATGCAATGAGAGACAGAGGGGAAACATTTAGAAATGAAGAGAGAGAAAGCGAGAGAAAGAGAGAGAGGGTTCATAAAATAATCTCATCTCTCACTTTTTTATCAAAGTGAGGCGTTTTTTGAACAAAGGACTTTCACAGTGTCCACAAAAGTCCACAAGTTTCTGACATGCCCACACCATGGCAGCTCCCGCTGGCAAACTCCACCCCAGCGTCTGCTCTGAGCGGATGCCATCCCTCGGCCACTTCTGCATTCCACACTGTTCTGTCGGGCCTGCCACTCTTATGTGCCCTCTCTGAGCTGGCACCAAGCAGTGTTAAGCCCTGTCAGCAGGCAGCAGGTAGAAGGGGTGTACAATGATACCCACTCGACGCGATCGCTAGAACCACCCTGCTGAGAGGGAAAAAGGGGGGGAGGGGGGCATGCTGCCAGTGCCTCTGGGCGACAGAACCATCTGGGAGGTATGACCCCAGACTGCTGAGGTTTCTGTGGAAGCGTCAGCTAATGGAATTATATCGGGGCCAATGCCAGCAGAGAAGGGAAGGAAAAAAAAGCAAGGAGATGGTAGATGAACAGGTGACTGAGATTGTAATGGCAGAGAAAAGGAGAGAGAGAGAGAAAAGAGAGAGAGAGAGAGAGACTGGAAAAGATGAGCAAAAGAGATTATGAAAAAGAGGGACGGACGGGACAGACAAGAGAGAGAAGAGAAAGAGAGAGAAAGAGAGAGAGGGTTCATAAAATAATCTCATCTTTCACTTTTTTATCAAAGTGAGGCGTTTTTTGAACAAAGGACTTTCACAGTGTCCACAAAAGTCCACAAGTTTCTGACATGCCCACACCATGGCAACTCCCGCTGGCAAACTCCACCCCAACGTCTGCTCTGAGCGGATGCCATCCTCGCCACTTCTGCAATTCACACTACCGTCGGGCCTGCCACTCTTATGTGCCCTCTCTGAGCTGGCACCAAGCAGTGTTAAGCCCTGTCAGTGAGGCAGGCAGGGTAGAAGGGGGTGTACAATGATACCGACTCGACGCATCGCTAGAACCACCCTGCTGAGAGGAAAAAGGGGGGAGGGGGGCATGCTGCCAGTGCCTCTGGGCGACAGAACGCCATCTGGGAGGTATGACCCCCAGACTGCTGAGGTTTCTGTGGAAACGTCACGTAATGGAATTATATCGGAGGGGCCAATGCCAGGCAGAGAAGGGAGAGGAATAAAAAGCAAGGAGATGGTAGATGAACAGGTGACTGAGATTGGCCGGTGCAGAGAAAGAGAGAGAGAGAGAAAGAGAGAGAGAGAGAGAGAGAGACTGGAAAGATGAGCAAAAGAGATTATGGAAAAGAAGAGGGACACGGATGGACAGATAGAGACAAAAAGAGATGAGCGCAAAGGAGGGAAAGAGAGGGAGAGTGAGGGAGGCACGCTGTGAGAAGTGGGCGCAGAGGATTAAAACTGGCACATGGGGGGAGAGTGCGGTCAAGGTCAAACACAAGAAGAGATAAACAAGAGGAGAAAAAACACACTGCAGAGTCAGAGTCATCCTCCAGATCAGCAGAGACAGAGAGAGAGCAGAGAGATGGAGAGAGAGAGAGCAGAGAGAGGGAGAGAGCAGAGTGATGGGTTAGAGAGAGAGGGAGAGAGAGAGAGGGATGATTTAGAGAGAGAGAGAGAGCAGAGAGAGGGAGAGAGCAGAGGGATGGAGAGAGAGAGAGAGAGAGCAGAGAGAGGGAGAGAGCAGAGGGATGGGTTAGAGAGAGAGAGCAGAGGAATGGGTTAGAGAGAGGGTTGAGAGAAGGAAAGGATGAGAAGAGAGGAGAAGAGAAGAGAAGAAAAGGGTGCAGATATTCTAGTTTTGTTATGTCCACTCATACTTCAAACCTGATTTACTACCATATGCAAAAATGGGAACTGCCGATGGCTGAAATAGTCCCTCAAACTCACCATGTCAACAGTCCCTCCACACCCCAAAACAACGACAGTACTGAATCCCGCACAATCAGTGCCATCGCCACCCTCTGCACTAATGTACACCTGTCCGAGACACAGACAACACAGAGCCATTATGAGTCTGCACATTTAAATCACCTGATCAGGAAGGCAAAAGAAGAGGATGAAATAATCACTGTCTATGAGAGGGAGAGTGCCTGATGCTGAGATTGATGACATGCCAGCGGGGGGAAGTAGGTGTAATGCATTTTAAACAGGCACAATCATTTCAGATTGGCCACTTTGTCATCAGACTGGAATTTGGTAATTGCTGGCAGCTCAAGTTAAAGAGAATAATCAATATTGCGCTGGAAGGGGGTAGCCAGCGCCAGACGAGGAGAGAAAAAGTGAGCAGTCAAACTTTCAGCAGTGCGGGATGAGGACTGGAATTGCTCCCAAGATGTAATATTCAATGTGATCCATCTGGACAACCGCCATTCAGGCGCAGCTTACTTGTTTCTGGCCACAGTTGTCATAATCTGTGTGTGTGTGTGTGTGTGTGTGTGTGTTGCCAAGGGGGAACAATTTTGGGCTAAACTGCATGTGTGTAAGTGTTCAAGTTTGGGTAGGGTGGTGGTGTTTCATTTATTAAGTTACATGTTTATTTGTATATATATATATATATATATATATTACATGTGGTTAAATAAACTCACAGGCTCTGTCGCAGTTCAGCGGTGTCTCTAGATGTGCCCAGGGACTGCAGGCTCTTCTCTAAGGCTACCACTGCAATGAGGGATTTGGGGAGAGAGAGAGAGAGCAGGAGAGGGGAAAAGATATAATGAGAGGAAGAGTCATTAACAAGCTGTGATATCCATTAATAAGGCCACATAATAAAATCAAGCCAGATATAAAAGAGACCAAGTAATGCAATTACAAAAAGCTGTCGGCATAAATGTAACCGTAAACACACACAGTTATGCTAATGCATGCTAAGACACAGACACACACACACACACACACACACACACACACACACACACACACACACACACAACAAACACACACACACGCAAACACACACAGACACACACACAGACACACACACACACACACACACACACACACACACACACAACACAAACACACACAAACAAACCCACCATTTGCGTTGATCTGGAAGATGTTGGAGGAGGTCTCCTGAAACACATCCTGCAGCTCGGAGGCGCTCACCTGTGTGGCTGACAGAGACACAAACATAAACTTCTGTTTCATCTCTCATCCATCTTTCAGAGCTGTCATTCATTATACATGACCCTTCAGAGCCCGCCTCTGGTGCTCCGCCACATCACTCTGTCAGCATAGCCTGATTGAACTCGCATCGACGTGACTCATCTCCCAGGATATGGGGAAAGGAAGTCGAGACAAAATTACTAAAGTGATGCCCTTTTGAGCAGGAAATTGCCTTTTGCTGAACCACTGTAGAATGTTTCAATAGATGAAATATATCTGAGAAGTGGATCTGAGCTTTTGTTCAGTGCGATTCATACTGGCGAGGATGATCCCTGGGAGCCGGCCTTAGAAGCGTAGAAGGTAAACAGTAATGACGATATGTGGGTTAGTACTGTACCATTTTAACCACATATTCAGCATTTCTTCTTCATGTGGTGGCGGTAGTGAGCATTATGGTAGTGAGTAGATAGGCCATATAGACCATTAATAGAATTAAATTAAATGGTTAAATGTGCAGTATACTCACCGTTCATGGCCTCGCGCATACCACTCAGTCCTGCACATTCTCTCCGCAAAAATAAATCACTTCTCAATTAGTCTTCATCTCCTACTCCATCCCCTACTCTTGCAACTTTTGTGTATGTAAATGAACACAAATGTGTCATCAAAATGATATCAGCAAATTTCAGCCTGGCAACAACAGATCGTGCACCTCTCTTTTTCCTGACACTGTGTGTCTGCATTGAAAACTGGACGGACAAGCTAGAGGCCAAGATCCAGTGTAACAGACATTGGTAACCCGACATGCCATTCCATATAGCCCACATCCTAAATAAACTTAGGCTCTTTAACTCACACAAACATGAATGAAAGTAGTAAAATAAAAAAAAGTTAATTCTTTTGAAAATCTATATCTATATTTAAAAATGGGGATCAGAGGGTAAGTGGTTTGTAGTAGAATTGGAGGTGATCTGTAAACTGTAGAGTTGTGAAGTTTGAATGGTTTGACAAAGTTTACAAAAGTTTGACAACTTAACAAAGTTCCCAGAGTTGCAACACAGGGAATGGCTGATTTGTAAAATGGAGATGGTAAAGTTTAACCCTATCTGAGGGAACTGGAACCAGGGACATGGCAATAGTCCAACAAACCAAGGTTAGTCAAGCAAAACACTTGTTTCGTTTCTTGTCACTGCTAGCTTGTCTTCTTGTTTACGTTTTCTGCTACTGTGTGTGTAGAGTCGATAGTGATAGCCTCGACAGGAGCCACACCTCAAAGACTGCAAGTAGGCTACTGTCACATGTCGCACTACACACCGCCGCCGACTTGAGCTTCCAAAGAAGCTCTGGTCGCCCTGTCAAGGATGCTTGTCAAAAAAGTACAGGGAAGCTTTGGATGCTTTGGCCGCTCTGACGTGACAGCATTTTATGTTCGGGTGCATTCAGGGCAACTCGGAATGACAAGGACCGCCCCCATGGCTACTTTGTTTTTCCGACAGCAAGTGTTCATGTGCTTTGCCATCAGAATGTGTGACAAAAAGGGATGCCACAACAAATGTTAAAACATACACTCACTAATCCTAAACAAACAACTGTATTTGCTTAAAATATAGTGTAAGATGCTCGTGAAAGAATGATATGCAGCTTTCAAGTGACAAAAACGGCAAATTCCCAAGTTCAAAACTGTTGGACATGAAAGGCCACATGGACTACAAACGAACTACAACGTGACGACAAAAGTGATGACGAGCGCCTAACTGGGCAACTCTGTTAGCAAAATCTAGCCCCAGTTTCCGACCTCTGACTCACACATTAAGTGACGTGAATGACGCGGAATGATGATGTTTTCACTCGGAGAAAGGTTTTTCCGAAGCCCATGAACCAGGATGAACGCTAGGTAAGATCATGTTCTATCTCAATACTTTATTCTATTCGATTGGTTGCTGGTCGTTGGTCGCTGAACCGCGTCATAGCTCTTACCATAGACCTCTCCAGAATAAGTCCCGCCTCCGTAACTTCCGTATCCATCCAACTTCCGGGCATTGATTGGGAAATAACATGGCGTTTCGAAATATCATACCCGTAAAACATCTGTAGGTAGAGAAAAGCTGGTGGGCAGATTGGTTTACACTTCTGCCATCTAGTTTCCACTGGATTTTTATTAGTCGGTGCCAGTTTAAGTAGTATACTATAGACTATCCTACTTAAACGCAATCAAAAATCAAAAATCCAGTGGAAACTAGATGGCAGAAGTGTGCAAGTCAATCTGCCCAGCAGCTTTTTCTACTTTGTCACCTACAGAGTTTGACAGGTACGATCTTTCAAAACGCCATGTTATTTCCCATAGACATTTGACGACCGAAGGTTGGATGGATACGGAAGAGGCGGGACTTATTCTGGAGAGGTCTATAAAGTTGACTGACTTTCAACTTTCTGCTTGACGCTCAAGACGCCCACAACGCGACGCAGACAGATTTGCCAGCTTCCATTGAAAATGAACGACTTCCTGAATCTTTGGAAGCTCAAGTCGGCAGCGGTGTGTACGTATTTGGCACTACGGTGACATCAGACTTCACACACACACTTTTTCCCGTGCCCATGTAGCCTATACTGTACTGCCATGAACGCACCGAAAAGTTCACAAAACAGAACCAAAGCTGCCATCTTTGCCCATATCAGGAGATAACTACCTAAGCTAACTACCTATGGCAAATTGCATTGCAAATTAGCTCTGGGGTAGCAAAAATCTAAGTTTGCCATCTTTATGTAGGCTACCGAGGATCACAGGAGCCACTCGAAGGCAGAGAACAAATGTGTGTTGAGCAAAACGTCTGCATTTCAGACTTCTTCGTCCCCGCGAGAGCTTATCAGGTGCGATAATTCAAAGCCCCAATGTTATTTTCCCATAGGAAAAATCGCCAGATACCGGATCTCAACGATAGCAGCTTTTTTGTAGGCGAACTTCAGAGGTCTATACCTGTTAAAGAGATCCATATCAGTGCTTTACACTTGATTCTGAAAAGAGGAAGATAGGCCTACTGGCAGATGATGAGAGAGCCTCCTCTTGTTCTTTAGTCCCTCCTTGTTAGAGTGCTGCTAGATAAGAAAAGTGTAGATGAGCAGCCCAGACCACAAGGCCTTGATCAGAGTGAGTCGTGAGCAGCCACCAAGAACACATAGCCTACAAGCCATGCTCAGTGTTCAGTGTTCATATCACAGGGAGCATAACAGACAGAGGGGGGACATAACATGAAATCATGAGGACAGATCATAGAAGAGAAGAGGGACAAGGATAGAGAGAGAGAGAGAATATTGAGCTGAAACATAGAGTGATATGACAGAACAGACAGAGAGAGGGGGGATTAAAAGGTAATTGTGAAAAAATCAGGCCATTTGCTGGGAGACATCACTGTGCTTGTGGAGTCGCTCCCTGTAGGCCATATTGTCAGCAAGCTTCTTCCTGAGACATTCCCACAAAATGACTGTAATTCATTCAAGTGGCAGATTGACTCTTCATGACAAAGGGCACCTTGAGCTATGTAATGACACACTATAATTAACTGATCTTTGGCTGTGAACTTAATATGTATAACACAAGATGTAGTATATGTTCTTTTAAAGTATAATCTGTGTATATATTTGTGTGTGTCTGTGTGTGTGTGTGTTTGTGTGTGTGTATAGGTGTGTGTGCGTGTGTGTGTTTGTCATAGAGAGGGGGCACTCTAAACCTTCTATTGAGTTATCATTTATTGCCAACCTCGGATCCATCCAACCAAACCCTAAATAGCCATTCAATGACCATGGTCATTTAAAATAAACATAGAGCCAAATGGCTATTTCCAGCTTTCTGCTTTCATCCAAAAAAAGGAAGACATTCAAACCCCACTAGCCATGTAGAGAATGTGAAATGCAATCAAAATCCATCTACAAGAAATCTCATGTAATGTTCTTCCATTATTAATGGTTTGAAGACTAAATTTTCATTTTGATTCATAGTGGTCATGCATACAGTGCATACACATCAATTTGTCTTGTATGAATAGGTTTAGCTCCATAAAGAATACAGCCTACGTCAACCTTGCCGATTAAAAGCCATTTGTCATCAGCTGTCATCTGAGGGGGAAAAAAACAAGCATGCCAGGTTGTGTGGAGATAGAGGACTGTGTCATATTGTAATTATCAGGCAAGTCAGACTGGTAGGTGGGGAAGAGGGGGAAGACTTTCATGCTGGGCCATTTATCAGAGGAGAAACCTGGTGGGTCCTACCTTACATCACACACACACAAACACACACACACACTTCTAGACCATGCTCTCTATCATGGTGATAGATTCATATTCCATATTCATACGGTCTTCAGCAGCCAACACATACTTTCTCACAAACACTCCACACACACACACACACACACACACACACACACACTTTACTGGCAAGAGTAAAGGTTACACAAGGGCAGCATTTGACCCTGCTTGTCAGGATGAATCTGGGGTGATCATTAATATGCAGCTAGTGCACTGTTTGTGTGTGTGTGTGTGTGTGTGTGTGTGTGTGTGTGTGTGTGTGTGTGTGTGTGTTTGTGTGCGTCAGTGTGTATAGTTCTTGCAGCAATGTACTTCTGCACTATGTATTCAGTGCATAAAACAGTGAGTCTGTTTCATAGAAATAGGTGTTAATGTGTGTTTGTGCGCGCGTGTGTGTGTGTATGTGCTTGGGTGTAGGAGGTGTGTGTGTGTGTCTTTAGAGGTTGGCTGAATGCTGTGCTGGGTTTGGTCTGTTGCCTCCCGTCCTTCTGACCTCTCTGGAAGCGGCTCCCATGCAGCCAGCGTGAGTCACACGGCGGAAACGGGCATTCATAAAATAACAGATGTCTCTCGCTCCCGCACCCATGCCCATGCCCATGCCCGCGCCCGGCCCATGCCCGCGCCTGGCCCTAACGATAATCAGAGGAGGCGGGGGAAAGAGATCCTGCCGTTACCCCGGCATAAGAAATGGATGGCACTTTGGCATCCAGACATGACCTACTATTCTTAGCATTGAATGTGAAAAAAGAGCATTTCGGCTTGAAGGAATCCTGCACTGCCCGATATAAACAACAACGTTTCACTGTGTGGAGGACTCATTGGCGTAGATTAATGAGACGCCATGCCTAACCCAAAATGACGTTTATTTGTTTCTGTCATGCCGCTGTGTTGGGGTTGGGGTGAGGACAGGATACTATGACTACAGAGTTAATTGGAGCAATATGCTCATTGAAACATATAACGTTCAACATGTGCCTAAGGCAACATGAGGACAAGATGGTGGAATGACAAACACATCATGCCACAGTTTGCAGCTGAAATGCTGACGACATATAGATTGAGTTTTAGTTAGGATTCATATTTTTTCTTTGATAAGCGTTTGGTTGATGTGCAGACCCTGGAGGGAGGGGGGTAGAGAGAGGGGGCAGACTGGATGTGAGACAGGCTGCTGGATTTTCAGGCTTACAACATGTCCTTACTGTCGCTGAGACCTGGGCCAAGTGTGAAATGCACTGAGTCCAATGAGTGTATGTATGTGTTTTTCTCTTATGTGTGTGTGTTTCTGTGTGTGTCATACTATTTCCATTTGAATCAGATATGCACTGAGAGTTCCATTTCAACCAGTGCTTTTTCTTGTAAGTTGCGTTGGTACGTCCACAAATCTCCTATTACTGTATATGTTCAGGTGTCTTTATCATGATTATGTCACCATCCGGTTTAGTGTATTTTTTTAACCGCAATTGTTTTAAGTGACCAGTGTACCTTTTGGGAAGCATTTGTTCTGTGCGGGTGTCATCTGCATTCCGTAGATCAAGAACTAGAAGGCTACTGGAGGAAGTGTAGTGGTTGCAGAGTAAAGATGTGTTTCACAGGTGTCGTTAAAGGTGTGAAAACGGTAAGAAAAAATATGCCTATCGTTCTCGTGTAGCATAGGCCTGAGAGATACGCAGGTAGCTTATACGCGAGCGGTTCAGTGAGCGGGAGAAAGAGTTGGTAAGCCAGTTATCAATATAGGGTGGCCATACGTCCTGATTTAGGCCGGACAGTCCAGATTTTAAATGCCCTGTCCGCCAGCCTCAAGCCGGACATTCATTTGTCCTCCTTTTTGGAGTTGCGTCGGGCTTCTAGAATCTTTGCTCGGACAGAATACTAGTGGTATCAAATGGTTCATAGAATGTTGATGAGTGTACATATTGTGAAGGTGGATAATACAGTGTGGTTTTTCATTGTTAAAAGTTGCAATTGGTGAATAAACTCGTTTGAGAGGTGGATAAACTCTAATAAGAAGTGGATAAACTCTATTTCAGAAATTTCAGAGGTGGATAAATTGAGTTTACTTGCGTTTAGCCTCCAATACAGTACATCCCTAAACCTAAGGGATTGTCATTTTCATTAAAGCATGCATTACGCCTTTGGTCGGCAAGCTTAGGCTTGAGGATGCTCTGGTGTTGAAGATGCTTTGGTGTTGAATATGTTGACTGGAAGTGGGAAAAAAAACAATTGGTTGATATGGGGGTGTGTGATTGTGACAATAATAAGCAGAGAATGGCATTGACCATTTTCTTTATCTCCTGTTGCTATGTCAGTTTTCCAGTCCAGGCCTGTCAGGAGAAATCAGATTTCACCTGCTCAATGTGAGGCACTCAGCGGCAGCTCAACCTACAGTAAGCAGGGTTGTAGTGATCAAATAAGAGGTGTAAACTATCAATTCTGTGGTCATGGTAAGGTAGCGGGTTTTTAAAAAAGGCATTCAGAACATGTAACATGTTTTGCTGTGCTGCATATGGGACAATAGATGCACAGAGTAAATTATATAAAGTAGGCCTATTAAAATATTTAAATAACTTAGTTTACCTTTGAAAAAAATATTGAAGGGAATCCAGTCCAGTACACATGTCTTTGGCAAGTAGCCTAGGCTACTACAGACACAGGTAAAGAACAGTCAGCCTCAGCCAGTAGCACAACCAGATATGTACAGCCAGCTTTAAAAGAAGCAGCCCAGACCCTAACATTTTTATAGCTGTAAATTATTTTTCTTTCCCCAAAATACTATATTTGGTAACTTCTGTAGGCATCCAAAATGAGTTAGTGAAAAAAAACTATTGCATAAAACAGTTTTTTAAGTTGTCGTATTTATCTTTTTCACCATGGTATAGTCTTAATTTTTCCATTTAAATGTCTTGAAAAGGTCTTAAAAGTCTTTAAATTTGCACTCGAAAAATGTGCAGATACCCTATACAGGTATTTCTATTACTCTAACAATCAAAACAAAAACTTTAACAGCCAAACACAATGTCATCCCTCGACCACCTTATCAACACACACACACACACAATCACAATCACAAACACACACAATCACAGACACACATACTAAAATCCGTTTTTAATCATGTTTAATTGTCTCTAATGATGAAGCCTGTTGACGACCCCCCACCCCACCCCCACAGTTCCATTTAAGCCATGTGATGAAAACCTCTCTCTCTCTCTCTCAATTCAATTCAATTCAATTCAAGTGAGCTTTATTAGCATGACAAATATTTTTGCATTGCCAAAGCAGAACATTTAGACATACATTTACATAGAGAATGCTTTGAATACAGTACATGGCAAATAGATATGCATCCAAAATGAACAAACAAACTGGTGAGTGTGTGTGTGTACTGTATGTGTGTGTGTGTGTGTGTGTGTGTGTGTGTGTGTGTGTGTGTGTGTGTGTGCATGCATGTATGGTGTTTGTCTGTGTAATTATATGAATAGGTGCCGTATAAAAGTAATAATTATTTAACCACTGTCCCTTTAATTAATATGTTGAAATTAATTAAAAGTAATCAATTTCTATGAAAAATCTACTTCTGTTGTGTGCGTGTGTCAAGGTAAAGCCTAGGCCTACCGTATGGCATATACTGTACCGCATAAAAGCCACTTAGCCTAGGCTATTTCATTTTATCACCTTGTTAGGCTATGCGTGGGGTGTGCCAACTTTTTATGAGATAGAGAGACCCCCTTAAAGACAAAAAGGCCTCTCACCCAGAATATTTTGCTTTTAGGAAACCTATGCAATGCCATTTTCCAGTGATCACAAGTACCCAGTATCAGCCGCACATAGGCGCCAACATGAGTGTGGTGCACCCCGCTATCGATGTTCGATTACATTAGATAACATAGTTTCCAGTACAGCCCTGCATACTACTGCCAAACCCTTTCGATGACGCCTTGTGGATAACAATTCAGTTCTATTTTTGTTGGCTCCTCTTAACACTTTTGAGAGCCAAAAACACAATATTGCGTTTTTTTTTAGTTCCCATGCGTTGAGTGCCAAAAACGCAATATTGCATTTTTAGCCTTTTTTTTAAATTACGAAAATAGACACTCTAACACACCATTTTGGAAACTCTTGATGAATAGAACTGAAATAGATGATGATTAAAAACTCATAACTCGGCTTTTGATTGGGTCACTTTGGGTCGAATCAGTGACGCATGCACGTCAGGTCAAAACCAGGCCATTTTGTGGGTTTATCACTAGGTGGCAGTCTCACCAGGTCTCGCTAGGTCACTTCCCAGAAACACTTCATATTTCATGAAAGACGCTATATCTCCATTTCTAAAAAAAAAACAGGGATTTTGATGAAAACTAGCCACTGTTTAGCTTGGAATTTCTCAAGAACAGAGGCATGAAGAAATAAACGGTTTGAGTCCCACCTTTCAAACGAGCCATAGTATGTGTCCATAGCTATAACATAGAATACGCTGTGGCTCTACAAAAATCATCAACAATGATCTAGATTGCTGGCACTTCCGAAAACAGCGCGGCTTTCAAAGTGTTAATGAAATCCATTGTTTATTGAATGTTTGTCAGTTAAAACTCTCTGCTGGACAAATGACAGAGAGTATCAGCACACTCATGTCGGAGTCTATGTGGAGCACTTTAGTGTTTTGGGATTTTTGGATTTGCAAAAAAGATGAGTTTATAATACTCTGGGCCAGATGTACTAACACTTTTGCGCCCACTTCAGGGGTAATTGTTTCTCAAAGTGTGTGTAAAATCATGGCGAGGTATGTACAAACAGGCCGCACTGAGGTAAAAGTGCAGACTGGCTGTTGCAGGAGCTGAAAATGGCAAATTGTGCTTTTCCGTGTCATGCATAATATGCATTCATGGGATGGTCAAGGGGAAAGTGGGAGTTTACCGTAAAGAGATGGGAGGGGAAGCGTAAAGAGCACCTAATTATACATTCCGCGGTGTGTACAAAAACTGCCCGTTAAAGCGCACGTCTTGTTGACATCTTTTCATGTATTGTATTATTTCATGATCGCTAAAAGTTTGATTGTTTTTAATGCTGTCATCAGTTAAATTCATTGAACTGCGCTTGTACTATGTAGGCTGTGTCGTTTAGTTGTGGACGTTCGTAAATTGCGGTAGGGGGCGGAGAAAGGCAGAGAAAGGCACAGATTACCCGATGAAGTGGAGGTTTGATAAATACCACACACACTTGGGCTTCACTGCGTTCGCTATCTGCGGTTTGTCCATGGCACTGATAATGCTTTGTTCACAAATGTACGTACATTTGACACAATACATTTATTTGACCATGCAACTCCATCACAAGGAAATCTTTCTCCCTCACCACTGGATGTCTATCCAACTTTCCAGAGAATACATTACAGGCTGTTCGATAGACTACAGGCTGTTCACCCCTGTCCCACACACACACACACACACACACACACACACACACACACACACACACACACACACACACAAAAACACACATACACTTGTGTGCAGTCCATTGTCCCAATAGCCACTTCCAAGTAATAGAGCATGACCCCCCAACCCCAACCCTAATGACTTGAGGAGCTGCCGGCCAACTCTCCATGGTGAACTCTCATTAAAGTGTCTCACTCTGACCAGTGTCCCTTTCTCTCACTCTCCCTCCGTTCTCCCTTGTCTCTCCCTTGTCTATCCTTCTCTCACACTACTTCATTTTTTTCTTCCTCTCTCTCTCTCTTTCATGCTTTACCACTCTCTCTGCAGCACGGCATGAGTAAGTGTGTCTGAAACAGGGCATGGGTAAGTATGCTCTGCTTTCTAGTGTCCAAAGCAGTGTGTCCGGACTACCCAAGAAATCAGTATCCCGGTCAGGCCTGTGGGTGATGGGAAGAGCCACTGAGAGTCACTCAGTCCTGGCCAGCAGAGGAGACCACTGGACCTCGGGGTGTCCACTGACACTGTGTGTGTGTGTGTGTGTGTGCGCGTGCGTGTGTGTGTGTAACACACATACAACTGAAAACATGGAGAGAGTGAGAGAGAGAACAGAGAGTGAAAACATGGGGGTAAGAGAGGGGGAGAGACCCGAGAGAATCAAAAACGTAAAAAAAAATGTTCCGAAAGCCGAAGTGAAGGATATGACCGTGTGAGGAGAAAAAAGGAGGGAGAGGGGTTGAAAGGTTTGTCACAAGAGAGGAGGAGAAAGATTAGCTCGACTGACAACTCCATTACAGTCTTAACCTCGCCTCTGATCATCCTCAGAGCCTCTAACTCCAGCAGCGGGACCAAGGCAGGAGGACACACACACACACACAGACACACACACAGCTCACAGCACAAGTGCCTGTGATCAAAGCCTAGCTCAAAATACTATGTCTGCTGCTCTCTTCAGAACACTCCACAGGGGAAAGTGTGTATGTCTGTGTGTGATGGTGTGTGTGTGTGTGTGTGTGTGGGTGTGTGATTGTGTATGTGAGAGAGAGAGAGAGAGAGAGAGAGATGGCAGTTTCAGTGTGTACGCGTGTCTTTACATCTTTTCATGTCTCTCTGTGAAATGTTCCGTGTGGGGAAACTAAGATGAAGCGGTTAAAAGGGAAAATGGCACAGATCTAGACTGTGGGACTCTTAATATTTGTTTCCCACATGCTTGAGAATGTGAGCGGTTTTAGACACTGTAAATGTGTATTCCACATCCCTGTGCATACAGACAACACATACACATACACACACACACACACAAACACACACTGCCTTTATGGTGAAGATACACTTGTTTGTTCTAAACAGCTTTTAGAGAAACACTAAGGTCTCTAACAAAAACACAGTGTGCGCGGTGTGGAAACCAGTGAGAACAGGCAGTAATACCAATATTAGCTATTCCACAGACATATTGCCGGCTGCAATCAAGCATGAATCAGTTGAGCAATTAGTAGTACTTTTTTTAAAATTTACCAGAACACAACAGAGGTTTAACTGAAATGACATTTTGTAATTTTCACTGAAATGGTGTAACTTTGAAAGAATTTGATTTCTGAAAATGTCTTCATCTGTGCATTAACACATCATGTTTGCATGTAAGCTCATGTGCATGTTATTATGTTATTATATTACTTATGGTGGAACTTTAATAAACAAAAAGAAGGGGAGCTTGTGTGTGGATATTCCTTCCTATTTTACTCTATGGCTTAATAATTCACAAAAATATATACAGTATACTGACCTACTGTAAATATTTTTTTATAAATTGCTTTATTCACTGTTGTGATTTACGTACGGTTTGTCATGTGTTGAGTGAAGAGTTTGTGAGACACTCCACCGAGAAGAATGTGGAGATGGATACAGAGCTGTAAACGTGATTAAATTTAATGTGAATTGTGAAGCTTTTATCACAGCAGCTAGCCATTAGCACCGTAAAAAAAAACATTCTCAAATGATGTGCATGTGATATTGGTGCGTTGTATACTCTGTGAGCAATTCAACAGAGAAGAATGGGAGAGAATGTGTGTGAGTGTACAGGATGTACTGTGTATACAGGGGTTAAAGTGTGTGTGTGTGTGTGTGTATTGCGTAGAGGAACACAGTTACGCCACCTCAGATAAATTAATAATAAATACATTTCATACCAACGATATAGCACGATGATATTGTTAAAATAAATGGTGAGTTAATTTTTCCTGCGTACAGAGGTGACCAAGAAGCTAGCAATTCTTGTCCAAAAAGTATTGCTACACCACAATACTCAATATGTCCAATGGTGAGTCATTTTTCCTGGATTTTACTGTAGGGTTCCCCCACCTGCCAAATCCCACTTTAACCACTATGTGTTTCCAGTACCGGTATATATGCAATCAGAAGTATAACCTGCTATCATCTGTATCTGTCCTTGTTCCTACCCTGCACCCTGAGGACCTCCTGAGGTCGAACTGAGTGAAAAGCACACAGAGCAGCCTAGTCTCCACAGTCCAGCATCAGTGCCCTAACACGGTCTGGACCAATATCACACAGCACAACATCCACTCATTTACTCACTGAGAGAGAGAGAGAGAATGAGAGAGAGAGAGAGAATGAGACAGGGAGAAACACATGAAAGGGGGCCTTTGATTTGTCCCTGAGGAAAAAAAATGATCCTCACATAAATGAAACCTGGTAATTTGGCTTAAAAATATGGCTCCTAATCACACTTAATGATTTCGATCAGGCATATATAAATCCCACAAAGTGACACAGGCATACAATTTTACGCAATGTTTACCCTCTTTTCATCACCCCCCCCCCCATGTGATATTATTGCTGGCTCCATCTGTGAGCTGAGAAGCATGACTGGTCTGGGTGGGCAGCAAATGTAGCCCATGCCAAGACAGTTACGGTGCTTGGTCTGTCTCCTGCCGTGAAAAAGACCACAGGTGACTCGGAGGAGTACAAAGGGGCAGCTGCGTGGTCAGAGGGGGACCGTGATTTTTATCAAGTTGTTCTTGGATTAGCATTGGGTGAGCTCTCTCCAAAGAAGCTTAACCAGGGAGATCCTGAGATAACACTGATACAGTATAAAAACAGTCTTAGCAGCACACGGTTAGCTCATACATGGGGATACTCTCACATGGTCAGATTATTTTGTCTCTGTTACACTAAACCGGTTTGGTTTGTTGCCCTCTCCAGGTTCACACATTGTGTATGGGGAAGAGGTAGAATAGGCAGATTTCAGCATTTAATGTGATAGGAATGTGTTGTTACTGTAAGAACACATTAGGAAAACAGACAAATGTGATACATTCACATGATGGTGAAATACTACAGTCCTGACAGAGGTGTCAGAGCAACAGACACAGATCCTTACCGACAGTCTGGTAGCCTTTAGTGTGTGTGTGTGTGTGTGTGTGTGTGTGTGTCTGTGTGTGTGTGTGTGTGTGTGTGTGTGTGTGTGTGTCTGTCTGTCTGTGTGTGTGTGTGTGTCCGTGTGTGTGTCTGTGTGTGTGTGTCCGTGTGTGTGTCTGTCTGTGTGTGTGTGTGTCGTGTGTGTGTGTGTGTGTGTGTGTGTGTGTGTGTGTGTGTGTGTGTGTCTTACCAACAGGCTGGTAGCCTTGTCTGGAGGGCCTCCAAAAGGGTTCCTGCTTCCAAATGCTCCTCCATCAATGGACCCGTAAGACATTTTCAGGGCTTCTGTTCAATTGATTCAGATAGAAAATTCTGGAACAAAAATATAAATAAAACCATGTGGGTTAGTTTACATTTTTTACTCCTACATACCCCCATGAGAATGCAATGATGTTTATTATTCCAGAAATTGCAAGGAGAAAATACAATCATTTAAAACTGCAGCAGCATTCAGTAATTATAGAGTGTCCATAAACATGCCAGTAGAATCTTACTACTGTAGGTAAATGAAAATGGTGATTTTCTAACACTAAATAATCACTGAAGGTCATATACATGGAGATGCCTCGAAATCCATCGCTAAATGTATTAGACTTTGGAGAGGTACTTCATCTGATGTACAGTATTTAAGGATGGTGAATGAAAAGCATTATTCTTTTAAAAAGATTATGCTACTCTCACCCCTACTGCCAACCACAACAACACTGAAGTTGCACACAAATGACAAAATTACATATGTATAGACGCATCCTCAGTGCTGCCATTAGGATGGATGTGCTTGTGCACTTGCGAAAACAGCCTCACTCTAGCACATCATGGCACATTTTGAGTTCAATGGAGCACGGATCTCCTGAGAGCCAGATAATCACAGTGTTGCTAAAGCAGACTCAAAATAAATTACGGGCGAGGGGCTGCGTTGACCCCTGCAATTATTCAGGGAGAGCGCCCTGGCACTCTACAGGTGCACATCCCGATGAGCTGGTTCAGGTCAGAAGGAAGGATGGAACCTGAGGCTGTGGCTAATGTGCACACAGGATGGAACTGCAACTGTGCGTGTGTCTGCGTGTGTGTGTGTGTGTGTATGTCTTGACATGTGAAGAAATTGACAATAAAGCAGACTTTGACTTTGATTCCTGATATGAATAGCTTTTCAATGTTTTACTAAATCATTCCTCACTATCTCATATTGCAAACAAGTGTGTGTGTGGGGTGTGTGTGTGTGTGTGTGTGTGCGCGCACGCATCCACAATGTTCGTTATATTCTATAGATGCATGTGAACATCGATTTGTCAGTAATCATTAGGATTTATGTGTGTATGCAGTATTCATATGAGTAAGACTACTGTATGTGTGTGTGTGTGTGTGTCCATGAATCTCCATTTCATATGTCCCTGAGCCTGTGTGTATGTGTGTGTGTTTGTTTATCACCCAGTGACTGTGACACTGACTCTAAGAGAGTGTCTGAAACCCCCCTATAGTGACACAGTGACATTATTCAAAGCGTGAGTCACTTCCTGCAGGCACATTTGTTGTGTATTACCAACTTCTGCACGTGAAGAGGCATGCAGAGAAATGTGTGTGTATCTCTGTGTGTGCGTGTGTGTGTGTGTGTGTGTGTGTGTGTGTGTGTGTGTGTGTGTGTGTGTGTGTCTGTATGTATCAGTGTGTGTGTGTGTATGTATGTGTGTGTGTGTGTGTGTGTGTGTGTGTATGGGGTATGTTTCAGGACTGGTTAAAACCCATGTGGTGGTAATGCTCGCTCTCAACAACACACACACACACACACACACACACACACACATATACTGTATAGAATGTTCTTTTCAGCTGTCAGGAGAAACTATGTACAGCAGAAAGGTGTACAGCATCAGGGGTGTCAAACTCATATTATGTAGTGGGCCGGAGTTGTTGGAATGAGACCTTGTGGGGGGCCGTAACTGTCATGGTCATTATCATTTTTCTGCATGAGTATCAGAGTGTTATTTGATGATATCACTTATGAGCAAACAAGTAGGTCTACAAACAATGTACTGCTGTGATATACTGCTCTTTCTCTCTTGAAATGCCCTACTTCCATGTTAGGTTTTCCACTTCTTCCTTTCTGAGGATGGTTTGTAGTGCTAGGTTTAATCAATGTATCATATCATAGAGATATTTCTCAACACATTGTTGAAGACAACTGGATGTGAATATCTTTTTTTCTAATTTCCCCTTCCTACCTAAAACGTCTGGGGGGCCGTATAAAACCTGCTGGCGGGCCTGATCTGGCCCCCGGGCCTTATGTTTGACATCCCTGCTGTAAAACATTGCATCTCATCATAAAAATCAAAATGCCAACGTGTTGTGTCTGCTGATTTAATGTGGCTGTTACGAATCACGTAGATGAGAACACTGACGTCATAAGCTTTCAAATGACATGTTCATGATCCATAGTCAATAGGACGGATAAGGAAACACTAATTGAGTAAAAAAAGTTGTATTTTTGGAAAAAGAAGCACACTATTTGTTCATCTTACATGTTATGGTCACTGAGCAAGTCGTCACAGCAAATTTTTTAACCATTTCTGGTATTGCAAGTTTGATGATTTTAATGCAGTGGGAATTAATACATTTAATTGCATTTACAACTTTTACAATTTACAATTTTACAACACACACAGACAGACAGACAGACAGACAGACAGACAGACAGACAGACAGACAGACAGACACACACACACACACACACACACACACAGTTTAGTTTGGGGTGCAGAGGGCAGAAGCGCAAAGATGTCTCCTGTCAAGCTGAGAGATGGAAGGCACAGGAGATCAGATTAGCAAGAGCCGCACAGACAAATATTCCAATTAATCCCTGTAGAGGAGGCAGATTAATTAGCCATGACAGCCCATAAACAGGTTGTGCTCCTCCAAAGCCAAGGCTGTCTGTGTGTGTCCAGCTGTGTGTCTTTGTCTTTCACACACACACACACACACACACACACACACACACACACACGTGCACAAGCATGCAAATAGACACATGCACACACACACACACACACACACACACACACACACACACACGTGCATGCACATAGACACATGCACACACACATGCACAAGCATGCACATAGACACATGCACAAGCATGCACATAGACACATGCACACACACACACACTCACACACAAATATGGATACAGTTCACACACAAATATGGACACATACGCAAACACACACATACATGCACACACAAACACACAGCTATCACAGAAATGGTCATGCATTCCCTCTAAGTCCACTACGCAAACGTCACGCATGCTTATGTCCTGAGGGCTTTAGTGATCAGTGTTGCTTTTGTTTTCATTCAGTTTTCCTACTGTTATTCCTATACTGTATATGTCACTGCCAGACCAATCTTGTAAGCCAACTTATTTCCCTTTAGTGTTCAACATCACATTTTCAAATGGTTGGCAAGACTAATGAGTTAAAATGTTACAGAGCTTTAACTGTAAAAAAAAATAAGAAAAAAAAACACAAAAAAAAATCAGTCCAACCCAGAAGTGTCACGTTTAGTCATCGCTCCATCCTGCTCTCCTACTTACAGTACATGAGTGCATGAGTCGTGGGAGGCGGGTATGGAGAGAGGAGGAGTATCTGGACTACTGTTTTCATCGTCTCCATCATCTGCAGCAACACACTGCACTATATGTATCTCCAATTCTAGGGAGTTTTTCCTCGCCCCTGTTACCCATGGACCTTATTTTCTTTTCTCTGATTGTCTAACATTCTGTAAAGCGCCATGACACATGTGTAATGTTTTGGCGCTCCATAAGTGAAATTAAATTGAATTGAATTGACACTGGCTGTACAGAAACTCCTGTCTGTCTGTCTGTCTGTCTGTCTGTCTGTCTGTCTGTGTGTCTGTCTGCCTGCCTGTCTGTCTGTCTGTCTGTATGTCTGTCTGGGTGCATTGTGACCAATAGTTGGTTAAAGTTGTTTAGGATTTGAAGAGAAAAAGCCTGTTATTTTTCACTTATAATAAGACATAAGTAGAAATCACTAACCCCTTTCTTCTCTCTCTCTCTTCTCTTGCGGGCACACACACACACACACACACACACACACACACACACACACACACACACACAGAGTTGGGACAAACAGTCTAATAAACACCATTATTTGACAACAGATCTGTGAAGCTTGAATTCCCATAGGCTCAATGATTAAGACTTCAACTCCACATATATGGCACAGATGAAGGCAAATGAGTTTAGAACGCTACACGGGAACATCTCGGGACGAGACATCTCATCAAGTCACTGCAAACACCATCAGTCAAGTGTAAGCCACAGCTGAGATTCTCATTACGTAAAAAAAACCTCTACACAAACCAGCCCACATATATAATAATTAACACGTTCAAATCTCTCATGAGCTTCAGACGAATGCTTGTCATTATGACAAACAATGTCTCAGAATACATCTCTACATGTTCTTGCATTAGTTACTACAGAAAATTACATTCATTAGAGCCATTTTCAAGTTAATGGATATAGTTTTTTACACTGTTACTGTATACCTACATACTGGCCTTTGTAAAACAGTAGATTGTTGTTTGTTGGTGTTCCAGAAGTCAGAAAGGTCATTTGAGGATGCATGACAATAAAAGACCCTTTTCATCAACTCTGTTCACTTGTCACACACATTTTGCGCTTGTTTCTAATCACCAGGGAAAGGGCAATTAGTACCTACTCCAGTGGAGACTTCCTATTCGCCTTTGGAAATCAAATCTTTTTTTTTTTTCTAAAAGGGTGAGATAATGGAAAGGTTAATTAGAAATCAGAAACAGCAATGTTCTAGAATGGTCATAAAACCACCACTCAAATAGAGAAAGAGTGCACAAATAAGACTCATGCTCTCTTTGTGAGTTTTTTTTTCACGCCTCAACTCTTGGACAGACACCTTCAGTCTTATTTAGCTTTGAAATGACAATGACTGCTGTTTGTTTTATTTTACAGAGTGTGTTTCTTGTTGTATTGTGGTACTTGGGTGTTTCATTTCACTTCACTGCACCAAAATAATGATTCCAGGATTATTCACACTCGTTTACCTCTCTATATCATGCTAAGACATGATACTGATGAACAGGCGATATCCTACTCTAGTATCTCCACAGTCTCTTTTCTCCCTATCCTACTCTACTGTATATCACCATTGTGGATACTGCTGCTCTCTCCATGTGATCTACTTGCAAAAATCCTACAGTATACAGCTACCCAGACACAACAATCTGTTAAGTATACAGTAGATTCTACCTCTACCCCTGATTCCTCGACATCAGGCACGTGCAGAGAAGGGGGGCTACAGGGGCTCTAGCACCTGCCCTTTTGCCCCTTTGATGTCCAAGTGCCCTTTTGACAAGACCCGTTTTTTACTTTTTAAAATGTGTAATACTTCCTCTAGTTCCAACGTGAATATTCGCTAAAATGTCTCATTAATAGTTTGTGAAATTAGAAAATTACAAAAATAACAATTTTCTGTGTTAATTGAAATGCTTTGCGGCCACCAATCCGTGACGTCATACATTCAGTGAACTCTCAGAAGGTGCACGCAGGCACAGTGCTGCAGGAGACGTTTGGGAGCACGGTAAGGTCACTTGGCAGCCTATCTGAACATGCAATAGTATTCAGCTTAGAGATAGAGAATAAATTGTTTAAAGTTGTTTCATGTTTAATGAAGTAGGCTATCAAACCCGTTTTAACCATGTCATGGTCCATCCATTTCAATAACCTGGCAGCTTCGAAAATCTAAGGCTGAACGTTAATAACATTCTGTTTAGGTTACTATGTTATAGTAGCTTAGGTTAGTAGACCTAGTTCATAAAACAGAGTAGGCAAACCTTTTCTAAATCGTCATAAGCCGACGACATAGGCTACTGTAGTTGTTTAACTAACCCAACTCCACACGTCGTTCTCTGTTTACAGTAGGCTACATGACGCGTAATGTAGACACCAGCTTGCTAATGGTGGTAGTTCACTGTGATAAACATTAAAATTATAGCCTGACAAGCCAGACTAGGCAATAACATACAGTATTTGCTGCCGCTAGGGTTAGGGTTAAATGCTGCACCCATTTAAGTTTAACACATTTTCTGAACATTTTGTTCCATGTGCCCTTTTTTTAAATTTGAGCCCCTGCCCCTTCAAAGGTCTCTGCATGCCCCTGCTTGACATCCTGTGTCAACCCATTTTACAGTAATAAAAAATAATTCCATCACTGACATTGTTTTTCTGTTTACCAGTAATAAAAAGAATTCCATCCATGAAGAGATTGTCTTTTCTTTCAATGCCTATTGTTGTGGCTCCGTAAATGTGGCTCCGCTTCTAATGTCCATAGGTAGAATTAAAGATCGAAAGGCCGGTGAAACAGACACACACACACACACACACACACAGACTTTCTCATATGATAAATGAATTCACTGGACATTATTAGGAGAGGCACACATATTTTTATATAAGGTCTCACAGTTGATGAGTCAGAGTGAAAACCAAGC